>NC_138550.1:53495552-54095552 GCF_964273705.1 Natrix helvetica
AATTTATCTGATATGCACTACTCTAGCTTGATAGTCACCAGATATGTTGGATTGTAAGTCTGCCCACCCCTATGTCTATAACCATGAGTGCTTTGCATGCTAGACCTTCACAAGCATATGTACTCTACCTAATCCTAAACTAAATTGCATACACTTTGTTATATATAGGTCTGTCACTTTCCCCTCTCCTCTATTAGTTTTATTTGGACGTTCAACCCCTCCTTACATAGATGAAACTCAAGGGTAAATTGATCTGGTTTTTAGTTCTTTAAGAGTATGATTAGATAAATCTGAGGAGTCAACAGATAATGAAAGGTTCAAATTCTGTTAGAGTAATATAAGAAAGATTAAAATAAAATTGCTTTGAAAATGAGTCAGCCTTAATCAGTTTTAGCAATCAAGAAATGACTTTTCTTTATTGGTTTGTACAGGATCTTTCTTAAGTTAATTTTTATGTATTTTTATAATTAATTCCCTTATAATTATAGGGGGAATAGATTTGCAAGTTTCTAAGGAACTAAATTGGCTTATTTTTATGTAGATATTGGAAAATACTCCTGAAAATCACCCTGATCATAGCCACTTGAAACACGCTTTAGAGAAAGCAGAAGAATTGTGTTCACAGGTGAATGAAGGTGTACGTGAGAAAGAAAATTCAGACAGATTAGAATGGATCCAAGCTCATGTTCAGTGTGAAGGATTATCAGAGGTAAAGCTTAAATATATACAAACAAATTGTCTTTTAATTTTTTTAGAAAGATCTTAATGAAATCGTGTTAATAATTCTATTTAGTTAAAAGAGATACTAACAAGATTTTTAAATTAATTTCATCCTGCTACCTGGTAGACATAACTTCTACCAGTGTCAATTTTTTAGTTTTTATTTCTCTTTGACTCTTTTATTGAGGCACAATATGAGGGTGACTCTGCTTGTGAGATAATGTAGTTCACTTTACTGAGTCAAACTAAGTTCTTTTCATACCAGCAAACTATTTCACTAGAAAAATCAACTGTTTTCTATATGAGTAGTGCTGAAAAAGGCTGTGTTTCTTCAAATTAAAGATATAGATTAAGGCAGTTGTTGCTATTTTTTAGTGGGTTTATATATCCACTAAGCCATAATCTTCTTTGCTTGATTTTAACTTAGTGGGTAGTGAAACCTAGCCATTCTTCATTATAAATGGTGGTTATGACAATATGTAAATGGTAAACGGTGTGATCACAGGTTAGCACAATACGAATCTAGACAGTCTGTGTCATATAATCATGGTTCAGCATAAATGAAGTTGCACCAGCATTCCTTAGGCTTTGCATTCCCATTCATCCTCCCACGTTATATGATCAGATAGAAAATTTCAGATTTTTCTGTCCTTTCTTTCCCTTGTTTAAAACAAATCATCTTCAAATGCTGGTTTTGGAAGCTGCCTTCTTTATATTAAGCACAGTTAATTTTAACTATAGGTCCACTTTGGGTGAGAAGCAAAGCTATAATAAAAAACAAGTGGAAGGAACAACTTGCCAATTTCAGTTCTTGTGCATTGGTACTTACTGGCACTTGCTATTCTAATGCAATTTTAATAGTTATGATAAATTAATAATAGCTGAAGAAGCTTCTTGAATGAGAAGCGAAACGTCTTCAAAGAACAGCCAGAAAGTTCAGTTGCCCCTTTAAAAAAAAAGCACCTTTGGGACAACCCCGACCTGCATGACTGAGAATCTCCATAGAGAATAAATTAATAATAAAAGTTTTATTGATCTATGTCTTAATGTGACAGCAAATACGTCTAGTGTTGTCAACAGACAAAAACCAGTCAACTGGTAGCAAAACTAGTCCAGTGTATTATAAACCCATGGTCCCAATGTATTATTACTGGTTTTACTTATATACATCCTTCAATTAAATTTTTCTTCTTTCAAATCTGATTGAAGGGCATAAACCTAAAGGAATAGTTCCACAAATAACCCTTATTTTCTAGCCACACCACCAAAGTACTGGCATCATACTGTTGGGTTAAAGCATTTACCCTGAACAGTAGCTGATGTCATGAGTTCAATTACACACAACAATGTCATGATTGGTATATTTTTATACATCTCACTGCTGCTGGGTTTGTGTGTGTGTATGTTTTGTTCCCCCTCAGCAACTTGTTTTTAATTCTGTTACAAACTGCTTGGGGCCACGCAAATTCCTGCACAGTGGAAAACTCTACAAGGCCAAGAGCAACAAGGAATTGTATGGTTTTCTGTTCAACGACTTCCTCCTGCTGACGCAGATCATAAAACCTCTTGGTTCATCAGGCACAGACAAGGTTTTCAGCCCCAAGTCTAATCTGCAGTATAAAATGTACAAAACCGTAAGTATCACTTTTAAAAAGGAAATACTGATTTTTAATTATAATATCCTTTTTTTTTCCATACAAAAGCATAAAGGTCCCAAACCTCCTGAAGCCAATAGGAGCCTTTGGAATTTTGCGATTCCTATTGGATATTTTTACAAAATGAGTCCCTGCTTGTTCCAAAATGGTTGCTATTGTTGTCTAGAAGCAAACCAGTGAGGAAGTTTTTGGCTGGGAAATACGGGCCAATGAGGTAGCTACACTGTGTGTAGGAAGCTGGTTCATTCTCCCATGGTCCTGTTTATAACTGTGCTTAAACTATTTTTACATTATTTAAATTGTTAAATTATGCTGCTGTTTTTTTTAAATTCTTTTACCTGATTGTTTTATTTATGCCACCTAGAGTCACATCTGCGAGATGGGCAGCTATGTAAATTTCATAAATAAATTTCCTCTAGTGTCCTTCCCAGCTGAGGTGCCCAGTTAATTTTGTACTTTACTTTGGAATAAAGCACTGAGTGTCAAAATTGACAAAGGTTATCCAAATACTGGATGCAACATGGCTAAAGAAAGCTCTTTGATGCATACTAGAAAGAAACCACTTTGAGCAGTTGAATACCCTCTATCAATATGTGTACCTCCTTACCCCCAACAGTCTAAACCCAGCCCTTCTTGTTCCTGCTTTGCCTATGGCATAAAAGTATCTTGTTCTGTGTTTCTCAGGCTTGGTGCTAGGCAGCAGTTGACTATTGACATAATGAATTACAGTATTCCTTGTCCAGAACACTAACCATTAAGATAATTCTCAAATGAGTTGAAGGCATTTACTGACCTTTATTTTTCAATAAAGTATAATGGCCTGTATATAGGCATTTTCCTTTGGACTGTGTAAGCTTATTTTATTATCTATATCTACTGTATATATCTATATCTATATCTATATCTATCTATCTATCTATCTATCTATCTATCTATCTATCTATCTATCTATCTATCTATCTATCTATCTATCTCTATATCTATCTAATCTATCTATCTATCTATCTATCTATCATCTATCTATCTATCTATCATCTATCTATCTATCATCTATCTATCTATCTATCTATCTATCTATCTATCTATCTATCTATCCATCCATCTATCATCTATCTATATCTATCTATCCATCTATCTATCTATCTATCATCTATCTATCTATCTATCTATCTATCTATCTATCATCTATCTATCTATCTATCTATCTATCATCTATCTATCTATCTATCTATCTATCTATCTATCTATCTATCTATCTATCTATCTATCTATCTATCTACCTACCTACCTACCTACCTACCTACCTACCTACCTACCTACCTACCTACCTACCTTATAGTAAGTAATGAAATCAGGTGAACCACATGGAAAGTATTTTCATCATGTCACTGTCAACCTTTCTGTGATCGATCAAATATTTCTAAATGGACTGCTTCACATACAAAAGGTTTTGCGTCAATGACTATATAGTAAAATGATACCTATCCATTAAATTGTAATAAACCTAAACATATTGGTTTTGCTGGGTGCACATGCAGCAGGTCTTTTCAATCACCATAATTCTTTTGTATGTCAGTTCAGTTTTTTTCAGTGCTTGTGAAAACACAGCCACAATTATACCTCTTACATATGAGAGGAAGATGATGACAATTTGACATAGAAATTAAACGGCATCAGTAGAAAATAGTGGATATAAGTAGAACTGTCAATGAAATAATTCAGTATGGAATATTCCAGCCAGTGTAACAGGCAGAGCTGTGAGCGGAGTTAAGCAAGTCATCAGACTAGAGTTGTTATGTTCCCACAAACGCTCCACATTCAACCTCTCTTGAATTCCATTGACCCTTATCTGGTGCAAATTTAGTATTGTACGTTAATTGATTAGATTCTTGTGTGTAGGCTTGAGCAATAAATCCTTCACACCTAACAGCCAGCCAGTTCTAATCCCTTGTTTTCTATCTCTTCCTTCTGCTTACCTTTCTCCTCCCAAATTACATATTTTATAGTCACTGAGCATTCTTAATTTAGAGGCACTTAGAGGGTTGATTGCAATCCTTAATGTTCCCAAAGCACCCTGGTTTCCCTTATTTGTTTCTTGGGACCAAGATAGACATGTTGTTAACCATATAACTAAAATTGCATTGGATAGTTTAAAAAAAAACTAACGGGAAATGCAGGGAAGGAAATTTTATGATGACTTGAAAGGGATGATTAATGCTTGCTTTCTCTCCCCTGATATTAGCACACATTTCTTGACTTTCTTTCCCAGAACAGTTTGAGTTTGAGGGAAACATTAATGTGAAATGGTTCTAATAAAAATGGTATGGCTCATCTAACTTTAAACATTATTAGGTATAAGAATAGACAAGATTTGGAATGATGGATTCAGTTTAGCCCTCATGGCTTCAAGACGAGTCAGCATTTGCCCTCTGTTTGGAAGAATGATGGAAATATACTTGTTTTCAGTTTCTGATTCCTCAAATACAAATCTGCAATGTCTTTAGTGATTGTTTATAAATGTACTACTTTTTTAGGTTACATAGAAAATAATGTCTTGTCCTCTTTTTTGGTCTAGTTTGTGTTTATGTATGTTGTTACCCCAGAAGCAGAGATGGAACAAAAACATACAGTATCCTCAATAATTCTCATGTAGTCTAACTCTGGCAGATTTTATATTTTCCCACAAGCTGTGGATTGGTAATATTAGTGAATTAACAAAAGCTTGTCAAGCTTTTGACAAATCATTTGCTTTAGTTTAAAAGCATACATTTACTATTCACATGCAATAAAAATGGCAGAACATTTTTTCTGCTTTGAGATCTCTTCCTGTTTTCAGATAAATTAACTACATCAAATCAGTATTTCCCACTTAGACATTTAGTATAGTGAATGTTCCTGGTGGTGATTGTTAACTCCCAATAGAATTAAATAACTATTTATAAATTGAAGGTACAGATGATGCACAAAACAAGGGATATACGTGCACGATATATTATAAACATCTAAAGTTGATTCCCATAACATATAAGATATATTGCCTGAAAAATAATGTCATGGACATCATTCACCTAATGCTAAACCTAAAATAAAATAAAATGAAATAAAATAATTGGTTAAGCATGCAGATTTAAAATTTGAGGATATAAATTGTTTTATGGGACATCATATATCATGAGTATCACAATCATAGAGTGAGAAGGGGCCATTTAAATGACTCAGTAATGTTCTATATCTAGCAATGTCTCGCACTACCAATGAAATGTTTTGGGTACTTATGAGGCTATGGCAGTTTGTAGCCTTTCCCCCATGTTTTGATCATACTATTTATGGTGAACCTGAGCTTGGAATGGGATCAGCATTCCAGTTCTTTTACATAATGTCAGTATTCTTCCACTTAATGCCCATGTTTTGACAGTATTTGTAGCATTGAACTAGAGGTGATACTATAACAACTGTATTTCAGTATACACGACAATTACTGCCTTGAGCAGATCAGTATACAGTCTTGGTGGAAAGAAGGACCAAAATGTATTTTTGCTGAAATGCTGAATCTTTTCCTAGAGGATAGCGGTCTTTTTCTTTTTTTATGTCTATGTTGCAAATAATGTAGTTATGGCCTGTGGATACCCAAAAGATTTACATTGCAGTGGATAACTGGCATATATTTTATATGAAAAAGAAAAGTACTATCTATCCAGCAGCGTACCAGTCAGTTGCGTGCCAAGCTTAACATCTCTTCTAAGGCTTTCATTCCAAATTAAACTGAATGTTGCGTAATATTTCTGCAGCCTATATTTCTAAATGAGGTTTTGGTAAAACTGCCTACGGATCCTTCTGGGGATGAACCCATCTTCCACATCTCACATATTGATCGAGTCTACACACTTCGTGCAGAAAGTATAAATGAAAGGTAAAATACCATTGTATTAACTCTGAACATAACTGGACTTTGAATGTTCTCTTGTTTGTTGTTGTTCTATCATGCAAATGTGCTACATATACTTTGTTTCATTACCTCATAGCATTGAGTGTTATTAACATTTAACTTTGCATTCTCCTATTTTGATTTCGCAGCAACTATATTTATGTATTTATTTGCTCCATAACAACTTTGGTCAGGGCATAGTTTTAATTGGGAAAAGAAGCACAAAAAATGGAATAGACCCTTGCTCTCCCTGCATTGTCAATCCCCTCTCTTGTCATTTATTTTTCATGGAGAAGATATTGTGCACAGATCCTTCATATCACATCCAGTTTGGCTATAAAACAGAGCTAAAATAGGTTCATGCTTCCATGCAATCAGATTTGCTTACCTGACACCCTCTATGACAATGGGTAACTTTGTTTCCACCTTCTCTTTCTGAAGGACAGCTTGGGTTCAGAAAATCAAAGCTGCTTCTGAACTTTACATAGAAACAGAGAAGAAGAAGAGGGAAAAAGCATACTTAGGTACTGCACTGGGGGTACAGTTTTAAGTTTTCCCCAAAATAACAGAAGAATATTATAATGAATCTTGCCTGTTCTTGCCACAGTCCGATCCCAAAGGGCAACAGGTATTGGAAGGTTAATGGTGAACATTGTTGAAGGTATTGAACTGAAGCCCTGCAGATCTCATGGTAAGAACATTATTCTTTCTCCCCCCCACAGTGTGACAGAGGGCACCTCTTGGGGTTGTGTAATCTGCTTAACAAAGTTTGTCAGAAAAAAAATTACAGTGTTTGAAAAATACCATTTGAATCGTCTCATGCAGATTAGTATGTTGACTATTATGGGACACAAGACATGCAGCAATGGGAAACCACTTCCATACTGTTGCCAAATCCCTGCCTGTGTCCATGTATTTGTCAGCCGCTAAGCTTGAAAGTATCTTTACCTTTACCTATGGCTATCTAGACTAGTACACCCTGTATAATTTTAATACAGGTAGTCCTCGACTTGCAACAGTTTATTTAGTGACCTTCAAAGTTACAACAGCACTGAAAAAAGGACTGCTTGCATGACTGTTTTTCACATTTACGACCGACGCAGCATTCCCAGTCACTTGATCAGAATTCAGACACTTGTCAACTGACTTCTAGTTATGATTGTTGCAGTGTCCCGGGGTTAAGTGATCACCATTAGCAAACTTCTGACAAGCAAAGTCAATGGGGAAGTTAGATTCACTTAACAACCATGTTACTAACTTAACTACTGCAGTGATTCACCTAACGACTGTGGCAAGAAAGTGCCTCATAAAATGAGGCAAAATGTACTTATCTGTCTTGCTTAGCAATAGAAATTTGGGGCTCACTTTTGGTCATAAGTTGAGGACTACCTGTAACGTTAGAAGCTTCCCTATGTTTCATAAGTCAGTCCACCTATTTTTGGCAGTTTCGGGAAGACAGATAAAGTGAAATTTATTGATTCCTGCTTTGTCCCCTCTCCAGGGAAAAAAAATGTCTCCTTGAAATTCACTGCCCGAGCCATTTGGGTTTAATACTAGTAGTTAGTTAACATATGGATTTCAAGTGGTGAGTCACATGTAACTTTGAATGATGCCAGACTTCATTTTGCAGCATTCATACACTAAAAAGGGCGTTGAATTTACTTGTTTAAACGCAATTGGTGATGTCTTGTGAAAAGAATAAAACTAAATTACTGACTTCATAGATGCAAATGTGTAATCAGTGCTATACCATCTATGTGAATTCTTCTATTAGGAAAGAGTAACCCGTATTGTGAAGTGACAATGGGGTCACAGTGTCATATCACCAAGACTATACAGGACACTCTCAATCCCAAATGGAATTCTAACTGTCAGTTTTTTATCAAAGATTTGGAACAAGATGTGCTGTGTATAACAGTGTTTGAGAGAGATCAATTCTCTCCTGATGGTAAGTGGCACTTCTCATTTTTCAGCTTAGTTTTGTGTTCAAAGCAGCTTTTTTCAACCTATATAGTCAATGGGGAGAGAAGTGTGTTTTTACGGCAGTGTGTGTGTATAGAAAGTATCAGGTTTCTCAGTTTTACACCATGCCTTGACAATAATTGAAAGTACACCTTTAAATAGCAGGGATCTTCCAATGAGACAATACAAGTACCGTATTTTTCAGATTATAAGACACACCTTTTTCTCTAAAAAAAAAGAGGCTGAAAATCTGGGTGCGTCTTACACTGAATACAGCATTTTTTTTCTCCTGAAACCCCACCCTCTTCACCAAAATGGCCGTGCATTGCCTTTAGCAGCTTCCAGAGTGCTTCTGGGGGCTTGGGAGGGCAGAAATGAGCAAAAAACGGGCCATTTTTTTCTCAAAAAAATATAGAGGAGCACTCTACAAGCCTCCTAAAGGCTATGCATGCCCTTTTTTGGACAAAAAACAGGCCCATTTTTCATGAAAAAAGGTCCGTTTTTGGGAGGTCTGCAGAGTGCAAAAACTTTTTTTAAAATTTGCCTCTTCAAAATCTTGGTGCGTCTTCTACTCTAGTGCGTCTTATACTCCGAAAAATACAGTAGTTACAACTGAAAGGAAAGTTAACTGGTCTACATTCATGCCTAGAGTTCTTAGCTTTGTAGATTTTCCTATAAATAATATATGTCCAGGATGTGCTTGTTTTTCAGCTTGATTCCAATATTCACATTTGTTCTAATTGCATGTTTCCTATTTCAGATTTCTTGGGTCGAACAGAAATTCGTGTGGCTGATATTAAGAAAGACCAAGGCTCAAAGGGACCAGTTACAAAGTGTCTTCTCCTGCATGAAGTCCCAACAGGAGAGATAGTTGTCCGACTTGATCTGCAGCTGTTTGATGAGCCTTAAAAAGGAAAATGGGAGGTTTCTACAAAATAGTTCAGTTCTTTTAGAAGAGATAAATATCTCGCCCTGCAGATGTTATGGACTCTTATTAGTCAGATTAATTTTTGACAATACTGAATTCCAAATTGTGAGAAAAATGTTATTTTTCATTTTATTTTTGTTCTGGTGTTTTTTGTGGAATTTCTGCTGCAGTATTCAGGGTTTCTAGAATAACAGACCTTAGTCTGTGTTCTGACAAGGTAGATAAAACATTGCACTTTTTCCTGGTTCCTGCAGCATGCTATGTCAAGAGGGAGTCCTAATGTGAATTTTTGGACTTTCTAATGATTTATCCTAGCGTGTTGTGCCTATTGCCCCTCAGAGTAGTATATAAACAAATTGTGAATATATTTATATAAAAATACTTATAACATGAATGCATTCTTGCCATGTAAGATATTTGGATTTTTTTTTTTAGGAAGTTCATGATATTTGAATGTTTGTTTTTTTTTAAAAAAAAGAGGAGAGAAAGAAATGTTGAAGTGACAGGTAGCCTGGAATGTTTTCCAGAGCTTAGCTGAAGGTTGCTTTTTCATAGCATTTGTTGAAGCAGATATTTTGTGGATTAAGAATAAATTGCTGGCCCAGGGTACAGTGACTTAAAACCCTTCCCTTTAGCAGGCAAGATTTTTAAGTGGACCTGAAACCTGTTGTCTGTCATATGCATTAAGTCTTTCACCAAATGGATTAATCTCTTATCCATGCATCAGTGCTTCAGGTATTTGTATTTTACTTGAGTTGGAAAGGATTTTTGATCCAATTAGCAAAGAGCTGCCCAAGTCCTGCAGTGTATTTGCTATACCTTGCAATAAGATTATTAAATTGCTGCTGGGGGAATTAATCTAATGGCAAGGAAAGGTTGCTCTAGTTCACAAAAGCCTTTGCTGTCCATGAAGAAAAGGCTAAACTATCCAGACAGGAGAGTTTATTACACTGCATTGTTTGCCTCGGTCAAATGAAGTGATACACCATGGGTTTTGAAACTACGGTAACACACATTGTACTCATCAAGATAGTTGCAGATTTGGACGTCAAACATTGGAAGTGCTGAGACAAAGTGAGTGATCTCAAGTCAAAGAACCTGTTGCTATGCTGCAAATGTAGATTCACTGGTGTTCTGCAATTTCAAATAGGAAAAACTTGATTCAGATGAGTGTTTAAACAAGAGACTATTTGCTTAAGAATTTGGGATGAACTTGGCACATTGACAGAAGAATTTGGGTCAGTGCAAGTGCATTTTCTTACTATTTTCACTTTTAATTCCATTTGATACCCAAGGATCATGCTTAAAAGGCAATTTTTGTAGATTTTCAGAATGAGAGATGTTGATGGTTCTGTTAGCACGTCAATGTACTTGTGAGTTGTGTTGGCTTTGTTGTTCTTTGCATGTCGTTTTGGTATCAGTTTTCATGTTTCCTGTGGAGATGAATGTTATTTAGCACAGCAAATCTTTATTATTTCCATTAGGAAATTAGAATAACTTTATACTTGATAGGTATATAAGGTCTGGTGATAAATATAAATTGTGCTTGAAACTGTGTATTATTATTTCCAAGGAAGCCACTGTATTATTTTCAGCAATCATTTTTTTTAAAAAAAATCCTGTATGTTGGAGAAACAACAAAGTTTACATTTCATACTTTTAAGAATTGGTTTACTATTTATTTATTGAAGATAGTGTAGAATTTTGTATCAGAAATGACATACTTATGTATTTTTTGACCAGAGAAACACATTTTAGTTAGAAACTTTAAACTGACCAAGTTTTAGAGTAAGTTTAACTTAATAGGCATGCAGTTATTTGGCACTGACTGGTTGAAAACACGATGAAAAATCACTTGTTTTTATTTTTCAATGTTGTTTGAAATGTTTGAATTAAGACATGTAAATAGTATACTAAGCTCACCTTTTCCTTTTTTCTGTATCAGTACATTTTATTAAATATAATGTATATGAAAATAATACATTATGTAGAAAGTAAAAAGAAAATTCCTTCATGCTGGAAAAAATATTAAATGTCTTTGTTCTAACTTTCTTTGGCTATGCTGAGTTAATACTCAGAAGATATTAACAAAGGTGGCTGTTGTTTTCTTTTCCTAGATTTTTTTAAAAAAATATTTATTTAGGGAAATCTTACTGGACAATAAAAATAGTGGGTGCATTAGCTCCGGTGTCAAAACAAATTACCAGTAGCAGCATATTCTTAGAAGACAACAGGAAGCCAACAATTTGAAGAAAGAGAATCATTCAAAGGAAGTCAATAAGTAGACCTGGCAATAAAACTTTGGCAAGTTTGGATAAATCATTTATTTATCTGCCTAAAAAGATCACAACCATGAATGGAAAATTCAAATCTAAAGGATTTAATAAATATTATGTATAATGCAAAATTTAACTGACCCATGAAGAAGAATTCATAGTTCAGCATATAAACTCTTTCTAGTTATTCAGTTAGTACTATTAATGGTCCTAGAAAGGTATTTACTCCTTCTCTCGATCTGTCAATATTTGTATTCAATATCTTTCACAAACATATCACTTCATATAGTACAATAGTATCTTGGTACTCTGCCTTAATTGGTTTTGGGAGGTCCAATGGGTACTAAAAAGGATGAGTCCCAAACAAACCACGATTTACCATGTAACCCTTTGTTTTGTTTTGGAAAAACTGTCTGTCCCTTTTCCTGTCAGTGACCTTCCCAGCATGGCTGACTTCCTGTCCACCCTCTGTGGCCACGCCCCTCTTTTGCAGCAACTTTCCCACCCTGGTTGGCTTCCTGTCTGTTCCCAACAGCCATCCTCATCAGCATGTTGAGTCCTAAATAAAGGCCACGTACTGGGACACTTTCACATCAAAATTCGTACAATACCAAATTTGTTGAGTTTAGAATTGTTGAGCACTAAGATACTACCTTCTTCAGAATTACTAAACAGATTTGTCTCCAATCATTCCTGGCCAATGCTCACCTATCTTTTGCATTACTAAAGCTTACTGTTAAGGTTGAATATGCCCCTGCAGCTATGTACCTGATGTCTTTGACCAACTAATTGCTGTCAGCATCTTGCTGATATCAGCTGATCTCAAAAGCAATATTTCACCATGTGCTGAAAACTGAGTAGAAAACCAAAAACCCTGCCAAATATATTTCTAAGTCCTCTTCTTGATTTAATTGAGCCATTTAATAAACGATTGGTTCCTTTTGATTCTAACTTCAAATCTACAATAATGCAATCTACTTAATATCAAATGTAATTCTGAATCCCCAAAGAGTTCCTCCTCCTTGATCTATGCCTAGACTTGTAGTTTTTCCTCTGACAAATATATGCCATTTAATGTGAGATTCTGGCCTCACAGAATTTTGTCAGGCATTATGTGGTCAATGAGGAATTTACAAAGACACAACTGGATTTTAATCTTCTATTATATACAGTATCCGCTTGAAATTAAACCCATTGGAATTCAGTGAAATTTGTTTTCAAGTATTGTTTAGAAAACTATGGCTTTCAATACAAGATGCATGGAACAATCTCTAGCATTAATGGCTAGTTTTGCCTTAATAGGAAAGAGCAACAAAAAAAAAAAAAGGCAGCAAAAAACAAAGACAACCAAAAACATTAATCTTTAGGGTTCCAGTCTATCAAATACAAATATGATCCAAAACAGAGACAAGATGTTTTGGAAGGTTAGGCTCTTTACCATCAGACGATAGCATAAGAATGCAACACCAGTAGCACTAACTACATTTCCAGTTTCACAATTGGTGATTCCCAGAAACACACTTTTAAAGAATGAATTGTTATTTTTGAATTAGCAGCTACGATGGGGTGCATCTTAAACAGGACAAAGACATATATATTCATCAATATCAACGAAATATCAAATCTAATAGAAAAGTACTATAAATACAACCAACTATTTTAAGGATAAACATTTTTATTGTTCTCATTGCAGACCTTGCAAGTTTTTGATGAACATTCACAAACTGGATTGACATTATATAACTTCTCTCATGATCCTACTCAGTTTTTGAATTTTGGTCTTTGTAGACATGTCAATGTACTTGTCTCCAATGCTGACAATCATTCCACCCACGATTGATGGATCGGACTAGGAAAAAATGGCAAGATTCTTAATTAGGTAGGCTACTACCACAGTATATAGTCTTGCTGTACTTGAAATTATATTTAAGAAATCATTGCAATCAAATTTATGACAGAACAGAGATGTCAAACAATCTTGACAGTTCTCTGAAATCTATAAAAACAACTTGATTGAATGTTGGGTTTTTAGCAGTCTCGGAGTCTGTCCATCTGTCTACCTGCCAAAGATATTTCTTCGGAACTGCTTTCTTCCAATTATCTCTACCTGATCAAGAAGATCAAGAAGTAATTCCTTTCTGTCCCTTCAGGTGAGGACTATCACTTCAGAGACCTTGAATATGGACCTTTTCAACTGTGGGTGCTTCTTCAGAACATTGTCCCAGAAATCTAATATGGTGCCAACCTTCCTGAGCTTTGAAGGATCATTAAGACCAGCATTTCCAGAACTCTGGCTATATAATTATTAACTTTATTTTATAGAATGGAGTATGATAAAACTGCTCATAGTTGGTGGTGATTGGAACAACGTATAACTCTTGTAAATAAATAATAAAAATAACTTGACTATGCAAGAGAGGAGGATTAGAATGGTTAGTATATCTATTTGATAGTAAATGACATAAACATTATTTCTAGTTATTATTCTGTGAACAAGGTCTTAAAGCAACTTTCCCCAAGTTTGGGAATTCTGGAAGCTGATCTCCACACATCTGGAAGACACTTAAGTCAGAAAGATTAAGAGGTCCAACATCTAAAAAAATATCAACATTAGCAGGCCAAAGAATCGGTAATTAATTCTACTGTTAATTTAAGGTTGGCTACAAATGTGGTTTTGTAAAAGTAGTTTGTTCCTATGGCGTAGAGTAAGATCAATCATTTATTAATCAACTTACATTAGTTAGATTTGGAAAATCAAAACATGGAAAATGTTTCAAGGACAGATAAAGGAATACTAATGAGGATAACGGAGTTAGCCCACCTTCCCATCTTACTTTCAGATTAAAAGGAAAGGGTTTTGCTTTAGAGAACATTTATGTAACTTGCATCAATACCTTAATTTCCAATTTCAGAGTTTCTCCTTTGGCTAGAAAACCATTCAAAGTTGTTTTCAATTCACTAAGATTGGCCTCATTCAAGGTCTAAAATATTAAGCAAAAAGAGAAAAGTTAAAAAATTGACAGGTAGCATTCAATTCTAAACATATAAGTAAGATAAATGTATGGTATATATTTATTTAGCAATAGAATGGATAGTTATGCACAGAATGCTAAAGGATTAGTTAAAAACATTTCATTGCTTTTACTCTTAACTAAAATTCTCCATTCAATAATGCCCAAGTGATATGTTGATTTCTTTTTTTCAGAAAAATATTTTAAGATATGTAAGACATTGGCAAACATAATACATAGCTTCTTACCTTACTGTGCTACATTACGCTATTCTATACTGTATCATACCATGCCACACCACACTACACTTAATCTTAGAAAGAAGTAACTCATAAATTAAAATAGCCCCAAACCCTAAACTTGCCTGAATCCCATTTAAAACCAATACACCAAAAATGTAAAACCATGGCATTGTACCAACCACAGCTCACAGACAAGACTGTCACCTTGCAAGGCTCACAATGTCCATGCAATCCCCAAGCCTGATGGCACATCCTTGTCTTCAGGGAATTTCTAAAGGCCAACAAGCATGGAGGCCAATCTAACTATAGGGGATGATATTCCATAGGGCGGGTGCTATAATAAAAAAGGCTGCTTCCTGGGCCACATCAGATGGAATTCCTTTTATGAGGAATTATACTTATTTTCATTGTGTGTAGCCATGAGATTTCCTCCATCCCCAATATCTAATTATCAGTGACTTATCTATGGTATAACTATTAAAAATAGATAATACAAATAATTTGGTCTATTTGCTTACCTGAGCAGTAGTTACAGAGCACAATATCTCTCCACGATGTGCACTCATCATCTTACCAAATGCAGAAATTACACCAGGAGTGTAAGGCAACCGACTGTTTTCAGCAAGCGTTTCTTGAAAAACAAAAATATAAGAAATTACTAATAGTACTTAAGGACATCCAAGCTGTATTAGAAGTGCAAACATATTAACAAATTACAAAGGAAAGCTTTTTCATTCTGAAGTATTTTACATATTTATTCAAATCTCAGTTGTAGAGTTTGGTCCAATTTACTATGAACACTATACATGTACTTACTGACAAAATTGATAGTGAGAGGAGACAGCTTCTCTTTAACTAAAATATCATTCACAACTTGTTGTTTTACTTTGGCCTTTACATAAGGATTCATGACAATGCCGGACAATTTAGGCTCCTTCATTACTGCCTTAAATTAGAACAAAAAAAAAATAGATCTTGGTCAAAATAATATTTGTTTCTAGCCAGTTAATTCATGACATACTAATTTATAAAAGTATGCTTCATGGCTTTGTATTGTTTAATGATACTACCACATTCACAGCACTATTCATCTTCTGATTAATCTTATATATAGTTACTCAAAAAACAGTTCATATCAACTTCTTAAAATAAAAAGAAAACATTGCTTTACTTTTATAACTTGTAAGAAAACTAAATAATGGAAGATTTCATTTATTAAAGAAAAAGTTACTTTTTGCATGTATTTCAAGGTTTTTGATTTTTCTGCTTTCAGTGGGGAAGAAACCGCTAGGTCCGTGATGGCAAACCTGGGGCACACAGAGCCATATTTGCTGGCAGGGCAGCCCTTGGCAGCCCTCAGCTTCTGCGCACGCTGATTTTTGGCCTTCCAGAGGACTGGGGGAGGCAGTTTTCATCCTCCCCAGGCTTCAGGAAAGCCTCTGGAGACTAGAGAAGGCGAAAAACAGGCCCAATGACCCAACCAGAAGTCCGGGAACGAACTTCCAGTTGGCCTGTCGAGCCAGTTTTTCACCCTTCCCAGGGTCCAGAGGCTTTCCTGAAACCTGGGTAGAATGGAAAATGGCCCAAAGGGGAAACCGGAAGTTTCCAACCCCTGACCTCCCCAGGCTCTGGAGCCTTTCCTAAAGGCTGGGGAGGGCGAAGACATGCACACGCACATGATAGCATGCACGGACACAGGTTTGGCACACCTTTAGAAAAAGGTTAGCTATCACTACTCTAGGTACAAAGGTTGTTTTATTTTAACAACAATATCTGGGTATAAAATGGTCTACCAAGAAAACATTCCTATACATTATCAGCGATCCCAGCACGCCCGCCTCCCCCCTCCCCAAAAAACCCTTGAAGAAAACTCATTTATCTGTTTTTTATAAGAAACCTGTACTACAAATCCAGTCCCAATGCTGAATATTCATATATTCAACTTAGTCTCCATCCAACTCCCAGCAATTCTAGGTGGCTCTCAGAATAAAAGACAAAATATCTATTTTTGCATGTTAACTACTCTTTTATTTTTAATTATTTAGTTTTGATATTCTCTATTGTAATTAAGGAATTTCTACTTGAACTAGAATAATTAAGTACATATTCTTAATGTTTCCTATAATAAAACGGAAGGATTTATTTTTCGCCTAACATGGAAACCAAAAAAGACCTTCCTCAAATACGCATGAGCAAACAGGCACCAAAAGAGTTGCAATGCAAAATGTTATTACCAACACACGAGTCAGGTCTTTCTCTACTTGATCCAATTTCTTCTGCTTAGAAGCAGCAGAGTAGAGTGCAGTGGCATATCGGCCTTCTAACCCATATATTTGAACTGGGGGCTGCAGGGTAAAAAGTAACACATTAAAATGTATTGATACAGGGAGTTCTTGATTTGTGACTGGCTGTTTAACCACCGTTTGATGTTACAACAACCTTGGAAAAGGTGCTTTACAGACTTGAAGCATTTCTAGCTGTTGTAAAATGTCACCCTCCCACACAGTCATGTGATTGCAATCTAGGTGCTTGGCAACTTCTTCACATTTAAGATTGGTTGACACCCCCCCCCCCCCCGCAATCCATTTGCAATTTTCTCTGACTTCCCCAGAAAGTCAGGTGGGAAGCCATGAAGACAGATGTTAAGTTGCTACTGCCTGCCAAGAGGACTTCCTCTCATCTTTGGGGGCTGGATGAAAGAATTGCCTGCTGAGGGGAGTTGAATTCTTTTAGTGGGGTTGAGAAATGGCGCTCAGATTCTGAAGATCTCAATTCCGTTCTTGCGCCCCGTCAAAGGAGTTCTCTTCTGTGTGTCAAAGGTTGACATCCTCCAGTGGAGTGCACATTTGGAACTCGGATCCTGGTGATCTGTCATCCATTTCTGTACCTCAACAAAGGAGTGCCCTTCTCTACGCAGAAGAGAGATTATATCCTCCCGTCAGATGCAGAAATATAATTCAGATAGTGATGATTTGAGCTGTTCCTGCACCCCAATGAAGAAATTCCCTTCTGCATGTGGAAGAAAGTTAACATCTTGTGGGGCGCACAAATGGAGCTCAGATCCTGGCAATCTGAGCTGTTTCAGCACCCACCCAAATGGGTTCCCCTCTGTGCAGAAGGGAGTTTACATCCTTTGGCAGGCAGCTCTTTCAACCAGCCCATAAGAGACAAGAGGAAGTTGAAACCCAAGCAGAGTGTGGCGAAGCAGTGCAATAAAGTCAAGAATGTGGGGTACCTCAGGCTGGGTGAGGGAGGCGATAAATGAGTATCATTGCTCAGGGGCTGGAAATTACTGCTTGGATTTTGGCAGGGAGGATTTTCAGCTTCTGAGTGGAGTCTCCTACGGACGTCTCCCACTCTGCATATCTTATCTGCTATCCCATCCACTTAACAACTCATGGAATCACTTAACAACTACAACCCGGAGAGCCAGAATTATGGTTGTTGAGCGAAGCAGTCATGTGAAATCTTGCTTAACAACCATGTCGCTCAATTGCCAAGATTCTGAGCTCAATCATTGTTTTAACTCAAGGACTATTTGTAATATTGCTGTACAAGGTAAGTGATCCTGGACAATTTATCATAGTCAACTAAACACACTGCAACCAATTCACTAAAATTGGTGGGATGTGAAGATTTTAGTCCTGTTATAAAAAACAACAACTCATGTATGTCTGAATGACAATGGGCTTTTGTTCTTGCTTTCTCATATTTCCTTGTTGTCCTCTTATATAGTTCTTTTCTCACCTCTTTAACTAACACCTATCTTTCCTCTCCTACCAACTTTATTCTTGATTCTCTTTTTCTCTCATTTCATGAAAACATTCTGCTTTTTCTCTTTCTTGAATTTCATACTAACTGAACATTTTGAGAATAAGATAAAACTGAACCCAATGGACCTGTTTGAGAAAATGTGTTCACAATTCATTGTACATGATCAAAGAATATAATTAAAGTGCACTTTATAAGTAAAAGGTTCTAAATGCTATCTTTTACAACAATTATTCAATAATGACACGTTTATTCCCTTGGGAGTAAAAAACCTCACTATTAAAGTTATGGTTTAGCAATACGTTGCTAAATTTAGCAATACTTTGTGTTAAACTTACCTGTACTAGCTTGGACGCTGGCCTAATCAGAGAGGTACTGAAGTGCCGCACCTATAAGAAGAAAACTATTTATTTTTTAAAAAAAGAAAGCTGTATTACATCAACTGAGTAAAAAAAAATCACAGTAATAAAAAATTGAATTTACAATTGAGATAGGTCACTTTGTAAAACTTAATTCTGTAGATTTGAACCGAATGCATCTTTCAGACATACAAAATGTAGCTTTTAAAAAAAACTATCCACAGGAATTAGTTCAGTGACCAACAGCTGAACAAGGCGCACTTTCAACATTACAACAGCATCCTATTAATTCAGCAAATACAATATATTCTTAATATGATCAATTAACATAACAATAATTAATTTGATTATTTCTCAATGTCGTTCAGTATTGTATATTCTGGTAGAATATTACTTCCAGGGCTGTGGACACTTCAGTGATAATTTGGAAATTGTGTCCAAGACCCTCTGGACAAGGATCTCTACTACTCTATCTATATGGTTGCCAGACAATAGCTTGATGGTACATAATCATCAATCAACAGCGCAACCACATTGTGAATTTCCCTTCACTAGATTGTTTTCAGAGAGGCTGGATAGCAATCTTGAGATTCCTGAACTCTGTGTGTTGGGGGGGGGGGGATACTCAAAAGCCAGAAGGGTCCCCAACTCTGTGGGATAACCCTATGCTTATTTCACATGCTTATGCAACTAGTTTTTCCTTTAATACAATACAATACAATAGTAGAGTTGGAAGGGACCTTGGAGGTCTTCTAGTCCAACCCCCTGCCCAGGCAGGAAACCCTATAACATTTCAGACATATGGCTATCCAACATCTTCTTAAAGACTTCCAGTATTGGGGCATTCACAACTTCTGGAGGCAAGCTGTTCCACTGATTAATTGTTCTGTCAGGAAATTTCTCCTCAGTTCTAAGTTGCTTCTCTCCTTGATTAGTTTCCACCCATTGCTTCTTGTTCTACCCTCAGGTGCCTTGGAAGTAGTTTGACTCCCTCTTCTTTGTGGCAACCCCTGAGATATTGGAACACTGCTATCATGTCTCCCCTAGTCCTTCTTTCTCTTAAGCTAGACATACCTAGTTCCTGCAACCGTTCTTCATATGTTTTAGTCTCCAGTCCCCTAATCATCTTCGTTGCTCTTCTCTGCACTTTTTCTAGAGTCTCCACATCTTTTTTACATCGTGGCAACCAGAACTGAATGCAGTATTCCAAGTGTGGCCTTACCAAGGCATTATAAAACATTTTCCTGTTCTATTTCGGGAATTTCTTTCAACCCAATTTATCATGCTGCCTTTCCTTCTGGAAGAAAGAAACATTTACTTATTGTGTTCCTGGTATGTTATTTACGGTATTTAGCAAATTGCCCATCTCACAAAATGTAACAGGGCATAACCAGGTTTCGGGCTTCAGCTGAATTCTGGCAAGACGGAGAGGATGTGGATGCAGGAGACATCAGGATCTGATTCTCATCTTTAGTTCTGGGTAGGATTGCACTCCCTGTGCTGTCCATCTCCTTGGTTCTGGGGTGTTTGTTGGGGTTTTTGGTTTTTTGTTTTGCATAGTTTCGAAATTTCAGTTGCTTTTCTTTTTATCCTTTTATACTCAGAGGCTTGCCCAGAGTCGCCCTATCGGGGAGATTGGCAGCATATAAATTTAATAAATAAACAAACATCTCCCGATAAGACCACAAGCACTTTCTCCGAGCGCCACCGGGAGACTGTGGGTTCACGAGTCATACTGGACCACCAGCAAACCGGGGGTCGAGTTGGCACAAACGGTGGGCAAAAAACGCGATTAGCTGTTTTTTGGGGGGGTTGCATTCAGAAATTGCTCGGGCCTGCGGCGGTCCTTAAACTCCAGGAGGAGGATTTGCAACCAATCTGGCAGCGAAAATGGGAGACCGCCCGCTCGAAGCATCCCCTTTACACCCTCCTGTCAATCAAGGGTCCTGCTTTTTAAGCAAGCGCCGTATCTTCGGGTTCTTGCTTGATCCTTAAGACGTGAGCTTTCCTTCCCCCGAACTCTCATAGGAACGGGAGAAATGTCCTTGTAACGAGAAGACCATAAACTCAGGAAACCTCCCACCCCCCGTTTTTGTTTTTAAATCCACGAAACATTAAACCACTCACCTTCAGACCCAGCCCTGCCGCCGAAGCCGCCATCTTCTCCTCTAGGTCAAACCGGCCTTCTCGGCCTCGCAGGCAGGAAGCGGAGGCTGACGCACAACTGCGGCTTTCTGGGAGTCGTAGTTTCCGTGGAGCGCCTCATTTCTCAGACCGCAGAGAGGCGCATATTACGTACCGAGGAAGGGGAGCTCTCGCGCAGTTCCAGGGGACAAAGGAAGTCTTAAGGGGGAGGGGGAGGAGGAGGAGGAGGAGGAGGGAGAGCAAAGGCTTTTGCGTTGCTTTGAAAATGTACAAAAACCATGGGTTAGACTTATGCGGTCCGATCGTAGTATGCACAAAACCTATTACTTATTATGTAGAAAGATGACTATTGTATAAAACCAGTATTTTTATTCTCCTATTTTCTGTATTTATACTTTTCCTGTTTTACATAATTATCAACATCAGATATATCCATGGATGTACTTATGCAAGGGCGATTGAAAAGTGATTGGAAGGAGGGCTAGTAGAAAAAAATATATGCTCACAAAATATATGTTCATGGTTGACTGAAATCATTACTGATAACTGAACATACCTGGACCCATAAATAACCATGGTTGACTGAAATTGTCCAATATCAATGGACACATAAATTAACATATAACCACACTGGCTGGATTTGCATAACACATTAAGCTCCTAAATTCAACAACCATGTTTTAACCTTATGTGTTGTATGAACCTAATCCAAGGAAGATACGTTCACACAACGAGCAGAAATAGTAGAAATGAAAGTGAGCATTTCCTAAATGCTAGTAACCAGTTGCATTTGTGTTGCATCTGTTACCAATCTTGGCCCATTGGCCAGGAATACTCAGAATGTCATTCCAAGATATCGATATAGCTGTCCAGATTAGGACAGCCTGCATTATCTTCTCAATATCTGCCCCTATGAATAGCACAGAATTATATTAACCTACTCAAACTCATGATCACTTGGTCATTGAGGAGCAGTAAATAAGCCATCTAAAATGTGCCACCTGGATTATGTATGTTAGAAAATATTTTAAATGGTTTCTTTTTTTGATGCTAATTACCTCTATGCTTTTTAGGATGAGATGCTTTTTCCACTTCACTTTAACTTATAGTTTTGCAGGATCTATTCTGAACACCAGGTGTCATCACTGCAAAAAGATTAGGCATCTTAATAAATAACTCTCTGTAATATTTGAATTACTTAAACCAAAATTCAAATTCCAGAATCATTCGGGAGCCTGGCCAGGGATAGGGGTGTTTGCAGGGATATGGCAAAACTTCTCAGGATGACAACCACAACACACAGCGATCAAAGCTCTGTCTGTCACACATAAGATGTGCTGAACATGTGCCTAACCACATTCTGCACTCAGGCTGCTAGTATAGATCTTCTGAAATTGAGCACTGAGGCACCTAGGTTCTTGGTTAAATTTTGGAAAGTGAAGGCTTTCACAAAAATGCGCTGAGGAAATAACGATGAAAGAGGCAAAGAAGAAACACTATGGTGAAAAGAAATACTGGTGGAATAAAAGAGAGAGGAAAGTCCAGAATGATAAGTATGTGAAGAGATGGAAAAGATCATGATTTTAGAATAAAACTGCTGAGAGAAAGGAAGGGGGGAATGGTAAGATGAATGAGGAAAAAGCTTGATCTTTAAACAGTGAATTAAACCTTGATTACACAAAATGAAGTCTTTCTTTTTCATCAATCAAGAGCCAATTTAAGGGCTAAGTGATGACACATTTCATGAAGCCAAACATTTGCATCTGGTACGGAAGTTTCTTTCCAGGGGCATATGATGTTTTTAGCAACAATATATACATGGTAAATCAAAAATTGTTCATAAGGTTATTATGTTTAAAGTTTTTGGAATGCAATTTGCAAAACATTAATAACATGAAAATAAAATGCAATTTCTGACACTACTGCCAACATCTATCTAACTGCTATGCCAGTACATCAACCTTTGATTAAAGAATGTGAGTTATACTATTATATGATTAATCTGAGTTTTGTTTTAGGCTCATGTTTTAGCATTTAGACTATTTATTTTGGCTGTTTGCAGACCATGTTAACACATACCTGCATATAGCAAACCTCACTAGCATATACCGGCCCACACCACACACAAACACATATTAACACTGCAGACACATATATAGAGAGAGACGTATATTTCTTGTTAGTAGCTCTCACAGAAAAGATGCTTGCTAAAATATGGCTTTTCTGGGACAATATCCTCTTGGGGAAAGCAGATATTCATTTTAGGCACATATATAGTATGACTGAAGGTCCTAGGATATGTGTCCTAGACAGGGGTAAAATTCACTTACCTTTGCTAGTGGTTCAGTAGCAATGTGAGTGCGCGCATGTGCAGAGCATCAGAATGACGTTCGGTTGGGTGGGCAGAGCCTGCTACTGAACGCACCTGCAAAGGTAAGTGAACAGCAAGGGGGGGGGGAGGAATCCTTTGTGCTATACAATTTAGATTAGCTAGAAAGCAGGAAAGATTGCTTTCTAGCTAATATAATTTGGCATCATAGGTGATCATAGGAAAAACCAGTTCGCTTGCACCAGTAGCATTTTTTTAAACTACGGTTTGGGCAAAGCCGTAGCATTTTTGCTACTGGTTCAGGCGAACTGGTCCAAACGGGCAGCATTTCACCCCTAGGATAATGTTGCAGGCTCCAATCTGTGTTGGCCACTGGGACCAGAGGTTTTTTCTTCTGAGCTTTTGGCTAGAGAGATGCTCCCTGAAGATGGGCTCCAGCACGAGTCCAAAAGGTCAGAAGACAAAACCTCTGGTCCCAGTGGCCGACCCAGATTGGATTCTGCAACCTATATAGTGCACCATAGCTACATTATTTAAGACTGAATCTAGTTTTTCATATTCTATTGTCAAGTGATGGGTCTCCTGGTTTCATTTGTTAAATATAAAGTTGAATCTTGGGATAGCATGGTATTATAATTTTTTGAGATGGCTGAACAATTTATACACAGGCAGAGGGAAATGGGGCTTGTGATAAATCCAGTTAATCTAAGTATTCTGTTCCATCTCTTTTTTGTTCTTTACACTCCATAACTTCTGAGATGTAAATATTTTTTAACGTTCCCCATGGTCATTTTCCTCTGCAAATGATGTCTTTTTGTTAAAGGTGCAGATATGGCAAGGAATTTTGATTTATTTTGTGCATTTAATCTCCAATAAGGTCTGCCGATTTGATTTTCCTGTTATGAGAATCAAATGAAAGGTGATGCAGCTGGTAGACATTTTAATTTCTGTTTCTTTTGGCTTCAAGTATATAAATTCCTTGCATGGCCTTTTCTAAGATAGAACATGAAGTGGGAAAATATCTCTTCATTCAACGCAGAATAAGGGTTGAGGAAGAACAATCAATAGCCTTTGCTGAATTGTTTTGGCTGAGAACATACATTCTTGAGAATAAAAGATTCCCCAAGACTCTGCTTATAGCCACTTTGCATACCCACAGAAAATTGCTAGCTTCTGAAAATCCATTTCATAATTCTGACAAAACAGCGAAGCTTTTAAAATGTAACTCAATAAATTGTCGCTGTCAGAATTATGGAATTTCCATCACATTTCTTACAAAAAGCAGAAAGGAAGAAAAAGAGAGAAATATGAAGCAAAAGTAGTTATATTGATCCATGCATTTTTAATCCTCCAAAAGTATAGTTTACTAATCAAAATGGCACAAAATAATAAACAAGATTTTATCTCAAGGGAACTATGGGGGAAAAATGAGAAAGAGCTAGGGATGGTACAATCTGACAATAATATGTAATCCATGGTTTACTTAACCATGATTTACTGAATTATCCAATTGCCTAAATTTGTACAATAGGCTGATTTGCACTACACAAACCAGTCAAAACTTCTACTCAAAACTCTAGCAAGTTCCTTGGTCTCCTGTAATCACTGAAGCATGATTGGTGTGTCTAATGTCAGCGTTCCAAATATCATGCAGAATTAAATCAGAGTCCAAGGCAGAGCTATCCTTAAAGTTCCAATTTAATAAGACAGACATGTTGGCAACCAACTGTGAAATCCCAAATCTAAAAGCTTCCTGGGATTCCACCCAGTTGAACGTTCATGATCTTATCCCCACACCCATAAATCCATCACATGGTCCAATCTTCTTCGGCCATGCTGGCATCTCCACCCAGCTGGTTCCGGTCAGGTGCAGAGGTGTGGAGACAAAAGATGACCTTGATTTCTAGAAAGGAATGACAACACCACATTCCTCAATTCTACTCCATACTATTCCCTCCTCCCAATTGCCCACTAATGAAACAGCATAGTAAAGAAAGAGAGAGAAAGTGTGGCAGGCCAAAGATTCTAAAAGGAATATAACTGCAGTCCTGACATCTACTTTGGTCGGCAGAGCATCTGAAGATGGGCAAACCATTCTAAGTTTCTGGAAATGACTTCAAAAATGTACATCCAACCCAATAATCAAATTCTACCAGAAGATCCTTAGGATGAAAGTTTAGGAATTGTTTTCAGAGTTTGCTTGCCCTATCCTTTAACTAATTATTCAGTCAGCTTTTTCCTCATGTTAGATACTTATACTAACTACAGTGGTTTCCACCAAGGTCTTCTGTTCCGGTGGGAACAGAGGTTTAATCCTATTGGTCGAAGGGTCTGACAGCTCCCTATAAAAGGGCTGGATTGTTCTTACTTGTTGTGTTATAATAAAGAGCTGTTGTTACTGTTAAGTTTATCCATTACCCAATCTAACACCTCACCTTTCAAAGTAACTTTCTTTTGCAGTTGGTTGTGGTCATAAAAAGCCATTCCCCTGTGGGCAATCTCTTTCTCAAATCCCTGTTTTTCAAGCACTTTATATATTCTGGATGGGCTCCACCTTCCCACTTCGCCTTCCAATAATATTTATAATACCTGCTTAGTGCTTACAATACTTTTCTCTTGCCCAGAAGAAAATCTTATGTGTCATAACAAACTTTGAGAATAGAAGAAAAATAACCAAATTTTGCATGCAGAGTGAAGATAGCTTTAGCTGTATGTATCTATCTTTAGCTGCATCAGTGAGTCACTTCATTGTGATCTAACGGTATGGCTAAATGGAGATAATATACAGGCCACAGAGGCAAAACATGAGGAGATTAAGCTGTAAAATTCCACTGCTCTCTAAATCAGTTTGACAGAGATTCAAGTGCCGTGAGCTTTTTTTTGTTTTCAGTCAAATTATACAGAATGTGGTATAATATGAGTCAGTGCCACACTTCAAAGAATGAGAAAAAACAACAGAAGGATATTCAAAATCCATCAAAATTTGCTTCAGGAAAGCATTAATTTTTTTATGCAGGTTGGTGCACAAAATGTCACATCTCACCAGCCCTACTAGACACTCCAGGTTAATGCTGGATTTTGCCTGGATGATGCCAGGTTGCTAAGCAACATTGCTAGGCAGCAGGCTATACATGATGCATAGAACTAGCTCTTGTGTTGCATTGGTGCTGATTACAATGATTGTTTCTCAAGCTGTAAAATATTAATTTGCTGTGTGCAAATAAAAGGAACGCTGAGCAATTCGGAGCCAAGTTCTTCTACCCCACCCCCCAGCGGTGGCTCACCTATCTGACTGATTTTCCAAGTGGAAATTTAGCCCGAGATGTGTAAAACATGGTTGGAATTTCTGAGATACAAATACCTCTCATGCCTTGGGTAAAAGAGACTGGCATGTGTAATCATTTCTCAAGGTGACATCGTGTAAATTAAGTGGCATTTATGTACAGGCAGGCATTCCAACAGGTATGGGAAAATAACCCTATTTTTTTCCTAGCTGTGTAAATGTATGGTAATTTGGATAGGATGGAGAGAAGGAAATTAAGAGACAGCTTTTTAAAAAAATGTTAAGAGATGGTCTTCATAAATCTACTATCTGAGACTTGTTGAGATTAATTCAGATTAAGAAAACAAAGAAAATATTGTGGTATTTTCTCGGCAACAGTATGATAGATTTTCACAACTTCCTTTCAGAATGGGTTTTTCAACACCCCAAATCTGGGAATCCCTGGTGAAGTTTCCATCCAAATACTTATCTGGCTCAACTGTGCTTATTTTTTCAAGATCAGAAAAGGTCAATTAAATGCTACCATCTGCTTTAAGAAGCAAATGGCATAGCTTATACCACATTTTCTGAGATCAACTTGCCCTATGTTATCCCTCAAACTTTGTCCTCATAAGACAGCTACTTTTCACTACAAAATTTTGTAGAGAATCTCACTCTCTATAGCATTAAGTCATAGTTTGTTGAATATATCAGAATGTTTGGATTTATACAAATGTTTGGATTAGAGTGTTCTAATTCATGAGCAATGGTTTATAAACCATAATGAGTTCTCAGTTCTCATGCTAAACCAAATCCAAGCAAACAACATGATGGCTTCCCACATTATGTGAACAAATCATGCATTCCCTGACACATACTCAAACACTACATAGCCCAGCAGTTTAAACCTTATATTTGAAGGAAGATATGCTAATGCTAGCAACAATCCTGAAAGAAATGTTAATAGTCACTTGATAAATCTCATGTTCACATTAGTTTTCACCCTAGGCAAAACCTAATGATAGAGCTGATCATAAATCAAATCACCATTCATAGCACAAGAAAAAAAAATCCCTTATATCCTTGGTTACTGCTTAGTTGGAATGTAACATCATAAAGACAAATATACTTATTCACATTGAAAGGAATTACCATTAGATAGATTCACACAAGCAAATTAATCATATTGACTGTAGCAACAGTTATTTCCATTTCTGCAAGATTTTGCAGATAAAGCACATGTCCTATTTTATTTGTTGTCATAAGCCTCCTTTATTGTTTGAAAAGCACTGCTGTAAGTCATAGATATTTGCTCTTAATTGACCCAGGATGGTGTTCACGGTCCTAAACCAAATAAATTCTCCTGAAGGTAATACATCTTTCAGATTGAGATGTCCTAACAATCTTTCATCAGAGCATTAGGTTCCCGAAGGCAACATTTTACCTCTTGAACCAAAGTTTGAATTCAGTGATCCAGTTCCAACTTTTTGCCCTGTGGTCTCCCACTGATAGCCATAGTGCTCCCAAAACTCAATAGTCTATGAAGCCATTGGCCACAGCCCCCCTAAAACTAATAGCCCCAGGATTTCTCTCTGACCATTACAGATCTCTAAACCACACCATACTTTCCTCAACGTAATTTCCCAATCCTGCTAAAAATCAGGATTGAACTTTAAAAGCTGCCCATACTCTCTACCAATAAAGGTCATGATGCTTCCAAAATCTAAGTGGCCCTATGCCTTTTATAAAATCCACTTATTTGCAGACACATCCTTTCTTTATCCTTTTTGAGTGCATACTCCAGTTCCTCCCAATTGCTTTGATGAACAGCTCAGTGGCTGTGACTGGATTTCTTTAAGCAAGCTGACACGGATACCTCTGATACAGGGTTACTTTGCAAAATCTCACATCCGATACTCTGTCTCCACCTAACTCCTTTCTCTAATTTTTTTTCTTTAGAATTTCTAGGTACCAAGTAAAGAAACAGCTGGGGTCTTGTAACATGAAAATTTTGAACTCTAATAACAAAAATAACCTTATTTAGAATTTTGTGCAAATGCATATTCATATGCAAACCTTAAGTCACCTTTTCTTTTCTTTCCATTCATTCTCATTTTCCAAGTCAGTTTGAGGGGGAAATTTTTATCAGGTGAAAAACTTCATTTTCCACTTTCTCATTTGTAAAAAAAACTTAGGCAGGAAGTCTCCATACATAATATTTACTGAATACAGTAATATCCAATCATTTACACTTAGCTGTTTATTCCCTCAGCCAGCTTCTTCTTTCTTATATTTGGTCACCTTTTTGGCTTTGAGCCATGGTGGCGAAGTGGTTAGAATTCAGTATTCAGGCTAATTCTGCCAACTGCCAGCAGTTTGATCCTGACCAACTCAGCCTTCCATTCTTCCCAGGTCAGTAAAATGAGGACCCAGATTGTTGGGGGCAATATGCAGATTCTTTCTTTAGTAATCAATAATGCTGTTGGGGTGTGAGCAGATAGAGCATAGCATCTATATTATATTTATTAATCCATTCAGTTAAAGTTTGAGGTAACAGAATCTAATCAAAGAAAAGTGCTGATGTGTAGGAGAAAAAAGCATCTTATTACAACAGATTTGAGGAGTTCCAAATACCCAGTTCCAGACAGTTAGAACTGCAGTTTAATAATTTAATTAAAACTAGATTATACTCTCTATACAGCCATAATTATATAATCAACAGCCAAAGTCAAAAGTTACTTAAAACATTAACATAATATAGTTAGAAATCCTATTGTAGAGCTATAATAGTACTTACAATATATTCATAATATTCAATGACAAATATTAGAAGCTATCTTCTGAACCAATTATACCAATTGTGAACACTTGTTAATTAATTTTATTATACTTCTAGCAGGTTATGAAGTTTAACTAATACATACTTATCAACTCATTCTCTAAATAAAATAAGGGGTTATTAAATGAAAATCACCTCTTTTCAAGTTGAACTTTAGACATTTTAAATTAAAACACTGATTTCATATTTTGATCCAAGTGCATCAGCAATATCGAAAACTTCCAAATCATTAGCAGTGGGGGATTGTATTTTTAATTATTTTAAATCTACATTAACTGCAAAAAAAATCCCAGTTTTTTTAACATACTTAAAAATAAAGAGTACTAAGCACTTGAACTATAATAGATTAACAAATCAATGCCTGTGTTTTAAGTGCAATTTAATATGATATTTAAATGAAATGAATTCAGCCGTTTACATTCAGAGATAGTTTCAAAGTGTAGGAATTTATCACCCAGCCCTCTCCCAGAAAAATGAAATATCCTGGGAAATATTGAAAAGGCAGAATATTTCTCTGGATGTGAAAAGGAAGAAACATATTTTATAAAGACAGACTAGCTCCCTGCAGCTTCCTGCCCCACCCACTTTGTCAATGGGCCATTAAGAAACCCAAGGCAGTTCCTTTACATAATAAAGAGTTCTCCCCTTCAGCTCCAGGGGGATGGGATTAAGGCATGATAATATTGGCTTTTTACCCAACTCCCCACATGGCATCTGAGAACTCAACCAAACCTGGATTCAAAATGCAGCCTAGAGAGTTTCCCCTGCAGGGCCCCATGGGAGTCTGACAACCAATCAGTATACAAGCTCAAGATCAAAGGCCAGAGAGGACATAAAACCAGGGACTCAGGGCCGATCACTTCTGGTTCCTGCTGGCGACGGACATGTTGTCCGCCGCTCGTCTCCCTGGTTGGCTCCGTAAGGAGCACAGGGGACCTTGGAGGGGTCCCCTGCCAAAGGGCGGCTTGCTGAAGCCCCCCGGAATTGGCGGAAGCCGGCGGGGGTGCTTTTCAGCTTCGCCTAGGAGCCGGGGAGCAGAGGGGGGACATGGGGCAGCTTTGGGCTGTCCGCCCTTTCGCCGAATGACTCCGGAGGAAGGAGTTTATTTGGAGAAGCACGGCTGGATCCTGGTGGTGGGGGATTTACCCTGATCTCTTCGATTGCCATTAAAGGAAAAGCAGCAGATTCCTATAAATTTGTGTTCAACTTAATTGAATGGAGATTAGAGGGGGGTGTTTCTTCTTTCTACCCCCCTCGGATTAAGAGGCATTTGAACTATCTCTCTCTATATTGGAATGGAGGGAGAACAAAGGCTGACTCGTCACTTGAACTAACTAATTGAGAAAGATCGTTATCACAATTTCTAGAGATGATTGCTGAGCTGTTTTCCTTTAAAAAGCTTTATAGAGATCTCTGTTTCTTCTTCCTGTGAAAAGAGGAGCCAAGATGGCACCCGCTCTTCTTTGTTTCGGTATTCATAAATGAAGTTTGCCTTTTGAAACTAACTTCAAAAAAAACACCTTTGGAATTGCTTTATTACTCTCTCAGAGGGAGACCTCCCCTGCCACGTGGTCTTCCTGAACTCTGACTATCTGATTTTCTTCCTTCTGGTTTGCCTCGGTGCCTTGGAACGGTGAAGGAGAGTTAGCGCTTCGCTTTCGGATTTGCTTGCACCTCGGGATCGGCACAGCTGTGCAATCCTCTGATGCTATCTTCTTTGGAAAAGACTTATACACATCTCTGAATTTCAGTAAAATGAGGCCTAAGAAACCACCAACAGGCAAGTCATTTTCGGCTCCCTCATCTGCCACCTCCAGTCCAAGCATGCAACAAAAATTACCGCATTGTTGCAGCAAGAAGGGACTGGAGAGGGCCCAAAAGAACTATCTGTTTCCCAAATGTTTCAAGAACTTATGAGGGGTCAAAATGAGTTGAAAAAAGAAATGACAGTTTAAAGAGGAACTCAGAGACGTTAAACATCATATTGCAGGAAATAAACAGAGAATTGTGGTGTTAGAGGAGAGTGCGGCTGGGCTGGGAGAAGAGGTTAAAGCAGTCCGGAAGGGAAATGTAGACCTGGAAAACTTTTTGGCAAAAATAGAATTTGAAAGAATGCCCTTTTTTCTCAGATTCCAGAACCTACCAGAGACAGAAAATGAAGACCTTAAGGATATCATGAGTACAATTTTAGCAGATTATATCAAGAGACAAAAAAACAGCTGTGTTGGGACATGGATCTGGTTTATAGGATAAATTCAGCATATGCTAGAAGTCATAATGTTCCAAGGGAGATGCATGTTAAATTCCTCAGGAGGACCACAAGGGATGAGGGAGAGACCATTGAAATATAAAGATGAAGAAATTACCATTCTTAAGCAGATTCCGAAAAAGATAAGAGAGAGAAGGAGGAAGTATTCCTCCTTATCAAAGAAATTATACAATAAATGAATTTGGTTTAAATGGTTATTGACAGAGGGAATCTCAATCTTCTGGGAGGGAAATAGGATTAGAATTAATACAGTACAGGAGGCTGAAGCCTTCATTAAAAAGCATACTTCCCTCCTAGAGGACGAACACAGCGAAGGTAGTGAAAAGGACAGCAAGGTACAAGACAAGAAGGAGGAGGGGGCTGTGGCTCCCTCTGGGGACAGGGAGGAAGGAGCAATATCAAAAAGGCTCAGGTCACAAAAATAAAAGTATTTGAAATAACAGTAATTCTTGATATTCTGAAAGTGACAAAGGAAAATGATTGAACACATGATTGACAACATAGAATAAGACTCTGTTTTCTGCTTATCTTTTATATTTTGTTTTTAAGATTGTAAAAATTGCGAGATTTGGATGGATTTCTATCACTAGTGTGGGAGCTGCCAAAAATTTTTATATATCCCCATACCTTTTCCCATAAATGTTCAAAAACCAATAAAATTCTTTAAAAAAAAAACCAGGAACTCAGCATCTCAGCCTTCCTTCTTTTCTTCTCCACCAACACTGAAGCATGTGATCACCTTTTCTGTTCAGGACTCAAGCCATGCGGTCCTGTCCACCATTAAAACCATCTTTCCAAGCAGCCTCCATGTCTCCAGTGTCTTTTTCCCCACTTGGAGCTGAACCCAGAAGGACATTTCTTCCAACAATAGGATAGGATGACAGCCTCACTCTGTGGTAGAAAATGGAGGAGGGACCCTTTTATTAAATTAATCTTTCTATTCCTGTCCAGTTGTAGTTTAACACTCATTAGATTTTTAATGCACTTTTCCACAAATCCATAGTTTCAATATGTGATTTATTTATTTAATTAAGTAAATTTAGAGACTAGCTGGTTCCAAATGACTTTTGGATGACTTACATTTAAAAATAAGAAAGTACCATAAAACCAACTAAATTAAAAAAACCCATAAAACCAATTCCACCCCTCCTCAAATAGCCATGGCTACCCAGAAAACCTAAAGTATATATAAAAAAGTAACCCACAGAGCTCAGTTTTCACCCTAGGCCCAGGCCAAAGAGAACAAACAGGTCTTCAAAAACTATTGGATTATCATCGAGTTGAAGCCATACAGATCTATGGAAGGGATGATGGGCAGGTGTTACAACAGAAAACATACTTTTGAATTATTTACCAAACATTTGACGATTCATTACTTTGTGAGGCATTATGGATTTTCTGGCTAAAGGGTATTCATTAACATTGGAAAAAGGGCAGATGTATAGTTGTGGATCAATGAGGTGTATTTGTTTTTTGTATACAAATTGTCCCTCTGTTTACCAAATATAAAGATGAATCAGTATTCTTCCATGTGGATTAAAACCTGAAAAAGTGTAAGGATGTGTTTAAAATGTGGCTGAATGATTTATATGTAATGCAATAATTTTCTATTATGTTCCTTTTTTGTTTTCTGTTTCTATTTTTATTAATTAATTACACATTTTAAAAAATATACACTTTTTCCTTCTTCCTTCTTTTTATAAGAAAACATTTTTTTTAATAAAAAAGAAAAGTCTCGTGGCTGATGTCAATGTTAGGAAATGGTGATCCCCTCCAAATCTTTTAAACCAGCTCCCATCAGGGCCAGCAAACCTAGTAAATAGTAGCAGACTACATGATAGAGTTGCAATCCTAAATACATAATTAAATCTTGACCATCTGCAGTCCGTAGCATCTCCCACATTAAGAGTATTCTTGAAACTAGCACATATAGTGTTTCCGTAAACACAGGTGTCTATGATTTCTGGCAGAATGGCAATTTGCTAAGAGGCAGTTTGTCCTCTTTCCCCCACCAGCTGCAAAAATAAAAAGAAATAGACTGCACTTAAACAAAGCTTTAAGGTGAACATCTAATTAAGCTAGTACCCCCACTTTTGATCACTTGGGGGGACAAAAATAGTTCATAAATGTAGAGACAATCTCATTCTTCCCCATAGAAAGTAAAGAAAAATGACCTGGATAGAGATATGCACTCTATTGCCAAGGCAACAAGGACTAAAGCACCTTATAAGGACCTCCAGATAATGTTCCAAAGTGGCTGAGATAGCCACCTTCCTACTTCACTGAATTATAAGGAGGAGGAGGAGGGAATAGAAAAGCCAGACTTTCAAGATTCTGTTTAGTACAGCCAATCTCAATAAAACTAGTTGTAAGACATCCTGTGGAATTAACTTCACTATCTGATCTACCTCAGTGGAGCCAAACCACTTGGCTTCTGAAGAGGCTGTAGCAGATCTAAGGAGTGAGCTTCAAATGAGAAACTATTTATTCCTCCCCGACTGGTGAAAACGTTGGTCAGAACCTGAATTCAAATAGAATACATACAGAAAGCTATGTTTATTCCCACATTTCCAATTAATGTCTTCCTTATGAAATAAGCAAATCTGAGGGTCTTTTTTTGTTAAATTTGATAAATAGATGTTTTCAGGTAATGCAGATAATATTGAAAAGATTGAGAGGAGATACAGTCAAATAAAGAGGACGTTAAAAGAACAAATTAACATTGAATTAAACAAGAAACCCACTGCTCCTTTAATTGTTTGAGACACAACACTAATCAGAGTTAGTATTATGTCAAGAAGCCTTGAACCATTTCTCTGGTGGGGGAAATGCCTGGATTTGTTTATCAACAGCACAGAGAGACTTTAGAGGATAGAAACTATTAAATCTATATCAGATACATTGTGCTGAATCTACTCAGGCAGTCTATTGTGTGCCATCTAAATACGGGTCTATTGATGCTGTCCTAATTTAATTTCTCCATATAGCTGTTTGAGACAAACTGTTTAGAAGTAGCCAAAGTGGTAACAACTTTGGAACACGAGGAACAAAAAAATCTTACATTGTTTCCAGACATATGTTTTAGAATGGTCCTGAAGCAAAGATAATCCTGCTAGGCTCCTCTCATAGCTAGATACCATAGGAGAAAGACTTGGTTTCTATATTCAATAATATTTGGCTTATCCTTAGATGGCATGAATAAATTGAATCACCCTGATAATACTGCTAATTTATTTAAAGCCTAAACAACTGAAAGCCACCTATTCTGTAGGTTCATACCTGGATATTTCTCTTATATTAGGAAAATGTATACTGTAGTCACCTTACCACTGCATCAACAGGCAGATATCAAGAGGATCATGCAATCTCCCCCCAGCAAACTTAAGAGACAAATGGGTTACTAGGGGCTTGGCAAGGATTGCTCAGAGGCCTGTTATATAAAGAGCTGTCTATTTCTCTTGTCCTGACATTTACTCCTGGTATGTGAGCCGGTTCCAAAATCCATTAGTAGTAATAGGTAAAGGAGAGGATGATTTAAGACAAATGGCTAAATATAAAGTTTGCTATTATGATTTACAGATGGTTTAACCACTGATTGACTTTCAAAAGGTGAAGAGAGATTAGGTTTCCCTGTAATGTACAACAAATGAAGATATTGTCCTCCAGCAGTGTAAGAACAGAGCCAGTAGAAAGTTGCAAGAATGTGGTCTATGCTGGTTTTAGCTTTTTGCTGATTCATAGAGAAGAGAGCATGTTCACTGAATCAAGGCGGTGGGGGATATATTATCCTTTCCATTCATTTAATTACCATTCTAGCACCTGAAGCCCTATAGTTTGAAAGGATAAGAGGTAAGAAACTCATCTTTTTCTTAAAGCTTCCTTTAGCTTCTTATTGCATAAACCCAAGCAGTTTTACATGGTACTTTTGATTGTGCAGGCCACAGTCAATGCATATTAATGCAAGCCTGACATGCTGGAAAAATGACTGGAGGCAAATGTGAATGCTGACCAATAAATGCACTGAACTTTGCAAAATACATCTGGTTCTTATTCATGCTTTAATAAAAGATCTCCATCCTCTTTCAGGTCACGTGTGATATTTTTGTTGCAATTGTTGATAAAACGTAGATTTCCATTTAAAGGCAGCCTGATTAAAAAGAAATAACTGAAAGGCAAAAAGGACAAGTTTTTATAGACACATGTCACAAGTTAATTTGATTTTATCTTCTCTTAGGTAACAAAGGGCAACTCTTTTAGCAAAGATTATGGGGTAGTTATTTAAGTTGATAATGGCTAATTGGCTGGTTTTCTGATTTTGCCTAAAAGACATTAGTGGGCTAGTAGTCCTTTTAATATATTTCAAATAATTAACTTCTCACTACAGTAGAATATTTAACTTGGTTCAAATGATAATTTATTGTGCTTCAACAGGAAAATAATAATTTTGACCTGGAGAAGAATGCACAAGAAAGAAAAGACAAAAAAAGAAAAGAAAAGTTATTTTCTCTTACTGAATTCTGACTTAGAAGAATATATTAATATAGCCTCTTCATAGTAATAACTTTAATACAGTTTCTCATTTTGTTAGAAATGGTTCACTGCTCACAGAAAAAGCAGATACAGAGTCTGAAAATATTCCGTGATGCAATATTGCCACTAAAGGCTAGAATGGTGATGGCAAACCTTTTAGAGACCGAGTGCCCAAACTGCAACACAAAACTCACTTATTTATCGCAAAGTGCCAACATGGCCGTGCTGCACCCTGATGCCGTATGTGAGTTGCCTGCCTTACTCCAGACAGGGGATGGAGGAAGCACTCCCATTGGGCTGCTGTTCTTCCATTCGCAGAGCACATCTTCTGCTGCCCACCCTCCCCTGCACCTCTCCCGAGCACATCGCCCCTGCTTCCCAGTTCCAACTCCACTGGGGAATCACTTTCCCTCTCCCCTCTCCCAAAGGGGGTAAGAAAAGACAATAGGCTAGGGGAGAAGGAGTGGCCTTCCTTCCACTTCCGACCTGCAGAGGCTCCAGCATTCACCTTCAGCTTCTTCATTAAAAAGGGTTGCGGGAATGGATCTTGTCAACCCTTGTATGTAAATTCCTACCAATTTTTTGCAATATAAACTTACAGAGGGAACTTGGTGAGGTGGGTGCAGGGGTCCTCGAATGGGATGGGGGAGGGCGGTGTGAAGATCTATACATGAAGTCTGCTGTTGGCCAGAAAGCAAAAGGCTTGAGACCATCGGGCTGAGCTGGTGAGCATGTGTGGGTGTGTGCATGGGCAGATAGGACCGCAGTCTACCCCACTGAACTAGGACGAGAAGTGCAGCGGGGTGGTGGTGCCGGATAGCCTTGGCCATAGTAGCTGCCTTGCCCATAAGACATCCGGTAAGAAGCAGATGAAGCGCTGGAGATGGAGCACTGCATGCAGGAGGCCCCGCTGGACGCCAGGGGCTCTGGGCTGGCACTGGGCGAGATGGACACAGGGCTCCAGATGAACAAGGCTGCCATGGCCAACAGTGCGCTACTCAGCAAAACAGCCAATGAGGATGACCCTGATGTTGCGCCCCCTGAGCCCGCTGGTTTGCTCAAGGACACTCTGCCCAGCACCGGGCTCAAAGAATTGGAGCTGGATGAAGAAAAGGAAGCTGAGCTGGAGACGGCGAGCGGCATGAACTGCCTGCTGCTTTCAGAGCTGGAGCTCTTTCACGCTGGAGAAGACTTCCTCTTGGCTGGCCGGCTCTTGGCACCGCTGCTCTGATGCTGATGCTGTTGGCACTTGGTGTAGGGACAGTGCACGTGCCCACAGAGAGGGCTCTGAGTGTCCCTCTGGCACGCGTGCCATAGGTTTGCCACCACTGGGCTAGAATGTCCTCAATGGTCCAGAGGATCTTTTACCTGGTTTAGATATTTTTTGAGTAGGGACAGCTGCCCCACACAATCCATGCTCTGATAATGCCCAGGATGGATTACTGTTATAACATATAACATTCAATGGCAGAAACTTCAATGGGTATAGAATTGTGATGTTGTTAAATTGACTGGTGATGCAACCTCTGAAGGAGCTACAGCATTTATTTCTGGATATGGATGTTAAGAATTTGAACAAAGTAAAATTAATTTCATATCATATTTCTACTTATGTAAGTATAATGTATGTAGATCAAGGAAACTACAGACCTATCAGCCTGACCTCAATACCAGGAAAAATTCTGGAAAAGATAATCAAGCAACGAATTAGCGAACACCTAGAAGTAAACAAAGTAATAGCCAAAAGCCAACATGGGTTTGTCAAAAACAGATCATGCCAGACTAATCTTATTGCATTCTTTAACAAAATGACAAAATTAGTGGACCAGAGGAATGCCATTGATATAGTTTACTTGGACTTCAGTAAGGCATTTGATAAGGTAGACCATAACCTACTACTAGATAAAGTGGAAAAAAGTGGGTTAGACAGCATCACTACCAGATGGATTCGTAACTGGCTGACCAACCGCACTCAACATATAGTCCTCAATGGAACTGCATCTACATGGAGGGAGGTATGCAGTGGAGTATCCCAAGGCTCTGTTTTAGGCCCAGTATTCTTCAACATCTTCATCAATTATTTGGATGAGGGAATAAATGGGGAACTCATCAAATTTGCAGATGTCACCAAGCTAGCAGGAATAGCCAACACTCCAGAAGATAGGCTTAAGATACAGAAGGATCTTGACAAACTTGAACATTGGGCACTATCTAATAAAATGAAATTCAATGGTGAAAAGAGTAAAGTTCTACATTTAGGCAAGAAAAACAAAATGCACAGGTACAATATAGGTGGTACCTTGCTCAATAGTAGTAACTGTGAGAAGGATCTTGGAGTCCTAGTGGACAACCATTTAAATATGATCCAGAAGTGTGCAGCAGCTGCCAAAAAAGCCAACATAGTCCTAGGCTACATAAACAGAGGGATAGAATCAAGATCACCTGAAGTGTTAATACCACTTTATAATGCCTTGGTAAGGCCACACTTGGAATACTGCATTCAGTTCTGGTTGCCACGATGTAAAAAAGATGTGGAGACTCTAGAAAGAGTGCAGAGAAGAGCAACAAATATGATTAGGGGATTGGAGACTAAAACATATGAAGAACGGTTGCAGGAACTGGGTATGTCTAGTTTAATGAAAAGGACCAGGGGGGACATGATAGCAGTGTTCCAATATCTCAGGGGTTGCCACAAAGAAGAGGGAGTCAAACTATTCTCCAAGGCACCTGTGGACAGAACAAGAAGCAATGGGTGGAAACTAATCAAGGAGAGAAGCAACTTAGAACTGAGGAGAAACTTCCTGACAGTTAGAACAATTAATCAGTGGAACAGCTTGCCTCCAGAAGTTGTGAATGCCCCAACACTGGAAGTCTTTAAGAAGATGTTGGATAGCCATTTGTCTGAAACGGTATAGGGTTTCCTGCCTAGGCAGGGGGTTGGACTAGAAGACCTCCAAGGTTACTTCCAACTCTGCTATTGTATTGCATTGTATATACTTTTGAAAACCTCATGTAGCACCTTTAATGTATCAGCTGATAATGAAGGTCATGCCTTAGGAGGAAGTAATAGATTACTTATTGATCAAATGTCTAGTCCCGCCAACTCCAAGTGATTCTGGATGGCTTAAGTCAACAAAAGCAATAAAATTAACAATAGCAGCCAATAAATAGCATTACTTAGAGAAGGAGCAACAACCAAACTCTCCTACCCACAAGTAGAAACAAAACCAAAGAAGGATTCAAGGAGGTGTATAACTGTACAGCTGTAACTTATCACCTATAACTTTTCTCCTCTACCTTTTTAGCTGTCCTATCCTAGCAGCAACAGGAAATACAAGACTCATTTCCTTGTGGAGAATTTTCTCTGGAGTGAGGAGAGGATTTATGATAACACAAAGCAATGCTAGATAATTATCCCAGAAAATGACCTAAACACATCACATAGATTTTTCTATTTTTTGCCTTCTTCCAAACATCAATCACCATAGTCAACAATAACATTAGCTACAGTTTATGAGTGATCTAGATTCATAATCTGGATGGTATTATGCTTGGGAAGACGGTCATAACATATAAGCTAAACTATATACTATGTATGAATTAGTCTTTTCTTTCTTTGTTATTTCTTCATCATATAAGAAAACAAACTTTATTAGAATGATTAACTGAATCATTATCATGCCCCACAGATGTTTCAGCTTGAAGGATTTATTAATTGCTGCTTGTTCCACTAGATAAAAGATGTTGAAACTCTAGAAAGAGTGCAGAAAAGAGCAGCCAAGTTGATTGGGGACTGAAAGCTAAAACATATGAAGAACAGTTGCAGGAATTGGGTATGTCTAGTTTAATGAAAAGAAGGACTAAGGATGACCTGATAGCAATGTTCTTTTTTTAAAAAACAAAATTTTATTGGTTTTTTAAAAAATAAACAAGGAAAGGGGTGGTGGAATAGGTTACAAATTTTGGCAGTTACAGTATGCAGGAAGTGCCCCCCCCCCGTTGTCATACTTTTCATTTATTAATACATTAGATTATTACTAGTTAATGGTATTTTGTCAGCATATAAACTTTTATCTTCAAATAATTTCAATCATTTTACATCAAACAGATTTTCTTGTTCATTTTTGTGACCTGAGTTTTCTCGATGTTGCCCCTTCTCCCCCCTCCAGCAGAGCTCCGGCACCTCCCGTGTCCTGTATGTCCTGTGCAGTGTCATCAGATTTGTCTAAGAGGACTTTATTTTTTTCCATGAAGGCCTGAGCCTCTGTGGTTGTGTTGATTCTTACTCTCGTGTCCTCCCAGAATATTAACATACCTTCTGGCATCAGCCATCGAAACCACACCCCTTTCTGGTATAATTTCTTCGCTAATAACGAATAATTTTTTCTTTTATCTCTCACTTTCTTAGGGATCTGTTTCAGAATGGCTATTTCTCCTGATAGCAGTGTTCTAATATCCAAGAGGCTGCCAGAAGGAAGACAGGGTCAACTTATTCTACAAAGGGAGTCAACAGGAAGTCCTTCAGCTGGACAGATATGGGGGGTGTGGGCTCTCAAGAGCCTCACATGAACCCTGTCTGATAAACTAATTCTGAGGTCTGTTTGGACCAGAATCCCCCCCTGGAGCGGGGGCAAAGAGGACAGCGTGTCATCAGACCCAAGGGGAGGCAACAGATCCCTCGCAGGTCGGAGATTTGTCTTTTGAATCGGAGTCGGGGTGACAGCCTATAAATATGGCTGATAAGATGCTGAACTTCTTGTCAAAGCAAAAGGAACAGGAGGGTTCGGAAGAGATGAAAGGCTGGTAAGATAGTTTATCTAACCCACAGCCATAAATCAAACCAGGAAAAGGCAAAGAAATCTTGAGAACATAAATAATATTGATGGTCAGATCGGGACTTTTCCCGAAAGAAAGAAAGGGGAAATGGAGGGTTAAAACATCAGCCCCCACCAAAGTTATTTACTCGAAACAATTTTGGACAGAAAGGAGAAAGCAGAGAAATGACAAACCCACTCAAATATAAATTTTAAACTTGGTTTTAAATTTGAAAAAGAAACCAAACACTTTGAAAGATTTATTCTGTTTGAATTTCTTCCAATTGATAAATCTTAACTCCAAAAAAAAGAAGCACTTCTTCTTACTGATAACTGATAACCTAACTTTGACTGTGCACGAAGTTTTAATTAACCAACTGCCATAAATCAGAACTTTGAAAAGTAGGAGGCAGAAAAAAATACCCGAATCTGGCGGATCGCAAGCCTGTTTCAAGTGATATATTGAGCAGCTACAAGAGACCGGACCCGGTAACGGAAAGAATAACAACAGAATAATAACAGAATTCAAACTGGAAGTACGAAGAGTTTTTTTGTTTTGTTTTGCTTTCTTCTTCTTCTTCCCCCCCCCCCCCCGCTTGGCATAAGAGTAAGATAGCCCCAGCTTCTCTTCCATTTTGAATTTAAGGTGGTCCAGAATCTTGAAATAAGATTTGTATAACTAACTGCAATTTTGGATCTGGACATTAAGGTGGAACAAAAGACTAAGATGGCCACCATCGTTTTCTCCACAGCAATTGAATCAGATAAACTTAAGGTGGAACAGAACTCTGAAATAAGAACTGCATAGCTGTATAATTAACTGTAACTTTGGAACTGGACTGGGAAAAACTGGGAATTTGAAGAACTGGGAATTTGAAGAACTATGTGAAATTTTAAAAAAATATACATGCATCAGTAAAATCAGTAAAAGCAAGTCTAATTAGAATTTTGAATCCAGAGAAGCAGGTAGCTATAGAAGAACTCAAAGAAGAAGGGCGGGGGACGCGAGACATTGAAGGGGTAGAAGCAAAGGGAAATAAAAAGCAGACAAAAAACTCCTTTGGTCCTGGAAATGGTGTAGGGAAAATTGTGAAAAGGGGAGGTGTCCCAACAAAAGGGAAAAGAAAGCTGACAAAAGTGATCTTGGAGGCTATTAGCGGCATAAAGAAAATTGAAGCAGGAGGTTATGCCCCAACAAAGAGGAATATAAATTATTATTTTGGTCACCTGGGGAAATCTAAAGGGAGTGGATGTGTCAAAATAAAGAAAAGGGAGAAAACAGGAACAGAGAAGTGGGACAAAAGACTTACCAGGAAAGAAATAGATAATTAGAAACTACTATATGGGAAAATATAAAATTAAGATAAGGGCTTTATTCCTAAATATGATAATAAAATGGAGTTGCTAACTGATTGAACAAGATAATGGAAAGGTAACTAAATAAAAGTAAAAATATATGGAATATGGATAAATATGAAACTGATATGGGGAGCTTGTAATGCAGAGATTTGTGATTTACCTTTTTAACATGATAATTAAATTGAATTATGAATTGAGTGAATATGACAATAGAAGGACAACTAAGCATGGGTCAAAATCTATGAAACATGGACATATATAGAATCTTTAAGATAATGAACAAAGTGAGATGTTTACCGCCTGTTACTTTATATAATACATTAAGGGAAGTGTAATGAACACTGAACAGCGAAGATTGTCATCTAGAGATAATTAAGGGTAATCTAATCCAAGGTATAGAAAAATGGAGAGGGAACATGAAATATATCTACAATGGGAAACTATTGTGATAAAAAGACAGAATCACAAATTGGGGGCATGTAACGATGTATAACTATATAAAGATAATGATGAGAATAGCTGGGAATTGTAACCAGGTTACAGCTGGACCCAAACTAGATGTGTGTGTGTGTGTGTTTAAAAGCACAATGACTATGTATACTTTTCTGTTATATCACTTTTTTTTTACTAAAAAGGAGAAAAATTAAATATGTATATTGAAAAAGAATTATATATACCAGTGATGGCGAACCTATGGCACGCGTGCCACAAATGGCACGCGGAGCCATTTGTCAGGGCACGCTTGCGCGCGCTGGCCAGCTGAGTTCACCTTTTTAAAAGCCATTTTTCGCCCTCCCCAGGCTCCAGAGGCTTTATAGGAGCCTGGGGAGGGCGAAAAGAGCCTCCCCGCCCCCCGGAGGCCCTCCGGAAGCTTCAGGGACCGTCCGGAGGCTTCCCTGATGCCTTCGGAGCGCTTAAAACCACCCTCCGAGCAAACCGGAAGTCACTTCCGGTTTGCTCGGAGGACCCTTTTGAGCACTCCAAAGGCTTCAGGGACCGTCCGGATGGTCCCTGAAGCCTTCGGAACGCTTAAAACCACCCTCCGAGCAACCCGGAAGGTGGTTTTAAGCATTCTGAAGGCTTCAGGGAAGCCTCCAGACAGTTCCTGAAGCCTCCGGAGGGCCTCCTATAAAGCTTCTGGAGCCTGGGGAGAAGGAAAAAAGCATGTAAAAATGGGGGGGTTGCGCGTTGTGCACGCATGCACACTGGGGGGTTGCCCGTTGCATTATGGGTGCGGCACGCCCGCACACGACCCCCCTGCGCTCCCCCCACTTGTGGTACGCGAGCCAAAAAAGGTTCGCCATCGCTGATATATACCATCAACATAAAATGGAACTTGCTCAGAAGCTGAAATTCATCAAGTAAATGAGATGAAGAGTGGGAAGTAGAGGAGAAAGGTAAGGGAAGAAGAGAGGGATAGGAGAGAGGGCAAGGGGGGGAGAGGAGGAGAGAAATGAGGAGTGGTAAGGGGAGGGAGGAGAAGGAGAGAGGAAGGGGAAGTTGAGAAGAGAAGGATGACAGAGGGAAGAAAGGAGGTAGGGAGGGAGAGAAGAGAGGGAGAAGAAAGTGATGGATAAGGTCCAAATATGGTCTATGGAGAGCAGAAGAGCCAATAATTATTTTTGGGAGTTGTTGGTAAGATGAATTGATGCAAACATTTAATAATGCAATATGATGTTGGTTATGTAATAGTATACATGTGATTACATGTATGAAAATGGAAAAATAAAAACTTTAATTAAAAAAAACATTCTCCAAAGAACCTGAAGGCAGGAGAAGAAGCAATGGTAACTAATGAAGGAGAGAACCAACCTAGAACTAAGGATAAACTTCCTGACAGAACAATTAATCAATGGAATGACTTGCTTCTAGAAGTTGTGGGTGCTCCAACACTGGAAATTTTTAAGAAGAGATTGGGCAACTATTTGTCTGAAATGGCATGGGGTTTCCTGCATGAGCACAGAGTTGGAGCAGAAGACCTACAATATCCCTTCCAATGCTATTATTCTATGATACATATCTTATTTGGCATTTGACATAATAGATTTCATCCATCTTTCATATGTACTGCCTTTCAAGCCTTTACAATAGGAGTAGGCAACATGTGGCCTCTCATGTGGACCTCTTAGCCACAAATCTTCTGCAAACCAACAAAAGAAGAGCCTCATCAATTTCCACAATTATACGACTGGTTTGATACACAGAGAAAAGAGAAATTTAATGTGTACCTCCCTGGGTACATTGTGTGTTCTAGCATATGCTGAGTTCACTCTATAAACCAGATCTAGTTCCCACCCCATCTGTTGCTTCTCTTTCTGAGTGTATTCAGCCAAAATGCTTGTCATAATGTCCCTTATGTCTTCATCATCTGTCTCTACCACATTCTGAAATCTAAGATAAAAGGACATAGAGTAAAATTTTTCACTCCAGGGAGTCCAAAAAGTCACAGTCAACAAGAGATTTATCTGAGTAGCACGGAGACAAAGACCGGAAGCCTGAAGTTTTATAGGTGGAGTCAGTTTTCACTGTTTATAAAGACAACGGAAGTGTGCCATCTTGCCCTGCCAGCTTCGGGTTTAGGAGGCATAACAAAAGTTTCAAAGTTTCCAAAGTTTCCAGATCATCATTCCATTGTAAGGTTAAATTCGCCTTTGCTATGAGCGTGGCGTCATTAGTTGGCTCTCTCCCTACCTCCTCCCTTAGGGCTGAGAGCGAAAATAGTTTACAGCTGCCTGTCCGAGGGGGGGGAATCCCCCTCCCTCCAGCCGCGCTTCTCAAAAACAAGTTGAAAGAACGTTTTAAGTAGCTGGCAATTTCTTTCAAGCAAGCAAAGGGAATGGAGAGAAGTTTCCGCCTCACCGCACCGCAGCCGCGTCCTTCTGATCGCTCATTCTTCCAGCTGCCTCGCTGCAAAGACGCCGGAGCGCCTCCCCATCATGCTCCCCGATGCCTAGGGCGATGCGCCCCCCCCAGCCGCCGCCCACTCAGGGGATCCCCCGTGGTGCCACCCCTTTGGCAGGAGCCTCTACGGGGTGTCCTGTGCCCCCAAGGAGTGAGGGGCCCACCGGGAAAGCGCGGGGCGAGCAGAGCCTGCCCGTCGCGGTCAGCCGTCGGAACCGGAAGTCTCGATACACAGAGAAAAGAGAACAGCAAAATTAGGTGATTGAATCTACAGACAAAATCTCTAAGTATAGCCTCCAATCAGTTTCATGCCACATTCAAGGAAAAATGCATATTGCCAATTGAGTTTTAAAATACAGATAACCCATGGGCCACAATTGGATTATCTATGATCATTTTCCTCCTTTGCCCTATGCAAATAAGTGCTTGTGAAAATGCTCTTTTCAGGATCCCTCCTTAATACTAGATTTGAATCTGATTTGATTATGAAAATAATCTCTGATTTTTTTTGGAGAGAAGCTATAAAGTAGGGGGAAAGTATCACAAATAAATGCAGAGATTAATAAAATACTACATAGTGGTTTTAATACTGAGAAAAATAATATTTCTAGATCTTAATTTAAAGAAAATTATAATGATGTCTCATCTTTTAAGTTAAACATTTTGAGCTGTACAATATATTGTGAAAAGATGCTTAGTTCAAGAGCACCCTCTTTTTTTGAGATAGCAAAAATCTATATAAACAGGACATTTGCTGATCTCTTCCCTGCTATTAGTGCTCTTTCTGACTCACTGCCAACTTTGAATTCACAAATTGGTCTAAGTCCTGCTATTTGATTTTTCATTTAGCAAGCTCTGTGAACACAACCATTTTGGTCTGTAAGCCATGCTAAGTGCATTTCAATTGTGATTTAGTAATAATAAGAACATGGTAAGTTTGTTTTGTTAGGACACAAAAACACACTTAGCGTGGGTTCACAGTACACATATTCAAATCAAACAAACTACATTGTGTAGTGCAATGCAATGGATGAAAAGGTATTCATTGATACATGTGTAAAAAAGAAAGCATATAAAAGAGACCCTGAAAATGAGAAATGTGATTTATTGATTCTGATGCAAGAACTTTACTATGAAGTGTGGAAGTTATATTTTTACTGGCTTAAAGTGTTGTGTTACACTTTATGTATGGTTTTTTTTAATCCTGCAAAAAAGTAGAAATGTATGTGAATTATACTTCATAAGGCTCTAAAGAGAACCCTTATATATAACAAGTAGTATTGCTAGCTGTAAGCCCACAGCTTTGAAATACAAAATAGGTTTTTTAAAATAAAATATTTGTTGACAATAAAATGGGAGGTTCATTGGAAATAAAATCCATAAAAGGAAATAAATTGGTCTTTTGATTTAGAAGATAATAAAATATCCATCCACTTGGAGCATTTATAGTTCTGGACCGATATTACAGGAAAAGACAAGGAACAAAATAAGAGAAGGAAATCAGTGTGAAAAAGTTATATACATGAAGGAACTGTAGGAATTTAAAACCCACCCCTCTCCCAGAAAAATGAAATATCCTAGGAAATATTGAAAAGGCAGAATATTTCCCTGGATGTGAAAAGGAAGAAACATGTTTTAAAGAGAGAATAGCTCCCTGCAGCTTCCTGCCCCCACCCACTTTGTCAATGGGCCATTAAGATGTCCAAGCCAGTCCCTTTACATAATAAAGAGTTCTCCCCTTCAGCTCCAGGGGGATGGGATTAAGGCATGACAATATTGGCCCTTTACCCAACTCACCACATGGCATCTAAAAACTCAACCAAACCTGGATTCAAAACACAGCCTAGAGAGTTTCCCCTGCATGGCCCCTTTGGCAGTCTGACAACTAATCAGAATACATTTCTTACACAGGAACAGGAAACAGAGGTGGAACTGAACAGGTTATAAAAAGCTTAGCAAGCCCCTCCCTCGATCCTTCTCTTCTTTTCCCCAACATTGAAGCATGTGATCAACTTTTCTGTTCAGGACTCAAGCCATGTGGTCCTGTCCACCATTAAACCATCTTTCCAAGCATCCTCCATGTCTCCAGTGTCTTTTTCCCCACTTGGAGTCAAACCCAGAAGGACATTTCTTTCATCAATTGGTGACCCAGATGTTACTCCAAGCTAGCCTAACCAATGGATATGGCCCAGGTAAGCGTCCCATGTCGGCACAGACACCATTGAGTCTGTGGGTGGACTTTATCTTGGCCTTAGCCATTTGGATCTAGGTTTTAAAGAGGTTTTGAGTTTGAGCTCAAAGGCGTCCTGGAAAGAAGGTGAGTACCTCTAAATTTTAATTCTCTAAAATTTAATTTTAAAGCGTGGGAAATGTGTGTATGCCTGCATGTGTGTGACTAGTGTCTGTGAAAATGGATGGAAAAGTGAATGGATTTTTTTTGTTGTTGCTGTTTTTGTCCTGTGAAAGCAAAAAAGCAAAGGCCCATTGTGCATTAAAAAAGAAAAGAAAAGAAGGAGGTGCGCATACCTGCTGTTGACAGAACCCCTCCTGGGAGGCTGTGCGGAAGCAGCCAGTCCTTCCGAGTCCTTCCCCAGGACTCGAAAACTGTTGGAAAGTCCCAGCAAGTAAGGGTGCAAAAGACCCCATGCAAATGGGCGTGAAGGTTCCCGCGAGTGAGGAACACAAAAAAGGTCCCTCCATAGGGCACGAAAAAAGTCCCTTTAAAAGGGGTGCGAAAAGGTTCTCTAAGGGCGTGAAATTTGAAGTGGGGAACACGAAACGGCAAGCCCGGCTAAGATGAAGTGAGCCCCACATCTGAACGGGATCATGGGAAGCGGTAGCTCGAGGGTAGCCATGGAAACCCCCCTTGGGGAGCTGTTGGGGGCCTGGGAAGAAAAGCAGATACCCGTCCTGGCCGGTATAAAAAAAAAGGAAAGCAAAAAAATATGTAAGAAATGGGCTTTGCTGAAAGTTGATACAGGAAAACTAATTTGACTACATAAAGGTACTCAAAAGAAAAGGGGAAATGTTGGGGTTTCTTTCTTTTTCCCCCCTCTTGTCTGATTGTCTCTTTCTCTGTCTTCTATGCAACCACGTGGTTTGTTTTTTAAGATTTCTGCCTTCCCTAATTTAACAGATTTGTGCTGGGAATGACTAGGGTGTGTAAGCCTGAGAGTTCTCTTTTTTTCCCCCTCTTATTTTCTCCTTGTCCTTGTGTATATGTGTGTCTAAATCTTTGTGCACCCTCAAGGTAATTGTAACTATAAAATGTCTCCAATCCAAAAAGACAAGACTTTTAGACTGTTCAATGAAAGAAAAGAGTAAACTGGTAGAAATTGCCTTTGCTCAGTTTGTCGGGCCCAGGAAACTGAGTGAAGGGGGGAGGAGAGTCTTTACTTTGTGTTTGTTTGGCCAACAAAAACAAAGTAAAGAGAAGTATTTTTTCTTCCTTCCTTCCCTGTATCTTAAAGTAACAACCCAGATAATGTTTTAAGTTCATTTACAAGAAAAGTTTCATCCTTGCATTTATTGTATGTTTAAATGATTTTACCTGTTCATTTCTTTCCTGAAGCATGTGAATCCAGACTCCATTTCTCATCTGTGATATCCCTATAATGTTACCAGTTTATTTGTTTAGTAACTGATGGTTTTATTTTTCAAACTCTGCCTGCAAGCTGCATACCCCCCCCACCCGTTACTTCTAATCTTCCAACAGTGCCTTTTCTGTGGGGGAGGGGCCTTGTTCTCATGTCTTTCAGCCCTGGAAGATTGTACTCTGCGAGGTGAATAGAGACTTTTTTTCCTTTTGGGGGGAGGAGGGGAGTGTTGCCTTGTGTGTGCATGTATGAGACGAAGGAAATTCCTACTAGAGGTTTGCCATCGATCTGAGTAAAAACCCTCTGCACATCTATCTGGCCAACCTACTCTTTTGGTCCTAAAGTAGAAACTTAGCCTCCAGAAGGCAGTTTTGATTTAGATTTTGTCAACAAATTTGCTGATTTTCTGGCCACCTTCATATGAACTGAAGAGGAGCTCTACCTGAGTTTCTTCCCTAAAGTGACTGAGGAGTCCACAGGGATACGTTAAAAAGCTGTTGCAGCAATAATAGTTCTCTTTAAAAAGAAAAGTAAAGCTCAAGAGCCCCACCCAGATGCAAACGATGTGTTAATGAAAGTCTCCATACATCTTGGTCTTTAAAAGTATGCCAGCGATTGTTGGGAGATCTAAGAGTTTGCATCTTTAAAAATTCAGCCAGCACCTGCTGGGAGATCCAACCTAGAACTCTGGCTGAATGCAAACAATGTGTGAATAAATGTCTCTATACATAGTCTCTACACATCTTGATCTTTAAAAATATGCCAGCGCTTGCTGAGAGATCAAGATAGAAGAGTTTGGATCTTTAAAAATCAGCCAGTGTCTGCTGGCAATTCTAAATTATAAAGGGGACACAGAACAACCCAGGGCAGAGACAGGTATTAACAATCTAGTGTTTAAGGAGATAGAACAATGGGCATAACTTTGAGCAAAAGTAAGAAATTTAGCAGATAATAAAAAGGTAAAGCCTGTCTGAATGGGAAGACCTAGGTAATTGGACTTGATTAATTTGATGTAATGTCTGTTAAAATAATTAGGTGTGCATCTATACTAATAACATGTAGAATTGAATGGCATTGAATTGATTATGATATGTTTGACCAGCTGCCAAAATAAGTAAGCTTCTCAGTTTGGGCTTGAAGCTGTGGGGAAAGGGGGGGGGGAGTTAGGATTTAAACTGCTTTCTGACTTTTCCCATGCTTGGAGAATGAGCCACGTGTTTCCTAAAGAAAGAAAACATAAGATTTAAAGGGGACAGGACTTCCCCCAGGTCTGAAAGTGTTGTTCCATGGTATTTATGCATGTATGTGTTTGTGTGTGTAATCATTTCCAGACCTGGAGGGAAATTGAGATCCTTTAATAATTGAAAATGGAGCTCATTGGTTTATGTACAGCTCCCTGAAATAATTGTAATAATTGCTTTGCATGAAGAAAGAATGAAATGGGATTTTTGTATGTGAAATTAATTTACACAAACAGTCTGATTACAGTGCAAAGGTGAGTATGTTGATGGAAAAGTTGGTGTAAATGTACTTTGATTCCCTTTCATATAAAGAAACAGTAAGTTGCAAGGTTTTTAATGGTATGTGTGTGTATGTATGTGTGTTATCATTTCCAAACCTGAAGGCAGGGTGAGATCCTCTAATGAAAGAAAATGGAGCTCATTGGCTTGTAAAAAAGTTTCCTGAAATACCTATGATTGGTTGGCATGAGCAAGCATGAAGGTCTGATTGCAGTATGAATGTGAGTGTGTGTCCCCGATGCTCCAGGGAGTGATAAGTGGAAGGGATCCAGAGATCTGTGATTGTCTTGTGTGTATCCCCCCTTCTTTCCCTCCTTCCTTTTGGGTCATTAAAGGTGGCTGTGGTTTTTCTGCTCACTGTAACTCACTTTTTTTCTCTCCCTCTTCTGAGAGATTTGGGGTAAATGGGTGACCTGCTCCTGCATCTTTACATTTCACTGTTGTGATCTTTTTCATCTGCATATAAAAGCTATTCAGTTACATTTCCTTTTCTGCTCTGAATACAATTTTGATTTTTTCTTCTGGAAATTTTTAAGGTTTAAAATGCTTAATTAAATCTATAAAAAGGAATGATTTTGAGATATTTTGCTTATATTGGTAAATGTTTTAACATACTTAATGAGAATTTGCTTCCATCTGAATGGAATCTGATATTTTGGAGTGTTGACTCAAAGTACCTCTTTTTTATTGCTAGTTTTATTTTTTGAAGCTGTTGTTCTTCCCTCCCTCTTTTACGCCTGAGTGCATTTTTAAATGCTTATGAGTCAAGGTGCTCTATCCTATGATATTTTGTTTGTTTGTTTGTTTGCAACACAAGTTGTTGTCCCTTTTGGAAATTTACTCATTTTACTGCAAAAGTGTTTCAATCATAGAGGCAGTGGGAATGTCATTTTCCATGAAATTTACATCATCTGCCTTCTGATTGGATTTCCACACTTGGACAGAATGGGGGAAATTCCACAACATGACACTAAAGATATGTCTGTAAAGAACTGTATACTTGGCCTCTCCTCTTCTTCACCTCAGAAACAAAGGACTGCTAGCTCAAACCATAACTCTCAAATTTTCTGCTGGTGATTGCGTCCTGATAAAACCTGACATGAGGGGAAAAAACTTAGCCAAGCTTGGGACAGACTCTACCAAGCCTAACTGACCACTCTTACCAGCAAGCCAAAACTAATCCCATCCAGCAGACATGAAAGAAAGGACCCTGAGATGGACAAGAAAGGACCAAAAGACTCTTGTCAATCCCCAGAAGACAGCTGTAAAGACTATGGGGGAGGGTGGAAATGGATAGTAAAGTTTTCTTTCTTTGCTTCCTTCACAGAAATTCATTGTAAGGTTTTCTTTCTTGTCTCATTTATATTGTAATCAGTTTAATGTATTCATGTAAGAATTGTATTTGAGAATGGTTAGCATAGCAAGTTCTGAACACCTTAGATTTCTGTCTAGTGGGAGGGAAATTTTGTCCAAAATGTCTATTTCTGTATTACATAAGCAGCTACAGAGAGAGGGGGGGCAGGCCCCATTTAGGATTAGATTGAAACTATCTCCTTGATTTACCTCCACACAAAGCTTCTCCTAGGTTGATTTTTGCCCTGGCACAAAAGCCTAAGCAGTGATATCTGCCTGTTAATCCCATGGGGGAGAGTCAGTTCCCCTCAGGAAATTCCCCCACTTGAAGAGTAGCAGAAAGGATCTTCAAAACCCAAGCCCTGACTGACTTTAAAAAATGATGCTGCCCAGTTGCCAAGTAAAGCAGGATATGTTGCATTGGTGGTCTCATGAGTAGGAGTCCCAGGGCTCATTGTGTGTAATTTTAAACACTTAAGATAGCCTGGAGTGCACGCTGGCTAAACTCAATGTGGCCTCACTAAAATAAGAGCTAGGGCAGGTTCAAGAACCATCCCTTGGAAATGGGCAGCCTGTACTTATTTAAAAGGTAAAACCATGGCTGTGAAGAATTTTGGGACTTCTGCCTGCTTGAAACCTGTCTGGAAACTCACAAAAAGTGATATCTGATATTAATTAGCATGGAAAATTGGACACCATAAATTTCTTTCCAGAACTTGTGCCCTGGCTGCTAGACCTTCATGGTTGAAAGCTCTCTGGGAGCCACTGAAGGAATCCTTCTGCTGTCTCTCTCAATGTCTTTCCATCAGAAAAATTAAGTCTCCCTGATGACCAATTCTAATATTTTGTCAAGAACATGTGTGTTCCACTCACATGTTTTGAACAAAAAAGGAGGGATTGTAGGAAGTTATCATCCAGCCCTCTCCCAGAAAAATGAAATATCCTAGGAAATATAGAAAAGGCAGAATATTTCTCTGGAGGTGAAAAGGGGGAAACATATTTTAAAGCCAGAATAGCTCCCTGCAGCTTCCTGCCCCCATCCACTTTGTCAATGGGCCATTAAGAAACCCAAGCCAGTCCCTTTACATAATAAAGAGTTCTCCCCTTCAGGTCCAGGGGGATGGGATTAAAGCATGACAATATTGGCCCTTTACCCAATTCACCACATGGCATCTAAGAACTCAACTAAACCTGGATTCAAAACGGAGCCTAGAGAGTTTCCCCTGCATGGCCCTATGGGAGTCTGACAACCAATCAGAATACACAGGAACAGAAAACAGAGCTGGAGCTGAACGGGTTATAAAAAGCCTACAAGCCCCTCCCTCGACCCTTCTCTTTTTCTTCATCACCATTAAACCATCTTTCCAAGCAGCCTCCATGTCTCCAGTGTCTTTTCCCCCACTTGGAGCCGAACCCAGAAGGGCATTTCTTTCATCAGAACGTATGAAAGCAGAAGCTCGAGTGTTTATTTAATATACTGCTGGAAAAGGAGACTCAGAAGACCTTTTCTGTAGAGAGAAGATTGGTTCTATGAATTCTATGGAATCTATTTTTTGTATGTCAATTGTGGGAAGAAAAATCCTCTGGTTTGTTTTTCCAGCCAGGACCTATAGTCAGCACTTGAGAAGAAATAGTCAGAGAGAAGCTGGAAAGCAGAATTTTATTTCGGAAGCCATCACTTCTCCAACTATTTCTTCTCACGCCCTGACTATAGAGTCCCAGCTGAAGAAACGAACCAGAGGATTTTTCTTCCAACCCTGTTATTTGCATGGAAAAATAACTGGGCAAGCACATCATCTATAAAGTATACATTCTAGTTGGAATTTGAATAAATCAGTACTGAAATTGGCACAGATGCACGATGAACTTTGGGGCATTTACTTGACGATTGGAACCCTGTGGCATTTTAAATTAGGAACTGTTGACAACAAACCCAAGGATTTATATTCCTCCTAATAAGAATAAGTAACATATTTGTGTCTGTGTGTGTGTGTGTGTGTGTGTGTGTGTGTGTGAGAGAGAGAGAGAGAGAGAGAGAACGAACAACAACAAACCTATATTTTCATAGCTCTATATTCCCATCACTCCCAACCATGATAACTGGCATAGGAATCAGAAAATCTGACAAACTGATGTCATATTTTTGTTTCTAAAATATATGATGGGAAATCTATATCAGCATTGTCATAGATAATATTTTGCAAAGCTTTTAGCTAGTAGCCAGAAATAAGTGGCTGCTGTGTCATTATTCTCTTCAGTAGAAAAAAAAAGAGAATCTTATCAGTCCAGGAGGAAAAAGAGAATGGATTTCTGACTACTTAGAATTTGAAGGTGAGAGTTGGCTGAAAATGAAGCACCTCATCTTGAATGAAGAATTATCCCTATAGAACTGAGGTAGGATTAGTGGCAGTAATTTGTCTCAACTGTATTCTTTTTCTCTTATCTTCAAAAGGTAGCATTGAAAACCTACCTTCCATCTTTTGTATTCCCTCATTTACAGGAAGGTAATACCTACAATGGTGTCCCTGAAACTTTTCACTTCTGAGAAATAGGGGAGGCATAGTAATATTATCTAAATTGAAATATTAAATGAATGAGATGCTTCATTTCTAGAGAGATGCTGTAGATATTTCTAATAGAAACTGAATATTACAGCTGATAAAAAAATGCCTGTAATTATTTTTTACCCTGATTCTCTTCTGACTGATGCTGACAAATGCCTAGGTCTATATTGCCGTGTTTTAAATATCTTCCAAAGAAAACTTAGCATGAAGTTGGTAGATCTTCTGTTTCGTCTGACAAAAAAATGCTCATAAATTCTACATGCCACCATAAACCAATAAATATTCAATTGAATGTTGTGACAAATAAATCAGATTTTTCTGCCATAAGCAGAAAAGAGTGGAGGATAGGATGACATAGTCATATATCATCTACGTATATATCGTAAAGTCAGCCTTTCCATCACCCACCTTTTTGAATTCAGCTTAAAATGCATTTGAGATTGATCTGGGCTATTTTCAGATATCTTTGGACATCAGAATGCCTACTGCCATGGAGTCTGGAGCTTGCCAGTAAGTGCTTATCTTTTCTCTCTAGCTGCCAAGCATGGAGAATTCTCAACCAATCCATGCTTGCCTGTATAGCCGAGTGCCTGTTCTCATCTACTCAGGTCAATGCCTAAGCATATATCCCTTCCCTCTCTATATTAGTACAATAATAAAATAGAATAATCTGTGTTTTTGTGCTTGCTTTATTAGCAATGTTAAGGTTTTCCAAATGCTTAATCCTGGTATATCCATATTTCTGCATTTGGACACTTTTATCTAATCATAGGAAGGTCCCAGGAACTAGGAGATGAACCAAGCCAAAAACCTCTCCCCTAATTGAGAGCAGAGACCACCCATTCAGGAACAAGATGGTGATCCAGTAGTATCTCTGATATGGCATATGCTATCCTGGAATAGCATTCCCTCATCCAGAGACACAGTGCCAGTGCACAGGCTTAGGTTCCCTCCTAATATGACAAAAAAAGAAAGGATTACTGTATTGATCTCTCCTGATTATTAGAACTCTCATAGAGAGATCAACTAATATAATTAGCATAGTTCTATCTGTCTGTACCAATGTGTTTGGCTGCCTTTACAATGTTGCCTATTTAATATACACACATACATACATACATACATACATACATACATACATACATACATGTAGTGACCTTCCTCCCATATTTAGTCATACCAGGGGTTGTAACACAAATACATACCTATTTCCCTGGCTCAACTGATAAGGAAGAGAACCCGTGGCTTAGTGGTTAAGACTCCTGCCTAAGACATATACAGTCCGGGTTCTAATCCCAGTAAGGGTATGGCTAGCTGATGAGAGCTAATTAGCTCGAAATAGATCTATCCTAGTCTCCCTTTATTTATCAGTACAATTGCAACAACATATATATATATATATATATATATATATATATATATATATATATATATATATATATATATATATATATATATATATATATATATATATATATATATATATATATATATATATATATATATATATATATATATATATATATATATATATGTATTTGTGTTACAACCCCTGGTATGACTAAATTTATTTATTTATCAGTACAATTACCACACACACACACACACACACACACACACACACACACACACACACACACACACACACACACACACATATATATATATATATATATATATATATATATATATATATATATATATATATATACCTACCTTATATTTGGCATTTTTCATTTCCTCAAGAATAAGGGAAACCAACATTTAAATTGTATAACTAATGAAATTTGTTCCAATTTCTTGAGCATTTTACATAGACAACTTGGTTTGTTCTCCTTTGAATCTCTTCGTGTCAAAAGTTACCATTATTACCCTTTAAGTGTGACACAGAAAGCAGGCAGAATTTACCATAAATCCTTTTAACTGATTTAAATTCTCCTTGAACTTTCAAGTATCACCTTAGATAGTTCAATTAAATATTAATAACACAGTTTTATCAGCCATCAAAAATAAAGCATACTTTTCTTTGGGTCCTATTGTTATATAGTATCTATGTTACTGTGAAAGTCCGAAATCTGGTGAATGTCGACATTCACCGGTGAATGAAAGTCCGAAATCTGGTGAATGTCGACATTCACCGGTGAATGTCGACATTCACATAGTCACTTGGTGTATGTCCTTATCCTCTCGACACCCTTACCCTAATACCCTTAACCTAATACCTCGGCTCCTCGCTTCCTTTTAAGCGTCTTCTGTTCGCGGAGTTTTTTTTTAAAAAAAACCTGCGATCCTGCGCGGTTAGAACGCCGCGGTTAGAACGCCGCGAATTGAAAAGCAAAAGTAAAGCGTTACGCTGACTCGTTATATATGTCACAGTGAAAGACCGAAATTGGTATGTGTCGACATTCACCGGTGAATGTCGACATTCACCAACATTCACCGGTGAATGTCGACATTCACCAATTTCGGTCTTTCACGGTGACATCTATATAGTTTAAAGACAGTTTAAATTAAAGCAGAACTCTCTAATTGTACATAGGAAGCTCCAGATCTGCTGAACCATGTTTAGGTAAAGCCTCAGTAACAGGCAAAAATATTAAGGGCACTAACAGATTATATTATAAACTTCAATAGATTGAAAGCATCTTAACCTATTCATGAGAGACATTTTAAAAAAATCTGTTTTAAGAAAAAAGGGACATCACTGTTTTTAAGATTTCCTGCTTCAAATTCCAACAAGATGCTGATTTTATGCCATAATACTCTCTGGAGAAACTTCATTCAGGAGAATATAGATGATGGAAGAGATAAAAAATATTTCTTCAACTATTTCGGAACATAAGCACATGGTTTTTAATGTACTACAATTTCATTTTATATATATCCAAGGAATGGAACTACTGTAATAAGTGTCTAAATGTCATTATTCTAAAATGAGTCAAAAGACTCATAACCCAACCAGACCTGATTTAAATGATCCTTAATATATTTATGTAGGATAAGCACAGTACTCTTTATAAAATGGTTGTAACTGTACACTACCTTGCAAGTGGAGTCTCTTAGAATAGACTTTAGACTATGGAGGATAGGAGGCACCCACGTATTGAGTTAGAAAATGGATCCATCTAGCACAGCATTTTGGAGACTGATTGGAAAAGTTCTCTCGTTTCTGCTAAAACCTTTTTCAATCCTGTCAGAAAATGCTACAGTTGAAACTGGGACATAAAGACAAACCATGTGCTGAACCTCTGGCTTATGCCCCCCATTTTGTCAACAAACAAGAGAGAGAATACACTAAAATTAAAAGCCTTGGCATGAATGACAATGTATTCAGCATTATCATTACATATGTTTTGGTTTTCTGTCACCTTAGCTGAGTAACTGACAATGAGAACTAATGTTAATAGTAACTAACTACCCACTAATATTCAAGAAAGAATCAGGTATCACCTATGGCAGGGGTGGCGAACACGCGGCTCGCGAGCCGCATGCGGCTCCCGGCCAAAATAAATGAGGCTCTTTGCCTCTTATCATTATTTAGTATACTGTGGCTCGGATCGCGCGCTCCCTTTCGGAAGCTGGGGAGGTCCTTTGCAGGCAGCTAGAACGGGCTGCCTGCAAAGGACTTCCCCAGACTTGCTTTGAGGAGCATGGGGCGACTGAGGCTAGTTGTGAAGCCCCAAAGCCCCCACCGCCACCAGAAGAACTGCTGCCACCTCCTCCTCATCCTCCTCTAACAGGCAGCACTGCCGGATTTGCCGCCCGGCGCTGCGGCTGAGATGAAGCCGCCAAAGCTCCAGCCGGCATCTCCGCACGTGGCAGCGGCGCCTCCCCTCCGCTCGGAGCAGCTGAGCTCAGTCAGCGCTGGGTTACCCCTGCCCCCTCCTCCTCCTCTGCCGTGCTTTTGAGGAGCCATGAGGCTGCAGGAGCCAGTAGGAAGGCGGGGGGGGGGAGCAGGGGAAAAAAAGCCTCATGGCTCCTCAAAAGCACGGAGGAGGGGGAGGAGGCAGAGGTAACCCAGCGCTGAGCTCAGGAGCAAATCTGGTGATTCTGTTGGAGGAGGAGGAGGAGGAGGAGGTAGCAGCAGTTATTCTGGTGGCAACTCGTACTCGTCGGCATCTTCAGCAGAAGCCCTGCCCACAATGAAGAAGGCAAAGGTGGAGCAGATCCACGCAGATGACGTCGCTGCAACATGACTGGAGGAGGAATTCTGGGAGTTGAAGTCCACAAGTGTTAAAGCTGTCAGGTTTGAAGACCCCTGGGGGTTTTTTTCCCTAAAGGGTTAGGGGTGCAAGGGTCTTGTAACTTGACAGCTTTAAGAGTTGCGTGCTTCAAATGCCAGAGTTTCTGAGCCAACATGTTGTTTGCTAAGCAGGAGCGTTGTTAAGTGGTACTGATATTATATAACACTTTTAATTAAGCGGGTACCTTGAAGAAACATAACTTTGAGTTTCAAATAATACTGATTTTGTTGTTGTCTTAGGTGACATCTGTGAAAAAAATTCGGGTGCTGAGGCATGAAAATGTGCCGCTCAAACACTATACTTTTCTGCTCACATCGAAAAAAAATTAGAGGGAACATTGCTTCCGGGTCTGTTTTGGCAGGTCACTGCGTGGTGTGGCTCTCTGACTCTGACTCTTAAAATTTTGGCTCTTTTTGTCGAACTTGTTTGCCACCCCTGACCTATGGTGATAAGTGCTGAGATCTAACTTCATCCCTAGTGAAGATGTAGAATTTTTGCTTGTGTATAAAGTCACAATATATCTGTATTACATGACAGTATACTATAAATTATCCTTCCTTACATCAGTGGCCCACAAGTTTGTATGTGTGATTTCTGGAATTGTTTTTCCACTAAAATGCCCAATAATAATAATAATAATAATAATAATAATAATAATAATAATAATAATAATAATAATAATAATAATAATAATAATAATAATAATAATAATAATAATAATAATAATAATAATAATTTTATTTGATTAGCCGCAACCCTCTCCCGAAGGACTCGGGGCGGCGTACAATCAAAACAGATAAAAATACACATAAGACAAACATATATACAAAAAGAACAGAGACATATACATATGTGCATGGAGGAGAGTTGACTTATAAGTGAAAGACAATTAAAAACACAATTTAAAATCCCCTTAAATAAAATTACTAAATTAAAAAACCCATCAGGAGCGTTACGAAGTTATGGTTGAGCCAGGCCAGCTATTTGGAAAAGGTGGGTCTTGAGCTTAACACGGAAGGAGCGGAGGTCAGTAGTGGTCTTAATATCCGGGGGAAGGTCATTCCACAGGGCTGGGCCCGCCACAGAGAAGGCTCTGCTCCTAGGCGCCGCCCCATGGCACTGTCTGGTGGACGGCACCTGGAGAAGTCCCTCTCTGTGCGAGCGGATGGGTCGTAGGGATGTATGGGGCAGAATACGATCCCAATGTGTGTAAAGATCTTAATGTGAGAGTCAGAGACCATATACTGTATTTAAGTAATTAACCCCATAATCAAAATAGATCCTTGAGTGTGAGTAATGTTAGCAAAAGGCAAAAAAAAAATTTCAGATCATAAATTTATCCAGTCACCTGCTAGGCTTGGAATTTTTTATTTTAGACTTTCTCTTTCTGCACAAATAGCACTGTACATTTGTGAATATTACTTTCAAATATCTACAGCATGTTTCCTGAACATAAAAGAAATCATAAGGAAAAAGAGCATCTTCAGTTCTAACAAAACAAGCAATACAACATACTCTTTTTGAGAGTGACCAGTATTTTTTTTTTAAAGAATACAGGTAGTCCTTGACTTACGACCACAATTGAGCCCAAAATTTCTGTTGCTAAGCGAGATAGTTGTTAAGTGAGTTTTGGCCCATTGTATGAGCTTTCCTGCCACAGTTGTTAAACGAATAACTGCAGTTGTTAAATTAGTAGCACGATTGTTAAATTAATCTGGCTTCCCCATTGACTTTGACTGTTGCAAAGGGTGATCACATGACCCCAGGACACAGCAACCATCATAAATATGGGTCAGTTGTCAAACATCTGAATTTTGATCACATGACCACAGGAATGCAAGAGTTAAAAAAGTAGAAAAATGGTATTTATTATTATTATTATTTATTATTTATTAGCGCTTATAGACCGCCCCCTCTCCCGAAAGGGACTCGGGGCGGTGTACAGTCCGTATCAAAATACAACAAATTAAAACATAATAAATAGATACATAAATACGTATATGAGAGGAGGATAAAAAATATGCCCAACTGTACAGCTAAATAAATAAATCAGAATATACAAAATTTAAAATCCCAATATCATATAAGATTAAATTTAAAAGAGACAATCCCTCTAAAAACCAGTAAAAAATGTGTATGCCAGGAGGTAGACGTTATAAATTATGCCAGACCAGCCAGTCGGAACAGGTGTGTCTTCAGTTTCTGTCGGAAGGAGCGGAGGTCAGTAGTGGTTCTAATGTCGGGGGGGAGGTCATTCCAGAGGGTTGGGCCCATCACAGAGAAGGCCCTACTCCTCGGTGTCGCCCGTTGGCATTGCCTAGGGGACGGCACCAGGAGAAGGCCCTCCCTGTGAGAGCGAATTGGCCGATCCCGCAGGTAGCTAGGCCCTATGCCATGGAGCGCTTTAAAGATGGTAATCAGAACCTTGAAACGCACCCGGAAGACTACAGGCAGCCAGTGCAGCTCGCGCAGGAGAGGTGTTACGTGGGAGTACCTAGTACTCCCCATGACTACCCGCGCGGCTGCGTTCTGGACTAGCTGCAGTCTTCGGGCGCGTCCCAAAGGAAGCCCCATGTAGAGAGCGTTACAGTAGTCCAGGCGAGACGTCACCAGTGCATGAGTGACTGTGCGTAGGGCATCCCGGTCCAGAAGGGGGCGCAATTGGAGTGGTAATAAGCCACTCTTTTCAGTGCTGCTGTAACTTCAAGCAGTCACTAACTGAGAACTAAATTGAGAACTACCTGTACTAATCCATGATTTTTTCAACTCTACACACCCACTAGTTTTAACCTTTGCATACTACCTGATTAGGGATAGCATTAACACAAATCTGCTATTTAATATGGCTTTTACAATTATAGATAACAGGGCAGTGGCTAGCAATCAATTATTGATGTATTTATAATGCATATGTAAAAAGGACATCATGGCTATTCATTGAAATATAGTATCTCCTTCGCCATCTCTTTGCCTTCAGGCATTATTTTGCACCCCATCATCACCAACCAGGAGAGCAACAAGTGAACAAGGCAGATTTATCTACCAAGCTTGTCACCAGTCACTTAGTATTATGAATGTGTATCTGGAAGTTTCTTGGTTTGTTTTTCTCATACCCATTTTAAATACATGGTTTTGGCAATCCACATCTGTCTTTTAAAATCCCAGGAGATGCACTATGAAATAGAAAAGTAATTCAGTAATTTTTCTTCTTTTAAATTTTTCTTACTTTACTGTACCACTTTCCTACAATCCAGAAATGATGTCAATTATTTTGGACTAGGATGGAAACTAACGCCTTATATCTTAAGGAGCATTGTAAGAGGACTGTTGATTGCAGAAAGTTTCTAAAGTGAAAGTGCAACATACCCTCTGTCTGTATGTTGGACTGCCTCTGAGGCATTTCAGCATAGTTTCCACCTGGGGCCAGTCTAGTGGAGTAGACCCCTGCTGCTATGGATCTGCTGCTTGGTGCCTGTTTTCTGTGCTGTTATGATCAGTGCCTCAGTTGTGCCTTTAAGTCCAACCCTTTCCAGTCACTGATAGGATTTCCCAATGTCTGCCATCTCAGCTATCTATCATGTTGACCCGTGAAGGATCTTGTCTTGCCATGGCACTTCCTCTGTTGGATCCTCTTTCCGTGTCTGCTACTGCCTCAGCCATTCCTGCAGCAGCTCATCTTTGGGTGCCTTCTTACTGCTGTGCTCCTGGATATTCTGGATGTTGTCCAGGAAAGTGGCTTAATGGATTGTTGCCAGTTCCAGTAGGAAATAGTCCAGTATACCCTGGAAAAGTGATGGATTAGCTCAGCCCACCTTGAAATTAACCTCTGACAAAGCACACGGCTTTGCAAGTTTAAAAATACAGTATAAACACACTGCTATAACACTATTTTCTTCTTTTTGTAGCTCACAACTTTATTTGTGGTAGAGGTTTAGATCATGAAACTGTATAGAATGGAAAGATCAAATAGATAGAAAGATCTCTGTGAACTACCCTGTTTCCCTGAAAATAAGACCGGATAATAAGCCCAATCGGGCTTTTGAGCGCATGCACTAAAATAAGCCCTCCCCCGAAAATAAGCTCCCCTGAAAATATTGCAACATAGCAGCAGCTATGAGGTGACTATGCTTACCCCCTCCTGCACCTCCAAATAATAAGACCTCCCCAAAAATAAGGCCAAGTGCTTATTTCAGAGGTCAAAAGAAAATAAGACCCTGTCTTATTTTCGGGGAAAGACGGTATTTCTCCAAACAAGCGACTGATGCTGAATGATATTTGCTTCGAGTAAAAAGACAAAACAAACACAACTCTCATTTGCAATGGACTTTCTCAATCAGGTCTTATTTTTACTTAAAACGTATTATTAAATAAGCTCTGGTTCTGTTTCAAACGCTTTAAAAATGAAGGTAATCTGTTCACAGGCACACACTGTTTAGATTGCTTCTCTGCTATAATACATATCAGCAAAATACATGAAATGAGACATACCAAAGAAAGCTGAAAGATAGGATTCCATTTTCATTTTGTAAATAGGATACAGTACAGGTATATTTTTGTATCCTAATTTTACACTGGCAAAGTTCTAACATTTTCTGCTCCTGGGGATGGGAACTGGCACGTCAAGTAAACCCTGCATATGTAGGAAAATTCCACTGACCATTGGAACTTTATGATTTCCTGTTTTGAGCACCTTTGTCAAAAAACCCTCATTTTTCCATATGGACTACTGCTATTTATTTATTTTTCATCTTTATTAATTTTATCACCTAGCCCAGGCACACACACAAAAGCATTGAAAAACTCAAAGAGAAAGAAAAAAAATACACAAAATTATTTGTATAATTTATGTAGAAATACAGTATATTTTACCAAATAAATGAAATATTTATTTTATTAATCAAAATGATAAAGAAACAGAAAAGAAAACTAAACACTAAAATTAAATTATACAGGGTGTATAGCAGGGGTGGGTTCCTGCCAGTTCTAGCCTCTTCTATAGAAGAGGTTCCAGAAATCTACAGCGCCATTAAGAACCGGTTCCAGCTCCCGCCCGTCCGCCCGTCCGCACATCATCAAGATGAAGAGCGAGAGGAGGAATTCTGGGAGTTGAAGTCCACAAGTCTTAAAGTTGTCAAGTTTAAACACCCCTGTGGTTTTTTTCTAAAGGGTTAGGTCTTGTAACTTGACAGCTTTAAGACTTCAAATGTTTCTGAGCCAACATTTTGGTTGCTAACCAAGAGCGTTGTTGAGTTTCACCACATTTAACAAGTTGGCCATGCCCACCCAGTCACATGGCTGGCAAGCCACTCCCACCCAGTCACATGGCTGGCAAGCCACTCCCACAAAGCAGGCCACACCTACAGAAGAGGTTCTAAAAAATTTTGAAACCCACCACTGGTGTATAGTCAGAATATGCATATAAAACTCTACATATCCATTTCAACTATGCTATCATATTTTATTATTAAGCTATACTGATAAGTGATTCATTCAAAAGTTGCTAATTTTATTTATTTATTACATTTATAAACTGCTCCCTCTCCCCGGAGGGACTCGGGGCGGTGTACAGACAAAGTTAAAATACCATATACATAGAAACATCAAAACCCCGTAAGAACGAATTACATAAAAATCTGTACAATAATAATAAAATTAAAAACAACATTAAAAATCTACCCCAGAAATTTAAAATACCGGCCAGGAGGATTAAAGAATAAAACTATAATTGGGCCAGACCAGCTAATTGGAACAGGTGGGTCTTGAGTTTCTTGCGGAAGGAGCGGAGGTCAGTGGTGATTCTAATATCGGAGGGGAGGTCATTCCAGAGGGTTGGGCCCATCACAGAGAAGGCCCTACTCCTGGGCGCCGCCCGCTGGCATTGCTTAGTGGACGGCACCCGGAGGAGTCCCTCCCTGTGAGAGCGAATTGGTCGCAGGGATGTATGGGGTAGGATGTGATCCCGCAGGTAACTAGGTCCTGTGCCATGGAGCGCTTTAAAGATGGTAGTCAACACCTTGAAACGCACCCGAAAAACCACAGGTAGCCAGTGCAGCTCGCGCAGGAGAGGTGTTATATGGGAGTACCTAGTACTCCCCGTGATTGCCCGCACGGCCGCATTCTGGACCAGCTGCAGTCCTCGGGTGCATCTCAAGGGGAGCCCCATGTAGAGAGCATTGCAGTAGTCCAGACGGGACGTCACCAGCGCATGAGTGACTGTGCGAAGGGCGTCCCGGTCCAATAGGGGACCCAATTGGCGCACCAGGCGAACCTGGTGGAACGCCCCCCTCGCCACGGCTGCCACATGGTCATCCATCGACAGCCGGGCATCCAGGAGGACGCCCAAATTGCGCGCCCGCTCCACGGGGGCCAGTTGCTCACCCCCAATGGCCAGCGATGGAGCCCACTGGTTGAACCGGGGCGCCGGTAGCCACAGCCACTCCGTCTTGGAGGGGTTGAGTTTGAGTCTGTTGCTTCCCATCCAGACCCGTATGGCTTCCAAGCACCGGCACATCACTTCGATAACTGAGGAAACCACTGAGTAGCTGTGTATTTATCTTTCCAGTGATGAAAAATAATTCATTTACTTAAAAGTGGAACATGGAAATTCCACTTCCTTTTGTTCATATGTTAACATCCATGTGATAGGAATATATTAAAATATTTAGGAAACATTAAATCCTGTCTCAAAGTTAACACATTTAATACATTCTTCCATTAATGGGAAAATTATAGATGCTGTATAAACATTAGTTTAAATGCATCATTCATTTTATTAACTGTCCAATAACATGACAATTTATTCAAGCCTTTTCTATATCAGTATCATCGATTTCAGTCAAAATATTTGGTGTTCAATAAGATGTAATCTAAATTCTACTAAAGTTTTTGGCATTAATATTAATCCTTTCCACTGTCTAGGTAAAATATGAATTTGTAATTCTTTATTCCATTTAATGTAGGCCGTTTGTATATCAAATTGATTAATCCGTAATAGAATTACCACCAAATAGCAGAAATAACAGCAAATAGCCCAAATCTGCAAGAATGAAGTCAGAAAAATTAAGAATGAACTAAGACTTGCAACGAATTCCAGTGGCTGAAGCAAAATTTCACAGACTGATTATCTATAACCATGATGGCGAACCTATGACACGTGTGCCACAGGTGGCATGCGGAGCCATTTGTCAGGGCACACGAGGCGTTGTCCTGTCAGCTGGCCAGCACACATGGCCACACTGGCCAGCTGACTTCGACCTTCTTTTGAGGCTGTTTTTCGCCCTCCCTCCAGAACTGGCCCTTCGGGCAAACTGGAAGTTCAGGAACACTTTGCTCGTAGGACCAATTTTTGACCTCCGGAGCCTTCAGGGGCCTTCAGGAGGCTTCCCCGAAGGTTCTGGAGGTCGAAAATCAGCCTATGGACAAACCGGAAGTCACCATTCTTGAACTTCCGGGTTCCCCATAGGTCCAGTTTTCACCCTCCAGAGGCTTCAGGGAAGCTTCTGAGACCTCTAGAGGGCGGAGGAGGCTGTTTTCACCCTCCCCAGGTTCCTAGAAAGCCTCTGGAGCCTGAAGAGGGCGAAAAAACAGCAAAAACACGGAGGTCACACACATAGCATCATGGGTGTAGCACGCTGGCACATGACCCCCCTGCACTCCTCTTGCTTTTGACACAGGAGCCAAAAAAGGTTCACCATCACTGATCTATAACATCATGATCAAGTTGCCAAAATCATAGATTGGAAGCTTTGTCAGAGGTTTGGGTTCAAATGCAGCAAAAATGATTGGAAAAACCAAATTGACAAAGTTCTTGAAAATGAACAGGAACTTGTGGAACTTTAAAATCCATACAGACACATGGTCCACAACACACCTGACATCACTATAGTGGAACAGAAAAAAGTATGGTTCATTGATATTGCAACATCAGGTGATGCACAAATTGAAGAGAAACGACTAGACAAAATAATGAAATATTGTGATCTGCAAATTGAAGTTGAGTGATTGCGGAGGAAGAAATCAATGGTTGTATCAATAGTAATAGAAGCTCTTGGAGCAACACCCAAAGGGTTGCCTAGATATATAGAAAATTTGAACTTATTAGACCTGAATATTCTGACTTTGCAAAAACCACCTTATTCGCAACTGCCTATATAATCAGATGTTACCTTAACAGTGCTTAGGTCAGCGATGGCGAACCTTTTTTGGCTCGCGTGCGGGGAGCACACGGGGGAGCACACGGGGGGTCATGTCTGGGTGTGCCTCACCCATAATGCAATATGCAACCCCCCCCCAGTGTGCATGCGCACACTACAGGCGCGACCCCCCATTTTTTTCATGCTTTTTTCGCCCTCCCCAGGCTCCAGAGGCTTTATAGGAGCCTGGGGAGGGTGAAAACAGCCTCCCCCACCCCACGGAAGCCCTCTGGAGACTTCAGGGACTTCAGGAGCCTTCCCTGAAGCTCCGGAGCAGTCAAAATGACCCTCTGAGCAAACCGGAAGTCACTTCCAGTTTACTTGGAGGGTCGTTTTGAGCACTCCAAAGGCTTCAGGGACCTTCAGGACTCTTACCTGAAGCCTCCGGAGCAGACAAAATGAACCTCTGAGCAAACCAGAAGTCACTTCCGGTTTGCTCGGAGGGTCATTTTGAGCGCTCTGAAGGCTTCAGGGACCTTCAGGAGGCTTCCCTGAAGCCTCAGGAGCAGTCAAAACGAACATCCGAGCAAGCCGGAAGTCCATTCCCAAACTTCCGGTTTGCCCGTAGGCTGATTTTTCGTGCTCCAGAGGCTTCAGGAAGCTCATGAAGCCTCTGGGAGGAGCGGGGGAGGCTCTTTTTGCCCTCCCCAGGCTCCTAAAAAGCCTCTGGAGCCTGGGAAGGGCGAAAAATGGCTTTAATAAAGGGTGAACTCAGCTGGCCAGCGCACGCGTGCCATAGGTTCGCCATCACTGGCTTAGATCCTTGGTTAGGACTTGAACTGTTAAGTTTTTACAGTCTTAGACTGTGAATCGAATTGAAGATTAACCATAATAATAATAATAATCATAGGTTTCTTTCAACCTGTGAAAAACAAGAAAAAAGTCAAGGAAACAGTTGGCTCATTAATAGGAAAACATGGTAGGGAGATCACCAGTAGCAGGGAGAAATCATAACTGCTTAATTCATCCTTTTTATCTGATTAGGGGATTGGAGGCTAAAACATACAATGAACAATTTCAGGAACTGGATATTCTAGTCTAATGAAGAGATGGATTAGTGGCAGCATGACAGCAGTCATCCAATATTTGAGAGGCTGTCACAGAGAAGAGGAGGTCGACTTAATTTTCCAAAGCATCTGAAGGCAGGACAAGAAGTAATGCGTGGAAGGTTATTAAGGATAGTTCCAACCTAGAACTGAGAAATTGCCTGACAGTGAGATCAATTAATCGGCTTACCTCCAGAGGTTGTGAGTCTTCCATCCCTGGAGTTTTCAAGAAGAGATTGAACAACCATTTATCTGGAATGGTATAGGCCTGGTCTCCTGCTGGAGCAGAGGATTGGATTAGAAAACCTCCAAGGAACCTTCCAACGGTGTTATTCTATGTTCTATTTTGTAGAACAAATATAACAATATTTGTTTTTAAAATGTGGATATACATAGATTAAAAAAAACTTGGAGAACTATGGGTTTCCCAAATACGTGACTACTCTCCTGTCATACTAACGTTTGATGGGATTATGATGTTGCAGTAAATAGTTCATTTCTAAACAAATAAAAATGTTTAAGTTGATTACGAAAACAAAATTCTCTCTCTCTCTTGAGATTTAGTTTAGCTGATATGCCACTATATCTTGGTACACCAGGGAAACTGGCCAAAAGAAGCAAGAGGAAAGAGAAGTAATAGCAAAAAAATCCATTTCCAAAACAGTTTGATGGTCAAATTATGGATGATTTTGGAAACTATTCATATTTGATTTGTGTTCTGTTTCCAAGGAGGCATAACTTGACATGCCAACACAATGTAGTGTTATTTTGGGGACAATTCCAGAGATAAATCCCAAAAGAGACATTACAAATTGGAAATGGGAACCATAGTACCCATTTCACAATATTAAATAAACAACAGTTGAATCAGTCCTGTTTCTTGCTTAGAGTCAACATTCATAGGACAAAATAATCTGTTCAACACATGCAAATTTTGTTATGGCTAATCATTTGTTTGTGGTAGAAATGTAGATAATTTGCTTCCAATTATCCTATAACCACCCTCTCAGTGGTGGGATTTAAACTGACTTTTAGGTGAATTTTTATTCCTAAATGATACATACCAATCACTAACTAGTATAATGTCTTCTGAACAATTTCTTCTCACTTCATTTCATCCTTCGATTGTGCATGGATCATTTAGGTTTGCATGACATACACAGTTGACACAGTTTTCCCAAAAATACTTACCAATTAAAAAGATACAAAATAATAATACATTGTTCAAATAAATACGAGAGTGGTTCAGAGACCAGAGCACACTGAATTCAAAGGAAAATGAAAACATGGATTTCAAAGAATGATAGAGAAATGGAAGAATTTATATTAAGCCAAATTAAGCCAAGGAAAAGGTACAAAGAGAAACCTAGAAAGTCTTGGTGTAATAAAGCCAGAATTATAAAGGTTTCCTGGCATAATGAAGATAAATAAACACATCCAAATAATTGATACAACATTCACACACACTCACGCACTATAGAGAATCTTTTTTTGAGGCACTACTTCACTACAACTGGAGAAATCATCATTTCTCTGTACCCCAATGCACAGAAAACTGGGGACACACCAAAAAAGTCCAGACTCCCATTGTTCACCAAAGAAATTTCAACAAAAACTCTGTTTTTCTTAATAATATACCAATGCTGCCTGATCGTTTACATCCTCAAGAATCTAAGAAAATGACTTTTAACGGAATTTGAATCCCTTTTCATTGACTTTGTTCTGATTTTTAGATTCCTAAAATTGTTGCCTTAGCAGCAAATACCATACCTAACTGAACCACGGCTTTACTTACTAATTTTCAGGGCCTTCCTTTTGGGGAATAAGTCCATGCAACCTCGCCCTGCTTGCCTCACTGCCAGCCTAATCCAGTCGATAATCAAATTCATCCCTTATATTTGCCCTGTTCCTACACAACATTTGCAAACCATTGAGAGTTAGAGAACAGTGTTCTCAACTTTGAAAACTCTTGAGCAGTAAGCTGTCCCTACATCCCTCAGTCAACAAAGCCTCCTCCCTATGATACCTCTGTTGTTGCATTATATTCACAAGTGAAATCTCTTGCTCTCCATATCTGTTAGGCTTTTTCCTTCATCTGGATCATCAGATAAACTCTCAACTTTGTTCCTTCTTCTTCCCCTTTCTTCCCATCCTATTTCCCTTTCTACTAGTTTTCATCTTTTTACTAGTTTTCATCTTACATTTTACCTTCTCGGGTTTTTTTGGGATTGCAACTAATATCTTTACCGTTACACCTTTTATCTTAGTAACAACCTTCTATTTTCTTCTTTCTTCTTATAGCTAAGGTTTTACCATAGTGTTCTCATTCTTCCACTCTTTTAGTCATGGCATATAAATAAATGTTGCTTGCAGCTCACCCTTCACCTATCACAGCTCAAAATTTCCATTGGGGACTTGGTCACATAGGGCACAGAATACAGAAAAAAATAATCCCCCCCTCTGCTTTCTGCCACATGAACCCTATTTTTTCTAACGGCAGACCTGCTGCTGAGCTGCAGGCAGTTATATTCTGCATTTTGCCCCCTACCCAGAATACCACTGAGCTCATTTGCTCCCTCCTCCTGCATAAACTTATTATAGAAAGGGAGGGGGGGCAAGGAAAAAAACCCTCCAAACAGCATAGTATTCAATGAGCAAAAATATTATTTGCATAAAATGATTCCTAAAGCCTCTCTTGCTTTCTGCTGCACATTTGACAGAGGGAAAAAACATAAAATGCTCTGTGTTGCACATAAAAACCTCCCCCCTCCCCCTTCAAAAATTCCAAGACTACAGTTGCACCATTATGAGAGGAAAATGTTTAATTATCTATCAATGCAGAGGAAGACCTGAATATATTACATTGTGACTCAAAAGTGAGTCTCAAATATTTAATAGATGATCAAACAAAATATCTTGTGACCCCAAAATGTACCTGACCCAAACTATGTTTGTTCCTTAGAATAATTATTTACAGGAGATAATGGCATGTCTAATACATGCACAATCTGTGATAGCTAATTATTGTGTGTGCTCTAGATATAAATAGTTTTTAACTGTCCTGGAATCAGTCATTGCTGACACTCAATGATAGGATTTAAATGGACTTTTAGGTGAACTTTCAAACCTAAATGATACATACAATCATTAATTAATACAGGGATGTCTGGACAATTCCCTCACCCTAATATATTAATTCGATAATTAAGAGAACTAGCAAATTTATCGGGCTAGAAATTAGGAGATTATGAGTTCTAGACATGCCTTAGACATGAAAGCTGGCTGGATAATTTTGGGCCGATCACTTTCTCTCAGTCCATGACATCAGGCTCAGATGACAAGCTAGTTTAGGAGTGTCAAACCACGTAGTCATAGCTGTGCCCTGATGTATCGGGACTTTTACCCCTTTGCCAAACTGGGCATCAGCATGACCAGCACATGAAGCATCTGGCCCGCAGGCCGGGAGTTTAACAGCCCTGAGTTAGTTGGTCAAATCCTGGCACAACCAGTGGATCAACACTTGACTGATTTGAAAAAAGTGCATGCTGCACTTGTGAGAAAAACACTAGATAGAAAAGAAGAGAACTAATACAATGCATCCATAAAGTTTCAGAACTGTTGAAATACATGGTGGGCCTATCGATACTATAATTATATCAGACACAGTCAAGGAATTTCTTTGGACAGAGAGAGCTAGGAAAAACATATAAGGCAAAATAAAGAATAATAACCTCCCCCCAACAAACAAATTGATGCCAGGAACCCTCGAATTTGTAGATTGCCTGCCTGCCTGCCTGCCTGCCTGTCATCTCAGTTCTGCATATGGAAGATAGAAGATAGATACTGCTTTCCATTGGATTAAGATTGTAAGATTCAGTTAAGTGAATATTAATTTATTGCAAAGTGGCAAGGAAGACTGAAAAATAGATAGCAATTACATATGCAATACAGAAGTTTGGATCTGCTCCTCCAATTGGATCTGGTGGTGGTAGTTTAATCTGCATAGGGCTCTAAGGAGGAGCATTTTAATTTAACAGTTCAAGTTCACATAGGGGTTGTGTTATTTTAGGGAAACTAGTTCTTTGGGCTCAAAGTCTCTACCTCCATCAGGGGAATTCTCTTTTCTGAAGTTTTACAATATAGGACCAAAGGAATCTAGATCTTTGCCCTGGGTTCTGTAGTATCTAGTTTTTCCTGTAGATACGGCGGGAGGGGCTACAGCTGGGTTTAGACACAGCCTGATTGGTCCAGAGACTGTGGGAATTTTCTTAAAGTAACCTTCCTTCCCTATTGGCTCCCAGTTTCCTCTCAGTCTCTTGGTCCAAGTACTAGTTAGGTTCCTTGAGGTATTGCATTTGTTCAATTATTAGAATTATCTTATTGGATTTGGTTAATTGGATATTCTAAATTCTTTAAAATTCGGACTGCTGGCCATAGAGTCTACCTTGTCAGATCTCATAAGGGGGTAGGAGGAATCTGGCCTCCTACCTCTGGGCCTGGGGGTGCTCTGCCCAGTCCCTGGGGGCACAGGGTGACAGGCTCCCGTTCGCAGCCAAAAGAGAGAGAGAATTGGAGGGTTCAGGTAGGCATTTGTCTTGTTCCAATAACTACCTGCAGAGCGCCGCGGCTTTAACAGCCTTGCCGCAGCTTCAAGAGCTTCACCACGACTCCAAAAACCTACTGCGGCTTCACAGTTCGCTGCAACTTCTAACAAGCTTGCCACAGCTTCAAAGTCCTGCCGCAGCCTCAAAAGTCTCATCGCGGCCTCAAAATCCTCGCCACCGCTTCAAAGCTCTGCCGCTGCTTCAGAACTTTGCTGTGGCAACGAGAGCCGCATAATTAATTGAGGCAGCTGCCATGGCTCGGAGATAGCATGCTGCGGCTTGAGAGGGCAGCTGCGGCTTTAAAGGACATAAAAACAAAGAGCAGGGGACTCGGCTCGCGGGGAGGCCATTGCCTCAGAGCCAACTTTCCAGGCAGCCTCTTCTTCTTCTTGCCATGAGGCGTGGCAGCCATTTTTGAAGCGACCTTGTGAAAGTGGCCATTTTCTGCAGCAGAGGCCTGCATCACAGCCATTAATCAAGGCCGGCAGGCAGCTATCCAGTGCCCTAAGTCCACAATGTGGCCATTAATTGAGGCCGGTGGTCCCCTGAACAGTCTACCACCAGGCTTGAGGCACATGAGTGAGGCATGGCCTTCACAATTCCCGAATCAGTGCAGGCCCCAGTGGGGACCCACAATGAGGTGACAGAGGAAGGCCAGGGCAGAATGAGAATCAGGGCAGTGGCTATCAGACCATCTGCTGACCAGTGCCCCTCTGGAGCTGCTATGAGGGATGAGCTAAGAAGACAGAGGGCCTTAGAGAAACAAGTGGCCAAGGCCGAGGCAAGCTCAGGCTACCAGGCCTGATTCTCCTGGCAGATCCAGATCCCCAGTAAGGCCCAGTTCTCTGCACTCTGCCTCACATCCCAGAGGATTCAGCCCTTCCTCTCCTTCTGTCTCCGCTGTTAGACCTCGCAGAGAGGTAGCCTCGCCTCCCCCCCATGAGAGCATATAGGGAAGGGGGTAGGGATCCATTGGAAGGGGCGTCTAGAGATTATCTCCCGACCTCACACCTGGCACCCCAAGGTCCTGCTGCCCTTGGGCCCTTGGAGGAGGCGCTGGAAGTTCTAGAGTTCCTACCTGAAAGTATCAGGAGACTCATTTCCTCAGCTATCTCCAAGGGCATTGCCTCAGGCCTTTCCCAGAGAGAGTGTTCTTCACAAGGAGTGGCTAGACCTCATTTCGATTCCAGGCATCCTAGGTCTCCTTCCTCTTCCCATGGTCAGGGTCCACCTAGGACCCCTTCTCCATCAGTGGTCAGCGAGGGCTCAGTATTAGTGGAGGGGCACATCCAGACTTGGGGTTTTCTGAGGATGAGGACACCATCCCTCCTGATCCCCCAGCCTTTCCTGGTCTCTTTGTGCCCCCGGCATTTAAGCCTCTTCTGCATAAGGCGAAGACGACTACTAAGATTGGTACTGGGGCTCCACCTGTTTCCCCACATAGGGATCCCAACCTGGCTATGTTTATCAATCCCAATACAGATAAAGAGGAGGTTCCAGCCCCTCTTCTCTTTCTGGAAGTGGTTAAGAACCAGTGGGCTCAACCTTCCCCTTTGCCCAATCCTGGGAGTAACGACCGCCGCTTCTATAATATGGAGCAGGCTTTCTCCCAGGCTCTCCAATTGCCAACAGTGGATGCCCCCATTGCCCTTCTTGCTAACGCTTCTACCGTGGTCTCAGGTGATGTAGCTGACAAATTAAAGCCCAAGGACAAGCGTGTGGAACTTACTTTACATAAGAATTTCAACCCTTCCGCCTAGGCTATTAAATCAGCCGCTGCAGCATCCTATTTTAATCACACCACGGTTATGTGGCTGCATCAATTACAGGACTGCATCCCAATTCAGGATGAGCGTCTTCACCAAGACCTCACCAAAATTATTTCGGCTACACAGTTTTTGGCTGATGCCACCTTAGACTCTATCAAATTTGCTTCCTGGGCTTTGTCCGCCTCAGTAACATCGCAGCGCCTCTTATGGCTCCGCAACTGACAAATGGACAACAAGTCCAAATGGAATTTGGCAGCGGTCCCTTACTCTGGCCCCAATCTCTTTGGGGAATCGCTTGACCTGATTCTCATAGAAAACAAGGACAAGAAAAAGGTCCTACCCTCTAACACCAAGAAGCAAGACTCCCATCCGGCTCCTTGCTGTAGGCCTTCTTCTTCTTACGGTCCTCCTGAACCGGACTATCGACACCAGCGGTACGCCCCTTATAGGTCTGACAGGCAGGGCCATCATCCCTTTTATCAGGACAAGGGGAGGTACCAAGGTCAGTACAAGTGGTCCTTTCGCACGTGTGTGTGTGTGTGGCTGCCCTTCCGCAGAGGGAAATGACTCCAATGAGAGTCAGCCCATCGGCGGCTGCTTAACGTCCTTCATGGATCAGTAGGACGAGATAACATTGGATGCTTGGGTCAGGTCCACCATCAGGGACGGCCCTCAGTTGGAATTTCTCTCCCTCCCCCGACTCTCTTCAGGACCTTTTCCCCATCTAAGGATCCAGATCGATGCCGTCTAATGAGTCTAGCCAGCCAACATTTGCTAGATATCCGGGCTGTGAAACCGGTCCCAGAGGAAGAGTACGGGCTAGGCCTATACTCCAACCTCTTCGTGGTCCCAAAGAGCTCAGGGGGATGGAGGGCAATCCTGGACCTGAAGCGCCTAAACTCTTACCTGATCTACCGGCACTTCAAAATGTCCTCCTTCAGGTCCATCCTCCTGGGAATCCGATGGGATGACTTTATGGCCTCAATAGACTTGACGGAAGCGTATCTGCATAGCCCAATACTGCCAGCCCATCGCAAATTCCTTTGCTTTTCCCACAAGTGACGTCACTTCCAATATCAGGCCCTCCCATTCGGTCTAGCCTCTGCCCCATGCATGTTCACGAAGGTCCTGGCGGCCTTGGCGGCTCACCTGTGATCTCACCCAGTGAGACTCCATTGCTACCTAGACGACATGCTCGCCTGGCCCGGTTCCCCACTCACTTACTCAATTCACGACTTGAACCTAACCATCCAGATGTTACAATCGCTGGGGTTTTCTATCAACTTCCCCAAGAGCCATCTCTTGCCCTTGACGAGAATCCTTTACTTTACTTTACTTTTATTGGATTTATTAACTGCTCCCTCTCCCCTAGGGGACTCCTGCATCTGGGCACGGTGATAGACTCTGTGGCGGGACTTGTCCGACTTTCTCCAGAACGTCTAACAAACCTTCAAGCCTTAGCATGACATGTCCGTGCAAGTCGGTCAGCTTTCATCCTGACCTTGGCCCGCTTGCTGGGCAAGATGGTTTCGTGCATAGGAATAGTACCTTGGGCCCATCTACACTCCCGGACACTTCAATGGACACTCATTCCTTACCAGCGCCAACGCATGAGCAACTCCTTATGCCCGGTTCTCCTGTCCCTGGGCCTTTGTTGGTCCCTGAGGTGGTGGCTATCTCCGGCCCTGAGTTGAGGATCTGAACTTTGGGAACCAGATCGCATCACGATCACCACGGACGTGAGCCTCTACAGCTGGGGGGTCTTGATGGACTCCAGACTGGAGCAGGGTCGATGGACAAAGTCAGACCTGCGTCACAATATAAATTGGCTGCAGCTGAAGGTAGCTCGCCTGGCCCTCCTTCAATTTCGGGACTTGATAACCTATCACCACGTGCTCCTTCTGACGGACAATGTGGCCACGAAGGCACACATAAATTGTCAAGGGGGGGACTCATTCCAAGTGTCTCTGGCTGGAAGCTCAGAAACTCGGTCTCTGGGCAGAGAAGAACCTGGCCTCTATAACATCAGAACACATTTCGGGCATAGCCAAGCATCAGGCCGACTGGTTGAGTTGGGCGACAGTCAACCACAATGAGTGGCAACTGATTCCAGAACTCTCCCACAGAATTTGCCACTGCTTCAGCAACCCACTGGTGGACTTGTTTGCGAGCCTGACCAATGCTCAGCTGAACCAGTTCTTCTCCCACTTCCCAGTGCGCAATGCCAAAAGGACAGATGCACTCAGAAGTCCATGGCCCCCGGGCCTCCTTTATGTCTTCCCCCTCGCCCTCTGATCCAGGGATCCCTGAGGAAGGTAGTGATAGAGAGGGCACTATCATCCTGGTAGCCTGGTATTGGCCGAGACGGCCTTGATTTGCAGACCTTGTCCAACTATCCATATCTCCCCCGTGGAGGATTACTCAAGAGGAGATTGCTTTGTGCCAGGGGGTATTCCTCCACCCGGAGCCCCAGTGGCTCCAGCTGACCACCTGGCACTTCAGCGGTGCCTCCTGAGGGATGCTAATCTGTCAGCCAAGGTCACATCCACCATCGAATCTTCCAGGCGCCCAGCGACAACACGAATCTATAACTCTACGAGGTCGACTTTCGTTTCTTGGTGCGGAAGATTCAATCTATCTCCGGTCAGCGCCTCGCTGGCTCAAGACCAGGGACTTTCCCATAATACCTTACAGAGACAGGTGGCGATTCTCTCCTCGGTCCTGGTGGGGGATGGCCATTTCCCTTGTCTCAAGTCCCATTGGTCTAATGGTTCCTTAAGGAGGCGGCAAACCTATGCCCTCCTCCAGTCCATCGGTTCCCAACGTGGGTTGTGGGCTTGGTTCTTAGAGCTCTCATGGGGCCTCCCTTTGAACCGCTGAGGACAATTTACCTCAGATTTTTGTCCCTAAAAGTGTCCTTTCTGGTCATCGTTATCTCGGCTCGCTTTATCTCTGAGTTAGGGACATTATCTTCCAAGCAGGACTTATGCCAGTTCCACCAGGATAGGGTCGTCCTTAGACTACATCTTCCGAAGGTCAATTCCCTCTTCCACAGGTCGCAGGAAGTCATTCTCCCTAACTTCTGTCCCTCTCCTTCACATGAGAGGGAACATCTTTGGCACCGTTTAGATGTCCGCCGCGCTCTGCGCATTTATCTCAGACGAACACTGCCCTTTTGCAGGCTAGAGGCTCTCTTTCTATCCTTTCAGCCTAGTACCCTGGGGTCTAGGGTTTCTTCTGCTACCATAGGCAGGTGGTTAAGATAGGCCATCACGAAGCTTATGTAGTCTCAGGTAAAGATCCTCCTCAAGGGATCACGGCCCATTCCACTCGAAGTGTCGCTACAACAGCCATGTGGGCCACGAGGGCTCCTCTAGAGGACATCTGTAGGGCGGCCACCTGGGCCTCCCCAACGTCCTTTATCCGACATTATCGACTGGATCGTTTCACTTCAGCGGATGCGTCCTTCGGTCGTCGGGTTCTCCAACCGGTGGCGACCTCCTCTCCCCCGGGGATATTTCCCACCCTGGGACTTAGCTTGGGTATGTCCCAGCTGTAGCCCCTCCTGCCGTATCTACAGGAAAAAGAAAGTTGGTCCATACCTGAACGTTTCTTTTCTGTAAATGAGGCGGGAGGGGCTACATCCCACCCTACTCATTATAGTTAGGTGGGGCGAGGGGTGGTCGGGGTGTTTGTTTATTGTTGCTTGCATTATATTTTCGCAGCTTTTCCATTCGACCTCAAGGAAACTGGGAGCCAGTAGGGAAGGATGGTGTCTTTAAGAAAATTCCCTCAGTCTCTGGACCAATCGGGCTGTGACTAAACCCAGCTGTAGCCCCTCCTGCCTCATCTACTGAAAAGAAACGTTCAGGTAAGGACCAACGTTCTGTCTCTCTATCTTTGGAGTGAATAGCAACTCGGAGCTGATTTACACCATATCCTCTGCTGGACTGTGATGTTGACATAAGGTTGGGACAGGTTTTGTTTTTCCTTTTTTTCCCCCTCCCCCCCCATTTAAGAGTAGAAGATAATATACTGGATTGTATTCACATAATTTCCTGTCTGACTCTCTCTTTCCCGTTTTGGGCATGTCAATGGTTGCGGAACAGTCCAAATACGAAATGTTTTTAGAAAGGCTAAACCGTGTCAATAGTGGAAATACAATGAGAGGGATTACAAGAGGGCAATGCAGCTTCCAGAGAAGAAGGGGGCGGGATTCAGTGGAAATTTCCACACGCTGCAGTAGTATTTGCGACCACAGATAAAAGAGGAGGGGAAAGGAAACGGCAGAAAAGGCATCACTATGGGGAAAGTGAGGCAGCGCCCGCGGGCCTGCTTTCAAACGCGGGGCCGTCTTTCCTATGAATTGGACGAGTTGGAAATAAAGGGTCTCTCCCCCCCCCCGCACCGGCATAATTCGGGACCAGCCCGCCTGAGAAGCTCCTTCCCTCCCCACAGTCCTAGGAGGAAGAGGGGAGGGGGGAAGAGTAGCAAAGGGGCGGGGCCACCGGGCGCGCGCAGCAGCCGAGCTCTTTTAAACACCCAGCTGCCTCCTGCTCGCTACAGCTAAGGACCAGGAGACGCGTCCGATAGGTGGCCGCACCGCGCTCCCCTTGTCTGGTGGGGCTGAGCTGCTCCTCTTCCTCCAAAGATGCCCCGTTATGAGTTGGCTTTGATTCTGAAAGCCATGCAGAGGGTGAGTGGGTGTGTGGACGTTGTGTGGTTCCGTGCCCTTTTCGGTGCCCTTGCCCTCTTTTTTTCCGCCAGGTATCCCCCTTCCCCGTTTCAGACGCTGTGGGTGTCCCCCCCTCCCCCCCAGCTTCCAAAAGCCCTCTGAGGCTTCGGCGCGCCCTGGGTTTCTTCCCGGCAGCCCTGAACGTCCGACCATGTGTCCTCCTTCCTCTCCGGCGCAATGCGTGGCTCCGAAAGGACGGCCTTTTTCTCCCGCCATTGCTGGCTTTTCTTTCATTATCGTTCGGCGAATCACTTCGGGAGAATTCGAGAGCGCTTTCGCAATTCCAACAATTGAACTCTTCTTCTGTTTTTTAAGCGCCTTCCCTACCCCCCCCCCTTTCCCAAATGCTGAAAGAACACGTGTAGTCTCGTTGCTTTTTTCCCCCCACAAAACGCAATTAAAGGAACCGCTCTTAGTCGTTTAGGGAAAAGTGCCAGGTTTAAACTATTTTCCTCTTCTTCCCCGAGCGCTTTGGGTTTTTGCATGGGCTTCCCTTTAAACGCAAAAATCGCCCTGCTGCCCTTGTTCATTCTCGGCGGTGTTTCATCGACCCTGATCGCAGCTTTTGGGGACCGTTTCATTTTGGCACTTCTGGAAAGCTGCATGCTTAGTAACGGCTCTCCTGATAGTTGTTAGTTGATCACCTTTTAAATGCTTCTCCCCGCATTGGAAGCTTTGGATTTCCAAGATATGCAAAAACATGGATTTTATACATATAATAGAACATAAATTGCAGGGATTGTTTTTTTTTAAATGACTCTAGGAGCTACTTGAAGGGTAGCATTGAAAGATTTGCTTCATTTCTTAGCAAGAAGTTTACATGATGTTCAAAATGCAGATCAAAATAGATAGAATCGAGTGGGAGCCCATAACTCAAGTAGAGAGGGCCTATTTTTCACATTGTGGGTTTGAGATTCATGCAGAAATTCTGGGGAAGTTTCCTGAAGCAAATACCGGTGACTTAGTACTGCTGAGTCTGGCTCCATATTAAAACAGATTCTGAAATTGGCAAATATTAAAGAGCATGACATTGTTTTGAAAAAGGAAATAGATAATGATGCTCTTTTTAAATGTATTTATTCGGGTAAACTGGTAATGAATGCTTTAATTAGAAAGTTTAGTTTTCTCATCAATATAGAAGACTGCAGCTCACAGTATTTCCTTGCACTATAGCTCTGCATGCAGCATGCGCAAAGTCCCACTGAGGTTTGTGAAGTTAACTCAAAGGTGGTGTGTATATGTTTACAACCTTAAAATTATTTTACACAGGGAAGTCTTTGCTTAGTAAAACTTCATTCTACACATGGGCGGTATTATATATTCTACATACTATGTTTTGAATACGCATAGTCAGATTTGAGTTTTGTGTTTCTGATGTTTGAGACCTGGGTTTGCAGATTTTGGAGTACATTTTGTTGCTCCCATAAAATGCAAGATAAATTAGCTGTTTCAGGATATACAAGTTTTTAGACCATCTCAGATGTAAAGTACATTTTAAAAATATTTTAGAAAGCATAGAGACAGATTCTCTTGAAGTGGAACCAAGCATTTCATGAAGCAGCATGTAGACATTTCTGAATTAATGTCAAAGAATTAGGATCTTGTAGCTGAAAAGTTCACAATCTGCAAAAAAAAAAAAAAAAAAAAAATCCAACCCTGTCATAATGTCATATCAGACATTTAAATTAGACTGTCAGCTGATCTAAAGAAATAAAGATTTCCTTCTTAAAGGAAACATGTGCCTAAGAAATAATCGATCATCTTTGAGTTCCATGTTTAGATAAAAATCTTCCAAATCATTACTATGTAGATATAAGAATACAAATAATTTAGTGTGGCCTTTTAATAAACAAATATAAAGAATAGCTTTAATTTGGTCTACATTTAGAATTTTCAGTCTAAAAGGCACTATTGCTAGTCAGGTGAAACTGTTCTGATGGATTGATATTGCCAAGAACATACATTTTTTGAGGATAAAAATACCTGAATCAATTCAGATAGAAATACAATAGAAGCAAGAATGCAAGCAATCTAGAATATTTACAGTATTCACTGTTATAATGGAAGAAACTAAACAACAACCACCGTTTGTCTTAATGACAAAAGTTTAGTGTATCCTATAATAAACATGGTATATATCAGTGGTTAAAAAATATCTAAAATAATTTAAATCCAATTGCAATGTATTAAGCTTGAGATGTATTTTTCATTCCTATTTTACCTCTTTTCAGAAATACATGTACTTTATGAACTTGCCCAGAAGAGGGCAAGAGAGCTAAACCTTTTTCTGATTAAAATACAGGTTTTTTCCCATTCATGGGAAAGTGGTTCACTGATTTCACTTGTCTGTAAATAAAAACTGCACATTTAAAATTGACTCTACAAGTAATATATGTTATTTCAAATTACTCAGATAATTTTATATTATTTTACTACATAGCAGATACGATTTTACTCAGTACATGTTTGAAGCTATTGATTTTTCTGCTTTTGGTAGAAAGTATTTAGATATATAACTTACATATTGGGAAATAGCAAAGTTTATTGTAGAACAGGTTGTTAATAAGGAAATTACAAAAATATACTGCTTTCCCCCAGTATATAAAGGAATAGAACAAGAATGATGAAAAGCATAGTAATGCACTGAACAGTTAATTCATCAAACATTATGAGTTTTTACATCATTTCTTCATTTGGAATTTTTCCCAGTTCTGTGTCTTAGAACTATGAGCTTTCATTTATGAACTGATTAATGTTTATGGCCACAATTGTATTCTTTTTTGAAAATTGAGTTTTTTCTTAGATATATTCATGGAGGCTAGAACATGGTCATATTTAGAGATTGATAGTACTTATTGGTTGCTTCTTCAAATTCTTTTGTTGGTTGATTGGCTTGAAAAATGGACACTGACTTTACAGTATGCCTTAAAAACAGACTTTATGAAATGTACTTAGTTATACATGCTTTAGTAAGACATCATTACTGATAGTCCTTGACTTATGACCATAACTAAGCCCATAATGTCTGTTGCTAAGTAAGGCAGTTGCTAAGTAGGATTTGCTCCATTTTATGACCTTTTTGCCACAGTTGCTAAGTGAATGATGTGATCATTAAGCAAATCCTACATCCCCTATTGAATTTACGGTTTGGAAGCCAGCTGGAGAGGTTACAAATGGTGATCACATGCCACCAGGATAATGCAACTGTCATAAATACATGCCAGATGCCAAACGCCCAACTTTTGATCATGGGATTGCTGCAACGATCATAAATGTGAAAACCAAACATTGCTTTTTTCAGTGCTATTGTATCTTTGATTAGTCACTAAATGATTGTTAAGTAAAGGATTACGTGTACCAGCAGAATGATGGGGTTATTATTATGTAATTGGCAAGTTTCATTGCAAGACTGTTTCAAGAGTTTAGGGTCCACACTATGTATGACTAGCATCAGGTTATATATGTAATTAAGTTTATTAAACGGTGTTCAGAGCAACAAATAAAGACTGGAGAATGAATTGCAGTAAATTACAGCAGTACCTCTCCATGTATCTCCGATTGTTCAATTATACTATTGCATGAATATGGATTTAAAGATAAAGCTTTTTTATCATTTTTATTTGGGATGTAATTACTTTTTATATAGGCTGGCAGATGTAGACCGTTCAATAGACCAATGCCAGTTTAAGTTGGAGCTAATTGATTTAGTTGACATTAAGGAGTGGATAACTGCTGGCAGGATCAAATAAGGTAAATGGCATGTGACATGTGACCCGCAGTGGTGGGTTCGGGACCCCGGCGCAGCCGGTACACTGCGCAGGGGGCTGGGTGTCCTAGATGGGCCTGTGCGCACATGCGCACACTACTGCCTTGCGACACCCAGCTGCCTGGTGGAGGTCGCACAGGCACAATGGGCCAATCGCGATATTAAACTCCCATAGAACGCAGGTGGTCTAAATAAGCCATCGTACCGGTACGGTGGCCGCTTCTCCCAGCTACTCCCGGTATGGCCGTACCGCCTGGAACCCACCACTGGTATGTGGACAAAGATACTTTACTGCATTAACAGTTATTGATCTATTAAGAATGATACTTCTGTTTAGTTTAAAGTTCCCTGCTGACAGTAGGACTGTATGAAATTTCTTGGTATGCATGAACTTTGATTAAAAGGTGCATGAAAGTAATCTGTAGTACTGATAATTGATCATTTTTGCTGAAAAAAAAATATCTTCACTTGAAAACAGATTTTCTCTAGCCAAAGTAGAAGGTGAACCGCTGATCTGTTGTAAAGTACCAGTAGAATTCAGCTTGAGGGAAGCCAGACCATTTCTTAAACCTGCAATTACAAAGAATCTTTTTCGGGAAGATATTTTTATGATGGAGATTCTAGGAGGAGGATCAAATTAGTTTGTGGTAGCAAAAAACAGGAGTTTAGTAGTACCTTTTCTGATTAATGTTTTTAAAGGTTAACAAAATGCTACCACAGTTTGGAAAAAATGCTACCAGATTCCTTCTGACTCCTCCCCCCCCCCCCATGGGCTGGTCATAGGAAAAAAAGCACCTCAGAACTGCTTTAAACCTATGTTTGTGCTTGCCAAAGCTGTACTCCATTGCTGACAAAGGCCAAAAATATAAAGAAATGTGAAAGAAGTTGGGCATCTTCTGATATTCACTGAATCATTGTTCCAGGGGCCTTCTGTCACTTTTTAATATCTGAAAAGAAAATTTCCTACGTAAACCTGGGGATAATTTGCAAATCTTTCCCCCTCTCCCCAGTCTGTTCAGAAGTAAATAAGGCAATCATTTATACATGTGGACTACAGGATACCTTACTTATAACAGGCAAGCAATTGTAAGATCCTGAATTTCGTGAGTTAATTTACATATTAAAAACAAATAATTTATAGAAAAACCAGTTGTAGAAGTTATAGTTACAGAAGCCCCTTTGGATAGGCAGGTAAACTAAATAGTAACTTTAAAGATCATAAATACATGTTGAACCTTCTAATTTCTTTTGATATTTTTAATAACCAAAAATGGTAAAAGCTGAGAATTTTCTCTATATTAAAAGATTGGGGAACTGGAATTGATTCATATATTAGGCACCCATAACTGCATCCAAAAATATGTTTTCACTTTATTATGCGCACAAGTGTTCTCGCTTCCTTTTGGCTATGGGAACCAATATCTACAGGTTTAATAGATTAAAAGACCAGTTTTATACTGACATTTATTTTATTTATTACTTGTGCCTTAAATAGAAAAGATAGCCCTTTGACTTGCGATTACAATTGAACGCAAAATTTCTGTTGCTAAGCGAGGCAGTTGTTAAGTGAGTTTTGCCTCATTTTATGATCTTACCAAGTTGTTAAGTGAATTGTTGCAGTTGTTTAGTAACACGATGGCTAAGTGAATCCGACTTCCCCATTGGCTTTGCTTGTCAGAATGTCGCAAAAGGTGATTCACGAGCCCAGGACACTGCAACCATCATAAATATGAGTCATTTGCCAAGTATTTGAATTTTGATCATGTGATTATGGGGATGCTGCAATGATCATAAGTGTGTTATAAGTGTTACTAAACTGTTATAATTTTTTTTTAGCGCCTTTGTAACTTTGAATGGTCATGAAATGAACTGTTGTAGGTTGAGGACGACCTGTGATGTGTTATTTGGTTATGTATTATCTTACTTTGTATGAATTTGGATGTTCAGGAATTGGAATATTGTAGTTTATTTGCAGGTGCATAAGCTTTAGTTCTGCCAGAATTGTGGTGGGTGGAGTAGTTAAATACCTTCTAGGCGTTCCATACTATATACTAGGTTACCCTGAAAAATGCATCCCATTGGATTATCTTGTAAATTGTTTTTGCTGTTCATTAATTTAGAATGACTACTGCCCCTTTGTGTTAGGCAGATTAAATAATAATATTTAAGTTATCTGATTTAAGCCTTACCCAAACTCTTCTTCATTGTTTCTCTCTCTCTCTAGAGATGTACAAAACGGTCCATGCAAGGTAAACTGGATTTGTATAATTCACATCTAAACAAGGAGGCATGTTCCATACAGAAGTGTTTGGGGCAGATGGTGTAAGAAAATGTCAAGGACATTAGGGCAAAGTGGAAGCTAAAGGCAGATAAGGAAAGGAAGGCACCGGGTAGATTCCGAAAATGTGTGGGTGATTGGATGTGCCATTCCTGAAGCCAGAGATTTTGGTTGTAGTTATGGCAGATAATGAAAAGAAGATAAGGCAGGTGGTTTTGTGGCTGCAACAAATGTCTATACAATTGTATTAATTTTGGCAATTTCGCAAGATTTCGTGTGGCATTTTTTAATGGAAAGGATATTATGATGTGCTCTGTTCCTTAGTTACCAGAAAACTAGTTCTGTAAAGAGGTAGAACCTAGAGTTTCATTTCCTTGCCAAAATGTGTAATACAGGGGTGTCAAACTCAAGACCCATGGCCTGGATCTGGCCCGTGAGATGCTTAGATTGGGCCTGCAGGGCTGCCCTACAAAAAGCAAAGGACCAGCCTGCAGTGTCTCTGCCAGCAAAAACAGAGCTCGCAAGAGCCGTGGGTGGACCTCCCGAGCTCTGTTTTTGCTGGCAGAGGGTTGCAGGAAGCCATTGCAGCCGAAAACTGAGCTCAGGAGCTCATTTTCGCTGGCAGAGTGCTCGGCCTGCCACAGGCGTCTCCAACACGAGTGATGTCAAGCTGGCCACACCCATCCTGGCCATAATCACCCTGGCCCCCCAAGGTCAAACACAACCCTGATGCGTCTCTCAATGAAATCGAGTTTGACACCCTTGGTGTAACAGGTCCCTGAATCATTTGAATGTGTTTTCTTAATATATAACTTGAAGAGTATATAACATCTAAATTTATATCAGCAGATATGTGGATGAAAAATAACTGGTAGCATTAAAATGATGAAATTTTTTTTGGAGCTCTTCATTTTAATCTTTTTCTCTTAATTCCTGCTTTCTCTAAGTTATTTCATTTTCAATGGTTTTGAAAAATAATCAGATATTGTTACATTATCTGTTCCATTTTATAAGATGGTCAACTTTATTAAATTTACTGAATTCCATCTATATTACATCCAGAGCATTCCCTTAATCTACTAATCTAGTCATTGTAATCATTGAGGAGCTGTTTTAGTTTGCAGTTGCAAAAAATCTGGGATGTGGTAATACATTTCCTAACCAACGACTTTTAGTGAAAGGCTTAAACTTTTATGAATTGCAACTTTTACTTCATTAGGTGCTACCAGGATCCTTCTAATCTAGCCAGTTATTTTTTAAAAAGCCATAAAATCTGACATAGCCTGTGTTTGACAAACTCATGCAGGTTTCAGATAATTATCTTGTTACTTTCTTAGTGCTTGCAAACAGACTGCTTTATGATATTTCTATGATTTTTTTAATTACTGAAGTCAAGGTGATTTGTCTACAGTTTTTTTCCCCTTTCTGAAAGATCACAACAGTGTTAAGCAGCTCTTTTCCATTCTGTTCCTCTGATGCTTTCCCTACACTAAAGTTATCAAAGATTACAGCTAATGGTTCTGAGATAATATTATCTAGTTCCTTAATAGCCAAGGACCCCCCTGCATTACCCCTCCCCCTTTTTGGCACGTGAGCCAAAAAAGGTTCGCCATCACCACTTACATGCCTGTTTTAACCTTCACTTCTCTTCTGCCTCCTATCATGGCCCACCTTCTGATAGTTGGACCTCTTTTGCCTTTTGTGAAACTACAGACGCAAAGTAGGAGTTAAGGAGTTCAGCCTTTTCCCTGTTGCCTTCTTTTCCAACCAATGGAATGACTATTTCCTTAATCTTCTCATACTTCATCCAAAGAAGTATTTTTGGTTATTTTTGCTTTCCATGCAAGCCTCCTCTCATTGAGACCTTTAGTCTTTCTAATCCAATTCTTAAAGAGATTTGGAGTATTCTAATATTCTGCTTTTGTTATATGACCCCTCTTTTCATTTTAAAAAAAATGTCAATTTTGTTTCTTAGTTTATCAAAGAGTTCTTGCCAACTATACAAATAATATTATCTGTCTCTTGTTTTTTTTCTAGTATTGTTTTAATTTGATTAATCTTATTTTTCAGAATTTCCTAATGCTGCTGAACTATTTTCCCTTTAGCATTTCCATCCATGAAATCCTTCCCACATTTTTTCTTAGTTTATTGCAGTCACCTCTCTTGAAATATAGAACACTAATCTGATTACCTTTAGTTCTCCCAGCCTTCAGTATGGTGAATTCTAGGATGATATGATAATTATTTCCCAAGGTTTCCACAACTTCCACTTCCTCATCCATTTCTTCATGGAGGAAATGTACAACTTCAGTTAAAAAAAACTCCTGAACCTCATCACTTTCCTAGAAGTCTTCCATCTTGTCAGAATTTAGCTTTAGTCAACTAGAGGTCACCTGCATTTAGACATTATTAGACATTTTTTGAAAAAGAAAAATCCATATTGAATATAGAACATGAATATATAAAGCATGTTCATCTTCAGGCTTTGAAGAAATTATATGAAAAAAAAGTGTATGTACACAGCTACCATAGGAAAAAGAAACTGGGTACAATGAAGATCAGTTTGGAGAAGCAAATGAATAGGAAAAGAAACATACAGTTATAATTTCCCTCATGATTAAAGCTTTTGAAATTAAGTTTACAACACTATTGATACATTATCACACAGAAACATCAAGTTAGATAAATCATGTTTGGAGATAATTGTTGATTCTGAAAGAATTGAAGGGTGCAATATATATAAATCCAGAATAGACTTCTTCTGTGATGCTGATTTACCATCATTTTGAATATCAAAACATTCTGTGTAATTAAGTTAATGCTTAGTATGCAAATTTGGTAGTTTATTTAGTAAAAGCATGCACTTTCTTTTACTTTACTAATATATCTTGTTTACAGTCTTTGAAAGTTATGTGTTAAATTGTGTAAAATTCAACATTGCATTTCAAAGGGAGGAAAAGCTATGTTCAACTACTTGTTATGACAGAATTCAAATTTTTCTGGTGCATAGTAAAGCCTTCTCTAATTCAATCTTTATCTTTTGTTTTTGCTGCCTTGCAGGGTTGGTACAGTAGGCCTCACTAAACTTAGCTGCAACTAAGAATTTCTCCTACATCAACAAAGTTAATGATGATGCTCTTGTGGATTGGAGAATAAAAGAGCACACTAAGTATTTAAGAAGCGGAAAAAAACACATTTTATCTTCTCAGATTTATACTGCATCCACTGCCATCAAGACAGCAAACCAAAGGACAGATTTTTGATCCACAGTGTTTGTAAAACTAAACTGATTTATCTTACTAAGGCTCGGGGTTTGTGACCTGGACACCAACATTTGGAAGTTACTTGTTTTACAAAAATGAGGGCAGCTTTGGAACCAGCAGACATTGCCATTGTGGCGCTCTATTTTGTGCTTGTTTTGTGCATAGGCTTTTTTGCCATGTGGAAATCCAATCGAAGCACTGTAAGTGGGTACTTCCTTGCAGGGCGATCTATGACATGGGTTGCAATTGGTGCTTCTTTGTTTGTAAGCAACATCGGAAGTGAACACTTCATTGGGCTTGCAGGATCTGGAGCAGCAAGCGGATTTGCCGTGGGGGCATGGGAATTCAATGCCTTAATGCTTTTGCAACTTTTGGGATGGATCTTTGTTCCGGTCTACATACAATCTGGAATATACACCATGCCTGGGTACTTATCCAAACGCTTTGGAGGGCACAGAATTCAAGTATATTTTGCTATTTTGTCTCTAATTCTCTATATCTTCACCAAACTCTCAGTAGATTTGTATTCAGGAGCATTGTTCATTCAAGAGTCATTGGGCTGGAATATTTATTTATCAGTGATACTTTTGATTGGAATGACTGCATTGCTGACAGTGACTGGAGGTCTTGTGGCAGTTATCTACACAGATACAGTTCAAGCTTTGCTTATGATTATTGGTGCCTTCACACTTATGATCATAAGTATTAAAGAAATGGGTGGGTTTGAAGAGCTTAAACGAAGATACATGTTGGCCAAACCAAATGTTACATCAATTTTATTGATACATAATCTTTCCAGTACTAACTATTGCAATGTTGACCCAAAACCTGATGCACTGAAAATGTTACGTGAACCAACTGATGAAGATGTTCCTTGGCCTGGTTTCATTTTGGGACAGACTCCAGCTTCTGTATGGTATTGGTGTGCAGATCAAGTAATTGTCCAGAGAGTGTTAGCAGCAAAAAATATTGCTCATGCTAAAGGATCCACTCTGATGGCAGGTTTTTTAAAACTCTTACCTATGTTCCTTATAGTTATTCCAGGTATGATATCACGGGTATTGTTTGCAGATGATATTGCATGCATCAGTCCAGAACATTGTATGAAAGTTTGTGGAAGCAGAGCTGGATGCTCTAACATTGCCTATCCGCGTCTGGTAATGAATCTTGTTCCTGTAGGTCTGAGGGGCCTTATGATGGCTGTAATGATAGCTGCTCTAATGAGTGATTTAGATTCTATATTTAACAGCGCCAGTACCATCTTTACACTTGATATATATAAGCTCCTCATAAGGAAGACTGCATCATCCAGAGAACTGATGATTGTTGGAAGAATTTTTGTCGCGTTCATGGTTGTAACAAGCATTGCTTGGGTCCCAATAATAGTGGAAATGCAAGGAGGGCAAATGTATCTATATATACAAGAGGTAGCGGATTATTTGACTCCTCCAGTGGCTGCTATATTTCTTTTAGGTGTATTCTGGAAGCGTTGTAATGAACAAGGGGCCTTCTTTGGTGGGATGGTTGGATTTGCTTTAGGAGCTACACGGTTGATTCTGGCATTTATCTATCGTGTCCCTGAATGTAACCAGCCAGACACTAGACCATTTTTCATCAAGAATATCCATTATATGTATGTTGCTACTGGACTGTTTTGGATCACTGGAATTGTGGCTATAATAGTCAGCTTTTTGACCCCCCCACCTTCAGCAGAACAAATTCGTACAACTACATTTTGGTCTACAAAAAACAGAATTGTAAAAGAAAGCACATTAACAGCCAGTCCATATGAAGCACAAGAAAAGAATGTGTTAAAGTACGGTGTAATGGTATCTTCAAATGGGAAATCTGAAGATAGTGTTAAAAATGAACAGCCTGAAAATGTCAATCTTCTAATTACTTCCAGAGATGACAGCAATCCAGTGATTTCGCTTAACTCTGAAGTTGAAACACCAGTTGATTGTTACTCTAATGGGCAGGCGGCGCTTATGGATAACAAGAAGAATGAAGAGGAGATTGGGAGTAATGAGAAAGACTGGAAATTTGTAGATTGGTTCTGTGGCTTTAAAAGCAAAAATGTGAACGAAACAGCCACCCTAGATAAGAGGGAAGAAGAGACTATTTGTCTACAAATGCTGGAAGAGACTCCAAAAGTTAAATTATTACTTAATATTGGATTATTTTGCGTGTGTTTTCTTGGAATATTCATGTTTGTTTATTTTTCTTTGTGAACAGTTTTTTTAAGAGTGTGGTCTGACATTCAAAAAACAGACAAGTCTTTGGAGAAATATATAATTATGTGTGTTCTGTGTCTCATCTCTCAGGCTTCCTTTGCATTATTGTTCTCAACCAGCTTGAAAATCATTACAAATCCTATAGCTTAGTGTTCTTATTTCAGTGCAGAATGGGGATTTTATTCAATACCAAAAGTTGAATTTCAATATATCAAAGTAAGAAATTAGTTTATTAAAATAAAATAATCACAATCATTTGCAAATGGTCAAGGTGAAACTAGTGTTAATGTTGGTACTAACACTTCAAATATTGGTAAATTACACATATACAATTATGAGTCATCTTAATAATTTCTGATTATTTTCCTTTTACCCAGTACTCAAAACATTGTTTTTAATACTTAGATATTTTGACAAATATCTAAGTATTAAAACTGAATTACACAACTCTTGATAATTCATATCATCTAAAATTATGCACCACTAAGTACAATACTTCCCTTTCTCCATTCACTAGATGAAGTATTTGTCAATAATAGCAGTAAGTTTGAAAAAAAAATTCAAATTACACAGAAAGAATGGTCCAGTTTACATCTCCCTAGTAGATACTCTGCATATTGATTTAGGTCTCCATTGCAAATTATGCTATTTGGTGTTATAGTTCAATTTACTTGGAGACAAAATGGCAGTCTAAATGGTGGTAAGAGGGCAAAAACACCTCAGTATTTTCAGTTAAAAATACTTTTTGGGTAAGTTGGGATGTTTTCATAAAATTAAATCTACACATTAACATTGTAATGATTATAGTGATTCCTCCAACCTCTTGCAGAATGAAAAGCAAAAAAACCTCCTCTAGCATCCTCTTTGTGAAATCTTTTTCACAGTGAAAAAAAAAAGCCACTGTGAAATGAGCAATTTTGTACCAAAGACTTTTTTTTAACTCCCCTTTTTCCAGGGTTGGACTTTAGTGAAACCCTTCCCCCCCCCCCCAATCTTTCCAGCAGCTAAGATGGGGGCTTATGTTCTTCTCAACCACCATATCAACTTTCCCTCCAGTGTTCCAATCGTCTCCCCATGCGTAAGCCAAACAAGCCCTGGGTTTTCTTTTCTTTTCTTTTTAATCTGCATAGACTAAAACAGTGGGAATCTCATGTTTTAGTTTGCCCTCAGATAATGGAAAGTCAGCAGTTCCATGCATGGAAGAATCTCCTGTTCTGAGGCTGTAGTTTTAGCAAAGGCAGAAAAATGAATCTTACCTGCTCCCTATCTTGTGCCAATTTTTAATACCCAGTTTGAAATGCGTGAGGAGTAATAGATGCACTTTCCATTACAGCTCTGGCCTTCACAGCATCTAGAAGATGACTGAAATGGCAGGGCCAATGGAAGCAGGGACTGGCAGACACATAAACTTTTGACTTTTGACAATAGTATCATAACTGGCTAGAGGGAATTTGTCCTTAGTTTAGAATTGAGCTCATCTCTGCAATTTTGCAACAAAATGCATTCTTGCACTTCAAAGTGGTAAAGTTGTGCCCCATCAGATGCTTTGTACTTCTCTTGCTCCCTGGTCTTTGGTCATGCTATCTGCAACGGATGGAAATTGAAATATTCCAATATTGGAGGACCATAGGTTCTGACTGTAATTGGGACTGCAGAACTGAAGTATCTAATACAAAAACACATGCCTTTTCTTTTTTATCTGTACCTTAGAACAGATTGAGATTGCAATGACTATTGTAACAGCATATGATAAGATAACCAAAAATTGACTTGACTCATTGGCAATAGCGTTTTGAGTCATTTTGCTTTAGAATTTTTCTTACAAGGTTGGTGAAAAAATGTCACTTATTACTGAATAATACATGAATTATTATGGCATTAAGTGACATTGATTACTGAATGATGGAATTAATATGAAAAATCTAGAGACATTAAATTGTGGTTTCAATCTTGATTACATGAAATCATTTTAAAAGCAGTGTATGTATTTTTGTAAATACTGTAGCAAGATTATGTTTTTGTTGTCTTCTACCATGAATTGAGCTTCTTTGTGTACAGGACCAAAAAGCCTTTTCAAGGCATGTGTAATAAATACTTCACTGATGCTTTAAAAAGGTGCTTTAGAGCAGGTAGTGGGATATTTTGGTGCTTCACAAACCCAAATGCATATTTTCCTGGGCTACAGCTGCTTTATAAGCCCAGAAGAAAGTACAGCTTCTTTAAGGAGGCATTGACTGGGTGGCACGTATGCTCATGCTGGCGCCAACATTCCTTTTTGGCTTCAGATATGAAGTAGTGCACATCTTTTGCCTTCCATGACTAGAGACACCAGATGATGCTAGTGATGAAAGGTGGATTTCTCCTGAGGTAAGGTAGCATTTCTCTTTCTTGTACTTTCAGTATATTGAATGAGTTGCTAGCATTGACAGGCAGATTGGCTAGCTCAGGGATCTATTTCCCTCTCTTTCCCTCAAAATGCCTTGAATAGCCTTACAGACACATTAAAATAGCAGTGTCCAATACTCTCACTGTCTTAATCTCACGTAACTTAGTACATGTGTGGTATTATGAATAAAAATGGCAGAGTTCATTCTGAGTCTATTTGAAATTGGACCCATTAACCAGCAATGGAAATTTTGCCACATTTTAAAAATGTATCAACTCTGTTTGGGAATTCCAGTAACATTCTCTTTTCTATTTTATATAGTTTAGACCCGGGATGGTGAACCTGTGGCACGCGGAGCTATTTGTCAAGGGACGCAAGGCATTGCCCTGTCAGCTGGCCAGCGCGCATGTGTGCGCTGGCCAGCTGACTTCAGCCTTTTTTTGAGGCCATTTTTCACCCTCCCCAGGCTCCAGAGGCTATATAGGAGCTTGGGGAGGGCGAAAATAGCCTCCACCGCCCCCCAGAGGCCCTCCCTGAAGCCTCTGGAGCACAAAAGACCAGCCTTACGGGCAAATCGGAAGTTCCGGTTTGCTCTAGGACCGTTTTTTGCACCCCGGAGGCTTCAGGGAGGCTCCTGAAGCCTCCGGGGGGGGTGTTTTTGCCTTCCCCAGCCTCCTATAAAGCCTCTGGAGCCTGGGGAGGGCGAAGAAAGCATGCAAAAAATGGGAGCGCTGGTCATGCGTGCATGCGCACTGGGGTCACGCATTGCATTATGGGTGTGGCACGCCCATGCACGACCCCCGTGCACTACTCCCCCTTTTGGCACATGAGCCAAAAAAGGTTCGCCATCACTGGTTTAGACTACATAAATACTATTAATAAGTTTAGGTTTTTTGTTATGGGTTTTTGTTTGATTGACAAAATGGAGATCCTGAATAATGCTTCTCTGCCTTTTGACTAAGATCCAGTGTAGTACAGGCAGTCCTTGACTCATAATCATAATTGATGGCACGGTTACAGTCATAAGTCTCACTGATCAATTAACCAAATCATCATATAACTGACCTGATTTTACAACATTTCCTGCAGTAGTTATTAAATGAATTACAATGGTCATTAAGCACATCTGTCACTGTTAAGCAAATGCCGCGATCATTAAATGAACCCATTATCTACAACTGGCATTTTTGCTGGAAAACACAAGTAAACCTTGGTGTCTGGCAAAATACCTAAATTGCAGTTGTGACCATAAAGAGCCATAAATGCATGATTGTAAGTTGAGGACTCTCTGTATCATGTCAACATGTCAGGTGCAGAAAATGAGTCTAGAATAGATCATGCCATCTGTGGTAATAACAGTTTCCAAATCACTTTGGAATTAACAGTGAGCAAAAAGTTATTTGAATACATTGCAAATTATTGAAATACAATATGTAGTGAATGCTATTGTGCTTATATATTGAAATCTCTTAAACTTGAATTAGGGAACCAGTTTGCAGACATTTTTAAAAAAATAGTTATATGGGACAGATGGATACCGTAATCAAATCGGTAAAAGCCAGTTTTTCCATTTTAAAACATTTTTTGGGTGGTGGTGTTACAGTGCAATAATCTTTCTAAAGGTACAACCAATGATTTTTACCCTCCCTTCCACCTGTAAAATCAGTGCTCACTGGTACTACTTGATTAACTCCTGGGCTTCTGCAGTGATAGCAGAACAGGATTTTGGGGCTATATGTAGCTACAGTATAGGTTGTTTATAGGTTGCTTACCTTTGGTTAAATTGTTAAGTGAGCAGTGAGGTCACAATTTTATACTTTTTTTTGTTAATTAGGGTTGATTGAAGTGGACTGCAGTCCTTCCAAGTTCCTACTTAACATAGAAATATGGTATCCTCTTGTTTATGAGGGTTTGCTAAGGAGTGTGACATTTTGGAGCACTTTTTATTGATTGTCATGGTCTAAGATGGTTGTCTATACGGGGCTGCATAATGTTCTAGAACAGTGGTTCTCAACCTGTGGGAGGGGACAGGGGTTTCACAGGGGTCGCCTAAGACCATCGGAAAACACATATTTTCGATGGTCTTAGGAACCGAGACACCAATTTTATGGTTGGGGGTCACCACAACTGTTCTAGAATGTGACAACCCTGTTTTTGTTGTTTGTTTGTAATAGAGGAAGATCTAAGTGTTAACTTCTATTTTAATTATTTTATAAGTATAAGAATCTTATTTTAACTGAACTTCCTATATTCCTTTATTCTTACTACTGAACATTTCTTTTATATAATTCTTCAAATTAAGAAAGTAAATGTGTAATAGCTTGTTATTATAGTGCCTTTTGTAGCAAAGTATAACCTTGGCAGGTTGCCACATCTCATTGTGATGAAAACATTTATTTTTTGCTGACTTCACATTTCTATCTATGCCATAAAGGAGCACATATATTTTTCTAAGTAGAACAGTAAGTCTAGTCTTGAAGACTAATTAAATAGCAAATCATAGCCTACATTCATTGTTAACAGTCCTTCAGTATTTATTTTTACATTAACAGAAGGCATAGTATATACAACATTTAATCTCTCAAAAATATGTTCTATGTACCTCTAGATCACTGTGTGTTGTGCTATATATACAGCCCTTTTGTATGTAACTATATGTATAATATGAAGGGAGATTATCCCCAAATAAAATCACACCAGCCTCTTGCAGCTTAACTGTAACAATTAGTAACAAGCTCTGTTAGTATATCTGCAAATTAGGGATGTGTATAATTTTAATAAAGATGAACAATCCTAAGCTTTTAATACCACTGCAAAATCAATTCTAATAAATAACACTGAATAGGATTCCAACTTTGTTGACCATTTTGACTGTCCTGGAAATTCTTTTACATTCCATGAATAAGTGTCTATTGGTCTTCTGATTAGCAATGTAGACTCTCTAGCTAATAATGATCCTTCTATTTTACAGTTTAGTGTACAATTTCTGGTGGTACTCAAACAAAAATGCAAATTTCCCATGGATCAGCCTTACTTCTTGACACCTAAGCAATTGTCCAGTGTGTGTAATAGTTTATATTTGCCTTCCTCAGTCACAGAGCTGCTGTCTAATCCTGGAATCTGGTAACTCTTGTCTAGAACATCTGGAGAAGCTTTATCTGTGGAAAGATGTATGAGGGATTTATTTTTGGGCTATATTCAGGGAAATCATAGCTTCCATTCTGGGAAATATTTTATTCTCTTTTTTTGCCAAAGTCCTACCATCCCATTTCGCTGCTATACAAATGCAAAAGAAGATGGTAAGCTGACTGCTTCACTTTCCTTTCTATCATTTTAATCTAGTATTTTGGTGTCCTTGCACCTCAGAAATCCGTTCTAATGAATATTTTCCTAAATGGAAAAAAGAAGGGTGTGGGCTGTAGGCTGTCAAGTTCTATATAAGCATACTTGTCAGAAAACAATGATTTAGTAGCACACCTTTATTTTAAATTCTTAACCTAAGGTAAATTATTATGTATTATAGGAGTTGTCTACAAGAGAGACACCCCCCCAACCCCCGCCCCACCCAAAAAACCCCTGCATACTGAATTCAGAAATTTAGTTTTTTAAGGAAAACTTTAAATTATGTGTTTGAAATTAGGAACTTAATTGTTCGGTATATTATGTATTCTGTGCCTTTAACGTTTTGAAAATAAAGCTAGTGTCATTACCGTATATATGATGTTATGAATTAAAGGTGAGTAAAGTACTTAAAACTTTTTCAATAAAAGTTGTGTATAATTCAATGGTGTTTAAATGTATTTTTGTTAGCCTTAGAATAGTTGAAATGTGAGTACATATAATTAAGAGTCCTTATTTCACTGAGTTTTTTTAACCTTGCTTACAAAATAACATTCATTGGTATGTACACATACACACATATACACACACCATTTTGTTCTGATCTTGTGTAAAATGTTCCATAGTGCTCTAATGACCCTGCTTTTTTGTAAGATTCTTCATGGGCAAAGTCAGGTACTGAGCAATGATGGCAACAACATACGATAATATAAGTGTTTATGAACACATGCTTTTAAATAAGGTGGATATAAAAATAGTTGCTGTGCAAAAAAAACCTAGTAGTCTTCTTCAAGAAGAAAGCAAGTTCTTTTATTAAGTAAATACCTTTTTCTTCATCCTTTTAAGTTTTAAATACAATGTCAGTGTGATGCTAATTTTTCTTTCACCTTTGGATATATAAGTATACTTTAAAAAAACGTTTGCTACCTTGTTTTTGTTGCTGTTGTATTTACTACAGTGTGTAAATTAGAAGTCAATAGTTTTTTAAAAGATTTCACAGAGCAAAAAAAAAAATAGTAATGTGCAACACGTCAAGTGTTTAAACATTAGGGGGAAAAGAACCAACTAAGCATAAATATGTATAAACTTGCTTCTAGATGTCTTAAATAAAAAATCTTAAATGCCCATGATCTGTCCGTAAAGGACATGTTATTCAATGAAGTAGAATTATTACAGTAGGAATATAGATCTAGAAATGTTAAAGAAATGAATATTTCTTGATGGAACATTGCTATGATCTTTACTATAGTTTGTCATGGAATGAATGGCTTAAGTATAGAACATTGTCAATATGATATTGAAGAAAACTGTTTTGGAGAACTTTGTTCTTATTGCTAGTTGTATGTATATTGCTTGTTGTATACTGTATCTGTATTTTTGCCTCCTGAATTAATCTTCAACATGGAACTCTTATTAGAGTATTTGTATAATTAAAACTGTATTTCTTGCAGTTTATATTTTTCTGAATATAAGTATAATCTTTATTGTCATTGTACTTAAATACAACGAAATTGGTTATATAAAATTTAGTCCTGTCCAAGTTACTGTGTGGAAATGTTTAAAACTTCTGTACAAAGTTTAAATAAAAAGTACAAAAATGCAAGTGTTTCTGAAATGATCTTAGAAGTTTATGAAATAAACTAAGTCGGTGAATATTCTTGAGTGTCTGCTGTGTCTGAAATTTTTATTCAATTTTGTTTAAGAGATTATTTATGATATTCCAATTTAGACAGTGGAAATTAACAGAAAATAATTCTAGATAGCTTGCGGCACCAATATTTTAATGGAATCATTTGTCTGCTTCAATTCTGTGTATTTGTGTTTTATTGTTTTCTAAAATGCAAAAGAAGGAAACTGGTCTTAGATGCATTGGAAGTTTATTACAAAAGTTTGCTGCCACATTAGGGCTTTACTGGTAAGTAGCTGACTTTAAATTGAGTGCAATATAGTATATTATCTGTAGCCAGTATAGCACCTGAAAAGTAAGTATAACTTGGCCATTTTCTGAGACAGTATACTACCCTAGACAGTTTAGTCTACCGGCTGTAATCTCCAGATTGTTTTCAATGCCAGAATTATATGGAATAATTCAGTTGAGATTGCCAGAGCATGTACTGCTGAGATCAGGCTTTTTTCATCCATAAATTGCTAAATTAGACTCACTATCTGAAGCTGTGCATAGGTTCTCCTTACTGAGGCACTTTCAGTGATTATTTGTTATCCAAGAGTAGCCATATATCCTGTACTTGGTTCTACAGTGCAAGTGTCACCCCATGTAGTATTGGGCTAAGGACAGTTTCTGGATAGAAGAACTGCTCAAAGATGATGAACTTTGTTAATGCTAATGTTTATCTTTTGTGATTCATCTTCAGGCAGTTGGCTTTCATCTAGCTCTTCACAGCCCACCAGCATTTTTCTATTGATTTGCCTGGGTCAGATGAAAAAGACAAAATTGAAAAGCATTTGTACATTTCATTTGAAACCTCTGGTCAGCTTTTCCCAATGGCTTTATACAGGCTTCGGCACCATGGGAGATCAGATCAAATGCAATGGAATTCCCTGCACAATTGTCATGGTATTGAACAGAAGTCTTCCAGTCCTATTTTGAGAATGGTTCTACAGACAGGAATATAAACACTGCATCACAGTGTCTTTAGTTGTCAACTTGCTGACCCATCCCAATGAGATACTATGGTCTATGCTATTTCAAGCTTCTGAGAAATTAAGGACAGTAAAGAATAGCACAGCATTCCTACTCATTTTTCTAAATGGTGGGCGACCAATCTACTGATCTTAATTGTTTCCCCCCAATTAGAGTGGTTCCTAATTCTCATAGAAATGGGAGCTATGGGCCCATAGCTTGCTTACTCTAATAGTACATAAACACTGGTGGGTTTTAAACTAGCATTTGACTAATTATGAAACAACTTGATCATGTTGAATAATTTAATGAAAATTACAACTCAGGTACACCAGTTGTGAGGGCAAATAACACTCAATAGGGCAAATTCCCTATTATGAGTCATGAAGGAGTTGAAAGGACAGTACTGAACATCTCTCAGTAGTACTCTTGTTTTAAATACTGTTTACAGTCCTGACTGATTTATCCAGAAAGAATATTGTAGAGCTGGGAAAGATGGGTGAAATTTATAACTAGTAAGTTGTACCTTTAGTAAAAAAAAAAGAATAAAATATTTAGATATTATAAATACAGGTAGTCCTCAAGGTTCAACCTTTTGTTTAGCAACCAAAGATAAATGGCATTGAAAAATGTCCATTTTTCATACTTATGACAGTTGCAGCATCCCATGGTCACATGCTCAAAATTCAACCAAGTGGTAACTAGTTCATATTTATGAGCTGCAATGGCGCAGCGGTTAGAATGCAGTACTGCAGGCTACGTCTGCTGACAGCCAGCTGCGTACAATTTGGCAGATGGAATCTCCCCAGGCTCAAGGTTGACTCAGCCTCCATCCTTCCAAGGAGGATAAAATGAGGACCCAGATTGTTGGGGGCAATATGCTGACTCTAAACCGCTTAGAGAGGGCTGTAAAAGCACTGTGAAGCAGTATATATCTTAAGTGCTGTTGCTATTACTATGACGGTTGCAGTGTCCATCTGATCACCTTTTGTGACCTGACAAGCAAAATAAATAGGGAAGCCAGACTTAACAACCATGTTACCAACTTAATTGTAGTGATTCACTTAACAACTGTGGCAAGCAAAGCTGTAAAATGGGGCAAAACTCATTTAACAACTATCTTGCTTAGCAACAGAAACTTTGGGCTCAATTGTGGTCGTAAGCCAAGGATTATGTAATGTGGCTGAGGGGAGAGAGAACCAGTGATTAGAAAATAATGCATGCTGTAATAAAATGGATATTAATAATGTTTCCATCTTGTACTATTGCTCTGAGGAGACTGATAGGTGGTGGGTTGAAGATGTGATAGTCTCTAGCTTGCATTGTTTTGGGAGATTGGGTAAAATCAGATCTCAAAGATTAGTGATTAAGCTGTCCTGTCCTGTGACCTAACTGCTGACTGATTGAAGGGCCTGTTGGACATGGAGGAGTTAGAGGAGGGGTCGTTCGCATGGGGTGGAATTGCGATCCTGCTTCTTGTTTAAAGTAGGAAGGATCTACCGCTTATCCTTGGATTCGATTAAGAAAGGGCCTTAGACCTCTCCAAAAAGTTTGGTCCCCTTGAAGGCAGCGGAAGGAAGCTTCCACTTGGCCTTCTGATCGGACTGCCAGTGATGAAGCAGATAAGGCAAAGTGACATTACAAGCTAACGCCCTGGAGGCAAACTTTGCTGCATTAAGCAAGGCATTGGCCGAGTATTGAGCCGCAGCAATGATTTTGGTTACATCCTGACGGAGACAAGTATCCCCCACTGGAGTTTGGACTGAAGTTCACGTAGCCAGATGATGGATGCCCTATTAAAAAATGAGGCAGAGAAGACAGCTTAATGGCCCAGGTCACCGCTAGATGTGTCTTGTGGCATTCCTTCTCCACCTTTTTGTCCTCCGCCTTGAGGCCTTCCATTAGGTCTGCTGGAAGGACCGAATTGGAGGTGAGGGCTGCTATCGGGGGATCTACAAAGGGCAGAGTCAATACATCCTCTAGGGTTGGCTCCACCGAATATAGTTTCTTGTCCCCACCACTTGGCGTGGCCAGGGAACCAAGTTGGACCCATTGCCGCTGAACCACGTCCATGAACAAACTGGAAACAGGAACCAGGACCTGTGGGGGGGGACCTGTACCTTAAACATGTTCTCGTTGGGGTTGGAAACGGCAGAGTCCGAGGAGCTCGAGACGGCTTGAGGTTTAGTACCCAGCTGGGTAATGGCCTTGGCCTTATGTAAGATAGATTTAAACAGGCTAGGCTTGAAAAGGCCGGAGAAGACGGGTGCGTCTGGAGGAAGATCCTCATCCTCCGAGAGTTCCTGTTCTTCCTGATCTGGGTCCTCCAGAATGGAGACCTCACTGATTACAGCAGATTCTAGAGAAGGATGGTGCACTCTGTGGGTGGCAGCAGAAATTTCCTTCTTAGAGCTGGATGGAGCATGTTTATCGGGAATCTGATCCCTCTTCTGGAGTCCCTCGGCTATGCCCTGGGAAATTGCTCGGGCAATAACTGCTTGCATCTGGGCGGATAATTCGGAGACCTGATCCTCTATGGGCCTAGCCCCACAACTCTCAGAGGCTGTGGTAGGAGCCCATCCCTGTTGGTGGGGTGCATCCCTTGGGTCAGGATCAGATGCAGCGGATGGTGTAGGAGAGCCAGGATCTGCCAGGGAATTATCGGAGGACATGTCCTGTGACTCCTCCTCCTCAATGACCCGCAAGGTGGGGACAGGGGAAGGGCCAACTCGACTTGGGCCCTGGTCTCCAAGTTAGTCTTAGCCGCTTGGCGCTGGGTCTTTTCAAATTGTTTCTCCAAAGCCCTTTGCCTGCGTTCTGCATCCCTATGTGCAGCTGTGGATGATTGGTAGGGATGGTTGCCTGTACCTGCCACCCTGCCCCGTCTAGCTTTCATGCCCTTGCCTGGGGCCTTGGCCTGTCTAGGGTCTTGCGGGGAACCCGGTCTACCATGGTTGGAAGAAGTGCCAGGCTGCTCTAGAGGTGCAGACACAGGCGACTCAGCCATCTGGATCGAAGATCAATGGTAAAAAGGTGGAACTGGATCAAGGAGTGAAGCAATATAACTGGCTAAAGGGCTGGGGACGTCTGCTGCAAGTAGAATAATTAGCAGGTAGGATTAGCCAGTGAGGATAATTAATCTGAAAGACACGAACCAGGAAGGTTGCGCGGCCTGGCAGATCAATCGGAGAGGGGCAAAAACTACCTCAACCGTCTCCGTGCCAGTGAATGACCTTCTGGCGGCCAAAACACCAGCGCCATCCAAATTGTTGATAATGAGTGGCAGCAACCCTGCCGGAGCCCCAAACAAAATCAGCTGGACACTTGACAGCGATCTGCAGGAAAATGGACAAGCGCAAAATGGCCGATAAAAAGGGTGTGAAAAACTCCCTTTTTAAAATGGCCACCGCTGTGAGGGTGAGCAAGGAGAAAATGGCGGCCGCATGCTGAAAAGACTAATTTAATCCATGCTTGGACTCTCCCGCAGTGCACAGAAAAGGACCCTTCAGGTAAGCCAATGGTCATTTTGGCACCAATTATCCACTAAATTGAAGATTTGTTACTTGTGCCTTTTGAATGAATCAATTGAATGTCAATTATACATGAATTATTACAATATAATATGGGTAAGTTTTACTGAAAGCATTTTATCAAAAATGTCATGTAAACACACACACACGCAGCATTTTCTCTGTTTTCATTATGTTTTCATTCTCCCCCAATTGTGTTTTAGTAAATAAAGTAAGATAAATGATGATTGACTACACTATAAAATGTATGTTTTTCTTTCTGTTTAAAGCCAGAGACAGCTGCAACACTGAGACGCACAGTGGAAACTTTGCTGGAAAGAGGAGCAGTGGTGAGGAATTTGGAAAACCTGGGAGAAAGAATGCTGCCATATAAGATAGTAACACATGATCAGCATCACCTCAGAGGAGGGTATGAGCTACTTAATTCTTGCATGTAATTTTGCTAGACTGAATGTAATTCAAAGAAGTGATGATATCACAGAAATCTACAGAAGAACAATACTGTAACTGGAGCTTTGGTATTGCCTTAGCTGATCCTACAGTGTCCCAAAACTTGACACCTACCAGATTAGTTAAGCTACACTGCTGTATTTTGCCAATACATTAAATTAGTGATGGTAATAGGAATTGTGGTGCAACAAATATGAAGAATACCCAAATTGAGGAATTGCTTAAGGGGAGAAGATGATTCTTTGTCAAAGCTATTATATGCATCCGTTTCTCCCCTGTGGATACATATCACTTCTTTCAGTTGCATCCCACGTTTGAAATATACTGCCAATACTGTCATTTCAATGAATGAAAATCAGTGACATTTCTTTGTTAGTTTGTTCATTAGATCAATTCATATAGTTACCTGTTCTCACCTCCCCTCTGTCAGGGGAAGAATTATTTCACCCTGAACTAGATGAGGCTTAGACCGCGGCGTTTCCAAACAGGCATATTCTTTAAGGTGCGAAGAAAAGAAATAAAGAAATCCCGGAGAACATATTCTAATTAACAACAAAACTTTAATACAAAAATAATAAATGGAAATAAAACAAAAACTAACTAATTGTTACATTTTGGAAAAAGCAATTCTGTCTCCCAGATTTCCTGGAAGACGGACAAAGATCAAAAGGAAAGGAGAAGTCTCTGGAATGAGTGAAGTAATAAAAAAGATAAGCATGCGCAGTACATCATTGTCAGATAAGACCTTATGACCTGCGCAGTAACTTTTTCAGTTTAACTATTTAGTTTCAATTCGTCAGTTCAGGCTAGCAAACAATTTAACGCAGTGACACCCTCGTCCCACACCAACACACTCTGAGCCAAAGATACTTTATGGAATTTATTAACAGACAGAGAGGTCCTTGGCAGCAAACTGGCACAAACAAGCCAGGGCAGCAATCCAACACAGATAAGCCTTAGCAGCAATCCAGCCTGCCAAGCTCACAATACTGTTCTCCAACATTAGTTAATACACTGACTTCTGCAAAAGGGGCGTTTGCACAAGCAGTCCTTTTATAGTCTGGAGAGGAGCTTAATTGCCACCAGCTGAGTGCAATTACCTCCTGTAACTGCACAACTGTTCCTTACGCCTATTAGCTCTCCGGTGCCGGGCATCCAGGAACAACTCACTGCTGACATCCAGATTACATTCCCTTGTCTCCTCCCCACTGGTCCAAGGCTCAGGCCCCTCCTGGTGGCAAACCAGCCTCTCTGCACCCTGCTCGGAGTCGGAACCCTGTCCAGGGTCCTCCACATCCTCCAGAGCCGACTCATAGGGACCCTCACTGTTGAAGTCTGGTGGCAGCTCCAATGGCTCCTGCGGGGCCACAACAGTTACCCATTTCCCAATTGCAGTTCTAGGCAGATAACTTAAAAAATGGTATACATATTCCTAAATTATATGAATCAATATTTAATAACTGCAAAATGAGATACAAGAGTATTCCACCCAAATAATTGAATGGAATAGTTCTTTTTGGTCACATTGAATTCATTACTTGTTTCTACTTAATAGTTCTTCCAATTCCTGTTTTTCCAGTCAATGTAGTGTGTATAGGATTGCAGACAGAGAAACAAAATGCTATATTCCCTTCACTAAGAAATATATTCTTTATATGGATTTTTTAAATCCAGATTAGCAGTTTTGTTTCAATATGATATGTATGTATTTCTGAAGAGCCATGGTGGTACAATGGGTTAGAATGCAGTATTGCAGGCTGACTGACAATTGCCAGCAATTTGGCAGTTCAAGTCTCACCAGCTCAAGGTTGAGTCAGCCTTCCAAATGAGGAGCCAGATTTTTGGAGGCTACATGCTGACTCTGTAAACCACTTAGATAGGTTTGTAAAGCACTGTGAAACGGTATATAAATTTAAGTGCTATTGCTAAATGGATCAGAACTGATTCATTCTCTTTGGTTTATCTGATATAGTTATCCGATAATTATAATGATAATGGCTAAATTTGATTCTGCTTGTTATTTATTTTTTTATATTTCTATATTTATAATAAATAAACAAACAAAATAAAATTGATAAACTCATCTTGTATAATATCATTGGCCGATACAACACTGAATTAAGATTTTAAAATGTTAAAAAATTATTTTTTTCAAGTTCTGTTCTGAATAAGTAAAGGAGCAAATAGATTTAATTATTCCTGTGTTTATTTATTTTAAAGCAAATGTTATGAGCAAAACCAAATGCCATTTTATGGCATAGTGAGAATTATTTACAGGATTAATTATTTAGGTGGGATTTTGTTGTAATGACTCTTAAAACTCTAAGAATACTTTATGAAAGATAACTTCTCAATAAAGAGAGAGAAACGTTGTTAAACAACTAGTATCATATAAAGATGACATTCAGTACTGAAAATAATCAAAATAACAAACTGCAACATATCACCTAGGTCAGGGGTGTCAAAGTCAAGGTCCGCGGCCCGGATCCAGCCCATAGGGTGCTTAGATCTGGCCTGCGGGGCCACTCTGGAAACAATGAAGGACTGCCCCATGGTAACTCAGGCAGTGAAAGTGGCCACCACAGGCGCCTCCAATACAAGTGACGTTGAGCTGGCCATGCCCCCTGGCTACACCCCTCCCCCCCCAGGTGAAACACAACCTTGATGCGACCTTCAATGAAATGAATTGCATCTTTTACTGCTGTTGTAGAGAAATGTTACTATTCTGAGAAATGGGAAGAATTGAATTTTTAGAGGCTGTTTTTAGCCAGGGTAGAATCAACCAGAGAAATAATGGAAAAGAATAGCAATAGTATTTGGACTTATATACCGCTCCATATGCTTTACAGCACTTTCTGGGCGGTTTACAAGGTAAGCATTATTTGCATATTGCCCCCAACAATCTGGGTCCTCATTTTACCAACCTTGGAAGACTGAGTCAATCTTGAATGCTGTCAGGCTTGAACTCCAGGCGGTAGGCAGAGTTTGCCTCCAATACTGCATTTAACCATTACGCCACCAGGGTTCCAATAATCCAGTGACCATATTTGTTTTCTTGATAGGCAAGCAGTAAAATATTTGATTCAAACAAATATTGTTAAGACAGTGTGCTGGACACTGGGATGGTACTAACCAAATCTGCTGTGAGTTCTTCTAGAATCTAAATGTTTTTTATTTCTAAAGAACCATCATCGGTTTAGAGTCTCATCATGCCCACAAGATATAGCATATATTATGTTTTTTAATATAAAACCTTTTAACTGTTTTTTTTTTCTTATTTCCAGGTATTTTTTGGTAGACTTTGATTCTTCTCCAATAATTATTACAAAACTATTGGACCATTTAAAACGGGACATTGATATAATCAGATCTAATGTTTTAAGACATCGTGTAGAGCAGACTGAAGAATGCATAGGCATAACTCCAGTCAATTATGTAGAAGAACTACAGAAGAAGAAATAACCAAAAGTGATAGTAATATTATTATCATTAATTCAAACTTTATCATAAGCATGTGTGAGATGTGAGATGATGTTTCAACCTAGTTTAAGTTGACTACTATAAAGCCCATATCCTCTACTCTTATTTTTGTTATTTTAAAAATCAGAAAGCTTTTTCTCCCTTCTTATTGCTTCTCTTATTTAAATCTGCTGTGCCCCAAAAAGCTAATCCTGATATTTTTTAGAACTTGTTTCCAAGTAAACGCTTTTAAGAGCACTTTGTATCATTTAGATATGGCATTCGTAAAAACTGTAAAGTGTTAAATGAAATTGTTGAGAATTACAATAAAATGTTTAAAAATCAGTTTTATAGACCAATCTACATAGTCTGTTCTCTGGCATATTATTTCCTCCATTCAGCACAGCTAAAATCTAATGAGTTTGAGTTCATGGAAGTTAAAAAAAACCCTATATAGCTTTTTAAAATTCCAACAGTTTAAAATGTAATTTTTGTTTTCAAAGCAAGGGAAGATACTATCTTGTTATTTTATTATATTTTTAAATGTAATATCTATGGACATCTTGTTTTCTTGCTACAATAAGTACATAACATTGATAGTTGAATCAGTTTCATCATCATACCAGCTTTAAATGCATTCTCTGTGAATGAATTGATTAAATAAAGTTGTGACAATTGCCTTATTTTATTCATTTTTTCTATATTTTGCTTTTTTTTCATCCCTTAATGTATCAATATGTTATCTACCAAACTGGGAAATCCTTTCCTTAAAACTGACTAGACATTAGCAAAAAGAATAGATTCACATGGTTATTTCTTAAAAAAACAAGGCTACATTCAATATAATTAAGTATTTAATAGTAGTTTTGATTTTAAATTCTTAAAAACCAACATCAGACATCAGCTATTAAACAGGTATTAGTCTACCCCAAGAAAACAGATCTGCTCTATATTTGCTTGAGCCATCTTCCCTAGCCTGGAATTCCTTTTCTGATTCATTGTTATAGGAATCCAATAGATCTTTAAATTGAGCAGATTGCACTCCTGAAGAATTATGTCCCAGACTAAAAAACTTGAGTTCAGAAAATTGCTGGTTCTGTACTGGTAGAAATCAATGTGGGCAAATTCTGCTAATGTTAAGTAATGTTATGCAAATTTGTCTAAATAATTTAAAATAAAAAAACCATTGTGCTAAAGAAAAAGCTGAGGAAATAAATTAAGGCATTACGTAATGCATATTTTTCAGTGACATGTACATCAAGATGAGAGACACAGATATGTTAAAACAAAAAAATGGAAATTTGTACATTCTCAATTATAGCAAAGCATTATATTGTAATATGCTTGTATTCATGAGCAAATATTTTCATCAGAAATATCTTTATGATCTATTTGTGGCTGAATGAAATATATTCACTTCTTTCAAATTCCTCCACTTGCCCTAATATGCAGTTTCCTTTTTAATCCAAATATAAATATAATTGAGTCTCTCTCCTGCCCAGATCTGTAATTAGTTATTTAAGGCATTAGCTTTTCAAAGCCCCAAATAACTGAAGTTTTCTTTGGAGTATATATTGATTTAATTCCAAGGATAAAAGTGTTTCTGAGAAAATGTTGTTTTTAATCAGGTGAGAAGAAGAGTTGTATATAAAGTAGTAAGTCATATTTTCCTACTTATATATTTATATGATATTTCAGAGACGCAGTGGCTAAGACGCTGAGCTTGTCAATTAGAAAGGTTGGCAGTTCGAATCCCTAGTACCATGTAATAGAGTGAGCTCCCGTTACTTGTCCTGGCTTCTGTCAACCTAGCAGTTCGAAAACATGTAAAAATGCAAGTAGAAAAAATAGGAATTACCTTTGGTGGGAAGGTAACAGCATTCCGTACTCCTTTGGTGTTTAGTTGTGCTGGCCACATGACCACGGAGACGTCTTTGGACAGCGCTGGCCCTTCAGCTTTGAAACGGAGATGAGCACCATCCCTTAGAGTCGGGAACAACTAGCATATGTGCGAGTGGAACCTTTACCTTATGATATTTCAAGATCTGGAGTCAATCAGAGCTATAGATAATTAGGTTAGCATTTTCAAAATACCAGTATTTGGCACTGTCCTTTAAATAACTAGGAATAGATTTTCATAAAATGTATTTTCCAGTAAGAAACAAACAATACAGTCCTCTTGGACCCAAGCCAGCCTTGGCGGGGCCAGGATTATGTCAGGTACTCGTAAAATACTTGAAACCAAATATAGTTAGACGTGCAAATTATTTTTTGAAAATTCCAAGTGCGCTTTGAAAAACTTCCAGAACTTTGAAAATTAAGGGGGACTGGGAAAAAGAATTGCCCTTCAAAGAGAGAGTTCTTAGGCTACCAGTTGAAAGATACCTTTCAGCTGTTTTTTTTCCTTTGGGTGGTAAGAAAGGGCAAAAGAAGTAATGGGAAAAATAAAGAGGGTTGTAAATGAGAATTAATTGGTGGTATCTTTTCTGTTTTCAACAAAGAAACAACTTTTGGAGCTCTGAAATGATTTTAAAAATTTTAAAGTCTTTCATAAAATATCACGATTGGCGCGTCTAGTCATAAAATTCTCACTGATCAATGAGGTCAATTGCCACCAATGCTACTATGCCCTCTCCCCAGACAAGGGCTTTGTACTACTCAAGATTAACTTGGACTTTTTTCCAAGTCAGATTTGTAGTGTAATTCCCAAGTCCAAAGAATAGTAGCAATGCATCACTTTTTCTGGAAGTATGACATTGTTATAATGAATAAATACGATTCCAGCTTTCCTTTTAGTTCATGTATTTGTTTCAGCTTCATTAAAGGAACAACATCAGAAGTCGGATGAAATACCCATAGACATACTAAGCTACTGACATTATGTGGCTTATTTTGGTTGAACACGTCTTATATATTCCAGACAAAATAAAAGTTAAACCTCATATCCCAATATTTTTCAGTTAAGGCCAATGGCTTTTCTGGAGATTGGGAGGAGTAGGATTGCCTCCTTATTTAGACAATTTATGTAGCTGCCTATCTCAAAACAGTGGCTCTGGATGGTATACAGAGGATTAAAACCAATGAAACATACAAGAATAGAAATAATGCATAATACATCCTAGAGTCTAAAATCCAGTCCTGAACAGTACAGATCAACAAATTCACTAGCAGGACTAATTTAACCTTCCCAACTCAGTGCCTGAAGGTACATACAGATCTTTAATGCTTTTCAAAAAGCCAGAGGAGTCAGTGTCATCCAGATCATTAGAGGATCCTGTTCCATAGGGCAGTTGCTACAACAGAAAGCATTATCTCTAGGCCCCACACAATAACCTAAAGTAATGGAAGCCATCTTTGCTAATTCTGATGGAATAAACAGAAATGACTAGATAGACTAGGGGTCAGCAATCCATGGCTCTGGAGCTGCATATGGCTCTTTCATCTCTCTGCTGTGGCTCCTTGTTGTCTGTCGGCACCACAATTTTGAGAGAAGCTTCCGGTTGGGAGGGGGGAAAGCACAGCATGCCAGGAGGAGACACTGGCAAGGAGCGGGTTTTCCGGTCAGCTCCACAATTGATAGGGCTTTCGGTTAAAACAGGTAGAGGAAAAAGTATGCTGTGTTAGGAGGAAACATTCTGGTGGGGGAACCGGACTTCTGGGTGGCTCCAGAATTGAACAGGGGTTAGGACCTTTGTGGCTCTTTGAGTGTTTAAGGTTGCCAACCCCTGATATAGACACACAAGTATCCTGGCTCCATCTATGCTACATATGTATTAAGGACAAACTGGGAATTTACTTCTAATTTATCCATGTCTATTTGAGGTTTATTGTTGAAATGCATTATTAAATTGAATTATTAACTTTACACAACAGATTGGTAATCCATGGTCCACAGGTCTCCTGCATTCCAATTTGTTTTTTAAAAAGGGGTATTTAATATGGTTATTGTATATACGGTTTTTAGCTTTATTTGTACACCGCCCCGAGTCCCCTCGGGGAGAGGGGGCGGTCTATAAATCCTAAGTAAAGTAAAGTAAAATTCCTAAAGTCTCCTTTGCCAATGAAAATTCATAACGTGGATTGGGACTTCTTCAACTTTTAATTTTCTGTTAGCTTTGTGCTTCAATTAAATTTAATTTTCCTAACAATAACTTAATTAAACATTTTAAAGGCTATTTTTGTATTTTAGCCCTGCTTTGAGTGCAATTACACAAATACATTTAATCTGTGGTTTAAATAGGGTTAGCTCTGATACAAGGAGAAATTGGTCAGAAGAAAAATTATGATTCTGTGAAAGTAAGCCATGTTTGTAAATTCAATTAGCATGTGGATAGAAGCAATCCTGACAATTACCATACATTTTCAAAAGCTTTATGACAAAGTCTCTACAGCAAGTTGAACTTCATAACTGCCAACATTCATTAAGCTATGAAATTGCTAAATGCAAAAAATCTCAAATATATTCCCCCTGGGAGAATTTTCAAAATATTTTTAATTTCATCTTATTCACGTGTACATGAAAGTAATACCAATAAATTCAGTAAGAGTTTTCTATAAGGATACCTCTGGGCTGTGAGTAAAAAAATAGGTCTTAATATTGCTCAAGAACAATTACAGTATTATTTCACCTGCTGACAGTTTGAATCCTGTCAATAAAAAAAACCTGCAAACTGAGAAATGGGAAAATTTGAGAGTTTTACTACAAGTACTGATCAATTTGAATTAGAATATTATTTTGTTTTTGTTAGAATTTATGAAACAATATAAAGAATTATAAACAAGATCTCTGTCTCACAGTCTAGCCATGCACAAGAACAGCAAACTAATTCATAATCCAAAACTGGTGAGAACATCAACACAACATCATCATTATGTCTTCTTGCACCAAGATAAGAAATGCTTTGAATGCCACAATGGACTCTAGGTTACATATAAACCATTACTTGGAATAGTGCTAGGTGGCACAGTAAATTGATGAATATCTATTTTGAGCCACACCTATCAGAATTTAATATTTTGTATAGGAGACATGGTGCTTGGTTATTTCTCATTTTTTGCCAGAATATCACTCATATAACATCCATACCTGTCAAGACAGTATTCACATCCAGGCAGTTCAGATAGATAGCACATATTCTGGGTTAATTCTTAACATTAACGTTTATCTTCCAACAAGATGGAACCCACGTCTGTGGTTGAAGGTTTGGTTCTTCCTGCAAATCCTTTTGAAGAGTGCTGAATAAACATTACCAAATGCAAATATCCTATGGCTGGTAATTTTAACATCAGAATTGGCAAAGGTATCAACAAAGGATAATGATATTTGCCCTGGTTCTCCATGAATAAATTACTAAAAAAGAAAGAAAAAAGGAGGGAGGGGTACAATATTGAGTCTGGCCTTTAAATAAAAGTTATACAGCATCCGTAGTTGTAATTAATGGGCATTATACTTTTTCTAAACTCATCTGGAGCCAGTGTCATCAATACTAGGTAACTCAGTAGATCTACTGAACGCTAATCTCAGTGAGAAAATTATTCCTTTAAAAAAAAAAGTTGAATCAAAGGGATCTTGCACTTCGATCCAATTCCAATTTGTATCATACTTTTAGTCCAATTAATGCAGTAGTGCGCTAAGCTGCAGTTTACTACTACCTGCCATCCAAACTGCTTTCAAGGTTTTTGCAAACACCACAATGACAATTGGGTCAAACATGTTCTGTCTCCACTAATGTCTAAGAGTTGATTATTGTCTACTTATAATGGATTTAAAGAAACCAATTTTTCTGTTGGATAAGAGTCATAACTAACTGGTAGAGCACATTCTTTACATTTTACAAGCTAAAAATCAGAAACTCCAAGAATAGTTGGAATTTCTAACATAATTTCTATGACCACCAAAATTTCCATGGTCACCCCCTTTGGAGCTCATCAAGCTATCTGCTCCTCTTTTCTTTTACTATTGTTCAATATTCTGTGAATTAAAGGACATGAATCTTCTTAAGAACTGATTGCTTGTTTTTATTTCAAGTACCACTTTCCAGACTCAGATTTGCTTCACAGAAATTTTAGAAATAATAAATAAGTGTCTGGCTGCATTCTAATATTTATATAACCACCTTTTCAAAAATTTAAAGTAAAATTCTCTCTACGGAATCAAACGTACTGTGAAACATGCATGCAACAGCAAGGAACTAAGCACCAGTCCCAACACACACAAACAAAACTTGTTTTACTTTAAAAAGTGTGAGATAGCAATAGCAATAGCACTTAAGACTTGTATACTGCTTCACAGTGCTTTACAGCCCTCTCTAAGCAGTTTACAGAGTCAGCATATTGTCCCCAACAATCTGGGTCCTCATCAGTGGTGGGTTCCTGCTGGATCGCACCGGATTGCACGTGCTCCCTTTCAGCGCTCCACCTGGCTTGCGCGCTCCCTTTCAGCGCTCCACCTGGCTTGCGCGCTCCCTTCCGGCGCTGAAACCGGAAGTACAGTCTTGCCCCGCCCCTGGCGAAGCAACGATGCCTGCCTGCGCTCCACCAGCTCGGCTGGGAACGGAGATGTTTCCTCAGCGGAGCGGAGCGCCTGAAAAGACTTTTCAGGCACTCCGCTCCGCTGAGGAAACATCTCCGTTCCCAGCCGAGCTGGTGGAGTGCAGACAGGCGTCGTTGCTTCGCCAGGGCCGGGCAAAACTGTACTTCCGGTTTCAGCGCCGGAAGGGAGCGCGAGAGCCAGGTGGAGCGCTGAAAGGGAGCGCGCAAGCCAGGTGGAACGCTGAAAGGGAGCGCGCAAGCCAGGTGGAGCGCTGAAAGGGAGCGCGCAAGCCAGGTGGAGCGCTGAAAGGGAGCGCGCGCGATCCGGTGCGATCCGGGAGGAACCCACCACTGGTCCTCATTTTCCCAACTTTGGAAAAATGGAAGGCTGAGTCAACCTTGAGAGATTCAATCTGCCAAATTGCAGTCAGCAGAAGTAGCCTGCAATACTGCATTCTAACCACTGTGGCACAGCAGCTCAGTGTGAACAATATGACTTCCAACTGACACAGAGCCTGAGGGTTTTAGAAGGAAGCAACAAGTGGTGGGATTCAAATAATTTAACAACTGATTCCCTGCACTAGTGACCAGCTGGTAGGCGTGGCTCGGTGGTCATGTGACCGTGTGGGCATGGCCATCTCAACTTCACTCACATCGATGGGCACTTCACCTTAGCTGTTACAATGTAATAAGGGTTAACCAGAGAGGCAGTTTCTGTAAGCAGGGCAATAAAGATTAGGCTAGAAACAACACCAGAATGTTTCCTTCCTGCCTTCCTTACAGGATTAGCCCTGGAAAGTGGGAAAAACAACGAGATTTCTTCCAACAACTGGTTCTCTAAACTGCTTAGAAAGTTAACAACTGAATAGGTGCGAACTGGCTGAATCCCACCATGGAAGCAATCTTAACTGATCTACAACAAACTTCTATCACCCCTTAAGGAAATGGTGGCCCACCAATCATTTTGGATTGCAATTTTTACCTTTCCCGAAAATCAGCTACATTTATTGAAGCTGAAATAGAATTCCAGTAATTTCTGAAGGACCATCAATACTTACAGCTTGCTGCCTTAAAAATACTATGTTTTTTCGGAGTATAAGACGCACCAAGATTTTGAAGAAGCAAATTTTAAAAAAAGTATTTGCACTCTGCAGATTCCCAAAAATGGCCCGTTTTTCACAAAAATGGGCCCATTTTTTGTTAAAAAAGGGCATGCATAGTCTTTAGGAGGCTTATAGAGTGCTCCTGGGGCCTGGGGGTGGGGGGAATGAGCAACAACCAGTCCATTTTCACTCATTTTTGCCCTCCCCAGCCCCCAGGAGCACTCTGGAAGCCTCCTAAAGGCTCTGCACTGCCATTTCTGCAAAGGGTGCGGGGTTTCAGGTGGCCAAAAATGCTGTATTCAGTGTATAAGACACACCCAGATTTTCACCCTCTTTTTTGAGGGAAAAGGGTGCAACTTGTACTCCGAAAAATACGGTACCTGTATCCAAAAAGTCATGCGAACATAAAGTAGAAAAAGTTGTTGAAAATGAGAAAGTGAAGATCTTGTGGGACTTTCAAATACAGACAGATTGTCATTTGGAACACAACACGCCAGATATCACAGTTGTCAAAAACCAAAACATACAATTTATTGATATTGCTTTACCAGGAGATGCCAGAGTCAAAGAAAAAGAACTGGGGAAAAAATCAGGAAATATCACGATCTGGCCATCAAAACTATGTGATTATGGATAAAGCATGTAACAGTGATACCCATTGTCATTGGGGCACTTGGTACCATGTCCAAGAATTTTACAAAATACATCAAGAAATTGCAGCTTCCTGCAATAACACCAGCAGAACTGCAAAAGACTGCGCTACTGGGAACATCGTACATCTTAAGAAGATACTTGGTTGATACCTAGTATGTTGGCAGCAATCTGTATCAACTATCAGCGCCAGTCAATAATATTTGTGATACATCTTTTAATATTCAATTGATTGAGTTTCATGTTTAATGAATAAAGTATATAATAATATGTATAATCCAGATTTGCCTATCCTTGTTAAGGACTCTAGACACAACCCAGACTGAACATCTGAATGAATGTGTGATGATTAATACTATGTTTTGGAAGAGTGAATTCTAAGAGCCTGTCATTGGTTTTGTTACCAATAACATAGGAGGAAGCTTGCCTACTTACAAAATTGGTTGGGCGATCAGTAAAAGACCTGATCAATTTTTGAGAAGTTTTAAGTACTACAGTGAGTTTCCTTCTCACCAACTGCTCTAGTGCTCTAAGGCAGGGGTCCCCAACCCCTGGATCACAGCCCACTACCGGTGTGTGGCCCATTCAGAACCAGGATATGGAAGCCCGCTACTCACATGGAACCATCCCTTCTTCCCCCCACTAGTCCACAAAGCTGGAAAAGTTGGAGAGGGCTGGACTATAAGTCAGCAATTTTAATATGTTAAACAAAAAGATATTTGATCACTCATTTTATTAATTATTAAACAACATGATGTATTTCAAATTGACAATACATGGAAAATGACAAATTATTTTGTGATCTGTAGCTCTGTAAAACTCCTTTTCCCCTAAGTTTATGAACAGTAGAGAATTGCTTGGTCATGTAAAATTAAATAATGTGCACATGGGTGGAAGGTAATTTAAAACAATTTTGCCTATTTTGATCTTTGGTTGGACCTATATTACATGTGTTTGGAAGAAGGTAGGCCTTCTGCCAAGGAAATACTACTACTTAGACTCAAGATGGGAAAGGGTTAGTCCCCAAAATACTTTGGAGCAAAGGTTAGAATCAAATATGTCTGTTTGTTTGTAGGGAAGAAACTGAATGAATAAAGAAGCCTTTAGGAATTCATTCCCAGAGGTTTTCATCTGAAGGTCACAAGACTCTGTACTAAAAGTGCTTGAAAGAGTCTTTTCACACATTACATTTTTAGATGTGCAGATAAAATGTCATATGTGAGTAAGAACAAGAATAGATTGGGATATAGCCATGCAAGTTAACCCATAAGGGATATAGGAAATATATACTCCCATAATGTCTATGTTTTGATGCAAATTTGGTTCATATGGCAAAGAATCTACTATAAAAATTAATTCCCAATTATTTTATAGAGATTCAGGAAGAATACTCATAAAAATCCTTTGTTATCTAGATCTATGAGTTACAAGGAGTTGAATAACCTAAGCATTAGTTTTAAATATACATTTAATATATATGATGAAGCAGCACCCTGGAGTCCAAGAAGCCAGACAACATTGCATTACAGAAACGAGGCAATTGTGTAGGAATAGGATTCTTTTAGAATAATCTTAGATGAAAATAAATGACTTTCAAAATATCTTTTAGTATTTAATAAGCCACTTGAAAACCAACAGGATTCTCAGAGACTTTTCATATAGACAAATACTAATTTATAATCATTGAGATTTGGGGGGAAAAGATATATTTCAACTTGCTGTTTCCCAGTACCCTATTCCATACAATTTCAATTACTGAAGTTAGAAGCCCCTCTAACAGTTAAAATTGTGTGAGCACTAACTGTTATCAATACTGACTTTCCAAAATATTGCAATGAAATTTGGAAATATCGATACAAAATATAATGATAGCTGTAGATACTGATCAACTACAAAATTACTTTCTTCTGAGAAGATTCTTTCATTTTCACATACTGGCATTAAGAATTTATTTTATCTTCACCTATGCTTCTAGAAATGCCATCATCCTATCCAATCTGGGGAGGAGCTTCCGGCGATGGCGGTCGCCTGTTTGAGCTCCTAGCTTACCGTGGAGCGCCCAACAGGGGTAGGAGGTTGCCGCTAGCCCCCATGGCATCGGGGGGCTGAGATTTGGATAGCCCGACCACCCTGGAGTGTTTGGGGCTTGTTTTAGCCCACCAGGGGTGGTCAGAGAAGCTTGGAGGCAAAAGGAGCGGAGCGGAGCGGGGCCGAAAAGCCGAGGAAGGAAGCTGTGAGGCAATGGCGGCGGCGGCGCATTCACAACCGCGCAGCGTGGCGTGAAGTTTGAAAGAGGAAAGGGGAAAAGGCAAGCCAGCGGCACCAGAGAGGACGGGGAGGCAATGGAAGCTCTGGAGCCGCCTTACAACACCAAAGGACACCAAAGGACACCAGAGAACATTGAGGACACTGAGTGGTGAGCAGAATGGGGGGGCAGCAGGGAACGGCATTGGGAGATGGCTGCGTTGTTGGGTGTGTGGAAAGAACTGCAGCCAGGGACTCCCCCATAACAGCTGGCCGTATCCTGGCTGCTCCCAGGCTCCCGGGAACTTGCTCTGGTGTCTGGATAATTTTGGAAGCGTTTCCCCAAACTGCTGCGAATGTTAAGAGAACTGAATGTTAAGAGAACTGAGAACTTAGACGCCGGATAGGGGGGTCAAGGTGAGGATGTTAGGAATCAGTAGAGAAGAAGAAGACCTAAATAATGGTTGGGGATGACCTGGAACCAGACTGCCCAGACTAGACTAAGACTAAGAACAGTTGGGCTTAGAAGGCCACCCTCCATTTACTAAAGAACCTACGTCTGTAATTACATCTACTTTCAACCACCTTGATTGTTCCCCATTTTTTATGATCTCTCCACCTGCTTCACCTCTACTGGAAATATCACCTTCACGTTCTGGAAATACTGGGAACATTCTCCCCCCCAGCTCCTCTTTAACATCTTTAACATCTTCGCCTCCGGCTATTAACTATTAACTGTTACCATCTGCACCTTACCCAATTGGGTTTTAATATTTTACCAATCTACTCAAGGCTAGACCTGCTCCGCCTGCGAGAGGCCCCTCTCTCGCAGGTATGGCCCTTGGCGCTTTCAAGGGCCTGCCTTGATGACGGGTTTGTGAACCCCGAGAGGTGGAAGAAACGGAAGCTGAGGGGCTTTTTATCGAAATGTTTTACACTGTTCTTAGGGGGTTCCAGGGAGGGGGGGTGGGTTAACCAGGCCGGGAGAGAAGCCAGCAACAGTCGAGCAGGTGAGTCAAGGAGGGGAGTGAGCGGGGTGGGGGGGGAGAGGGAACAAGCTATTCCAGTAGAGGGTTGTTTTATTACATCGGTCGTTGGGAGGGGGGGATGCGAGGATAGGAGAAAATCACGAGGTCGGTTGGGAGACCGTGGCTGTTGGCTACGCCCGGTCGTTTGTACCAACCCCCGCAGACTGGGTGGTCAGGAACTACAGGGCCAGGGCATGCGGCTGATGCTGTGCAACGCAAGGTCCGTAACCAACAAGGCCCCCCTCATTAGTGAGTTGATCTCCGAGGGGGAGCTGGACCTTGCAGGGATAACGGAGACCTGGTTGGGCCACGAGGGTGGCTTACCCCTTGTGGAAATGTGCCCACCAGCTTTCCGTGCATTCCATCAGCCCCGGGCCCTGGGTAAGGGTGGCGGGGTGGCGGTAGTTATTCGGGAGAGTCTAGAACCGAGAGAGTTCACTGTTCCTCAGATACCTGGTTGTGAGTCCCTAGGTGTTAAATGGGGCCCAGGGAGGCAGTTGGGCCTGCTGATTGTATACTTGGCTCCTCGCTATACATCAGCGGCCCTGCCCGAGCTCCTCGAGCTGATCTCAGAGACGGCAGTTGAGATCCCCAGGCTTATGGTCATGGGTGACTTCAACCTGCCATCGACGGGAGCAGCATCTGAGGTGGCTCGGGAGTTCATGGCTTCCATGACAGCCATGGGCCTGACCCAACTAATTCAGGGACCCACACACGAGGGTGGTCACACACTGGACCTTGTTTTTGTATCTGAACAGTGGACGAGTGATCTGGGAATAGGGGACCTAGTTATTACTCCCCTGTCATGGTCAGATCACTCATGTCTCCGGCTCGACTTCCCTGTCGCTACCCCTCACCGCGAGGAGGCGGAGCCAGCTCGTCCAAACTGGTACCGCCCCAAGCACCTGATGGAACCGGAGAGGTTCCAGACAGAGCTTGGGCCGCTACCTGTAGCCCTGACCCGCGCTCGGTCAGAGGACCTAGTGGCCGCCTGGAATATGGCGGTGGCTGGGGCCTTGGACCGGGTTGCGCCTTTGCGACCTCTCCTGCGGCAGCGATCTGCCCGAGCCCCTTGGTATACCGAGGAGCTGAGGGCGATGAAGCGCCATAGGAGACGTCTAGAGAGCAGGTGGAGGTCCTCACGCTCCGAGTCTGATCGAACACAGGTAAGATCCTATTTACGGACCTACCTTGTGGCATTGAGAGCGGCCAAACGTAGACATTGTGCCGCTCTTATTGCGTCCGCGGATAACCGCCCTGCCGCACTGTTTAGGGTGACCCGCTTCCTCCTATCACAGGGGGCATGGGTGGCGCCCTTGCAGGGTAGAGCAGAGGAGTTTGGGGAATATCTGCAGGACAAAGTCGCTCAGATCCGGAGCGGATGGGCCCCCTCCAGTGGCACGGACGAGCCGTCAACAGTGAGTCTTGTAAGACCACTCTGGGAGGAGTTTGACTCTGTTGCCCCCGAGGATTTGGACAGGTTGCGTGGACGGCTGCGGCCCACCACATGTTTAATGGACCCGTGCCCCTCCCGGCTGGTACTGGCATCTTGGGAGGTGACACAAGGCTGGCTTCTGGGCCTGGTGAACGCTTCATTGGGTGAGGGATCCTTACCAACTGCCTTGAAAGAGGCGGTGGTGAGGCCCTTACTCAAGAGGCCTTCACTGGACCCAATGGAGCTGGCTAATTATCGTCCAGTCTCCAACCTTCCTTTTTTAGCGAAGGTTGTTGAGAATGTGGTGGCACAGCAATTTCCACGACACCTTGATGAATCCGAATATCTAGACCCACGCCAGTCCGGCTTCCGACCCGGACACAGCACAGAGACAGCCTTGGTCGCGCTGGTTGATGATCTCTGGAGGGCCAGAGATAGAGGTTGCTCCTCTATCCTGGTCCTATTAGATCTCTCAGCGGCTTTTGATACCATCGACCATGGTATCCTATTGCGCCGGCTGGAGGGGATGGGAGTCGGAGGCACCGTTTTATGGTGGTTCGGCTCCTACCTCTCCAACCGGACGCAATGTGTGTTGACGGGGGGGGGGCAGAGGTCGACCCTGAGGCCACTCACTTGTGGGGTGCCACAGGGGTCGGTCCTCTCGCCCCTCCTGTTCAACACATATGTGAAGCCGCTGGGTGAGATCATCCGTGGTTTTGGGGTTGAGTACCACCTCTACGCTGATGATACTCAGCTGTACGTTTCAACCCCAAACCACCCCAGTGAGGCTGTCGAAGTGATGTCCCGGTGTTTGGAAGCCGTCGGGGTCTGGATGGGGGACAACAGACTCAAACTCAACCCCTCCAAGACTGAGTGGCTGTGGCTACCGGCACCTCGGTTCAGTCAGCTAATTCCAATGCTGACCATAGGGGGCGAGCAGTTGCCCCCTGTGGAACGGGCGCGCAATTTGGGCATCCTCCTAGATGCCCGGCTGTCAATGGACGATCATGTGGCAGCCGTGGCAAGGGGGGCGTTCCGCCAGGTTCGCCTGGTGCGCCAATTGCGCCCCCTACTGGACCGGGATGCCCTACGCACGGTCACTCATGCACTGGTGACGTCTCGCCTGGACTACTGTAACACTCTCTACATGGGGCTTCCCTTGGGACGCGCCCGAAGACTGCAGCTAGTCCAGAACGCAGCCGCGCGGGCGGTCATGGGGAGTACCAGGTACTCCCATGTGACACCGCTCCTGCGTGAGCTGCACTGGCTGCCTGTGGTCTTTCGGGTGCGTTTCAAGGTTTTGACCACCATCTTTAAAGCGCTCCATGGCATAGGGCCCAGTTACCTGCGGGATCACATCCTCCCACATACATCCCAGCGGCCAATTCGCTCTCACAGAGAGGGGCTTCTCCTGGTGCCGTCCGCTAGGCAATGCCAGCGGGCGACGCCAGGGAGTAGGGCCTTCTCTGTGATGGGCCCAACCCTCTGGAATGACCTCCCCCCCGACATCAGAACCACCACCGACTTCCGCTCCTTCCGGCAGAAACTAAAGACTCACCTGTTTCGACTGGCTGGCCTGGCATAATTTCAACGCCTATCTCCTGGCATTTATATTTTACTGGTTTTTAAGGGTATTATTCTAGTCTTAATTTTATTGGGTATTGGGATCTTAATGTCTGTTTATTTTAATTATTTATTAGCAATACAGTCCTGCACATCTTTTATCCTCCTCTTATGCATCTATCCATTTTATACTTGTATATATATATTTTCCATGTAGTAATTTTAATTGTTTTAATTTTGTTCTTTGACATGGACTGTACACCGCCCCGAGTCCCTTTCGGGAGAGGGGGCGGTCTATAAGCGCTAATAAATTGAAATTGAAATTGAAATTCAATCATCAACAGTCGCAACATCTTTGAACGTTAAGGGTGAACTTAAATCTATGCAAGAACTAGAGGAACAAGGTATAAGAATGAACTGGTTTTCATATACGCAAATACATTCTAGATATGATAAACATCTTAAAATAGAAGGTTTTTATGACAAAATGACTGGCCTGGATAAAATTCTGAAAGGTACTGATGAAAAGGTGATTAAAAAATTATGTGGATACTTATTAGAAGTTAAACTAGAAGAAGAGCAAGTTAAAGAATCCATGATTGCTTGGGGGGGAAATTTTGGTCATGGGATTGATTTAGAGAAATGGCAAAAATTATGGTCACAAAATTATAAAATGACAATGTCAACAGCATATAAAGAAAACTTGTATAAGATGTTTTACAGGTGGCACTTACCCCCAGCGAGAATAGCAAGAATGTTCAAGAACAAATCGGAAAAGTGTTGGAAATGTCATCAGATACCAGGTTCATATTATCATATGTGGTGGACATGCGCAGAAGCTAAAAGATATTGGACTAAAATCCACACTTGGTTGGATAATACATTATTATTATAGTACATTATTATTAAATAGATTAAGAATGATGCAATGAAATGTTATTATATATATATGAATCCAATACCTAGAATATCTTGTTCAAAATGAAGGAATAATAGTTGTAGCCAAACAAATGATGTACAATGATAATGATGTATACATACATATTTGATGGATAATCTGTGATTTTATATACAATTGAAAATGGGGGACTATAGAAAGGATGCACAAAAGCCATGTAACCAAATGACATGCTATATGTAATTGAAGAAGGTTTTATGTTTTGTTTGTCTTTGTCTGTACAAAAATAAAAACTTTTACAAAAAAAAAACCAGTCGCAGCATCTTTTTTTTTTTTACATTCATTAGCAGAATTCTTTTAATTGATGTAAATGATACTTTCATATTTTAGATTCTTTTTTCCTTTCCACAGACTTAAACACAGTAAAAGCAGAGGTGGTATACAGCCAGTTCTGACAGGTTCTGGAGAATGGATAGCTGAAAGTTTGAGTAGTTCAGAGAACCAGCAAATAGGCTGGCCCCGCCCCCACTGCCTCCTAGCCCCCCAGATGATCTTCTTTTGTTGCCCTGAACAGGAGAATGGAGATGGAAAGCAAGTTAGTGGGGTGGGGAGGGAATGGGGATTTTGCAGTAACCTTCCCCTGCCATGCTCATAAAGCCACGCCCACAAAGCCATGCGTGCCCACAAAGCCACCAGGAGAACTGGTAGTAACATTTTTTGAATCCCACCACTGAATAAAAGGCATACTCTATAATGTCCCATATCTATTAAAATACTTTAATAATCCGTCTTGTTCCTTTTGCCATTTTATTACCATTAATCAAGCAGAGTCATAATAAAATATGAACTAAATATAGATCAGAGGGGGAAAAATGGTTATCAGTAGAAATAAAATCATTCAACCAGATAATATACTGGTGGAAAAAGAAGTACTGAGGGTGAAACATAAGTTTTCCTAGGTGTTTTGTATGGATTAGAAGCATGGATTATGATACAAATCCCAATCAGGACAATAGAAATATTTGAAATTTGGATAAACAGATTGAATGCACATGGAATACTATTATCCTCTAAAGAATTGGCTAAAGGAAATGTGAATATCATCAAGAAAAGAAAATGAATATTTGGGAAATAGAGTACAGAATGAAAATTATCTAGCATCTTCGAATTTTCCTTTCCTTTCATGGTTGTGTCCTTCCACCCATCTGCCAGAACATTTCTTCTGTGGAGAAGAGTTTTAATGTCCAGGTGAGAGAAAAGAAGGCGGGGATGGGGGGAAGCCCATCTCTTAATTTTTAGGTTCATCATAAAGCAACCTTATCTATCTGAAAGAAAAATATTTCTAATTTCTCTAATAAAAGACCATAGTCCTAATTTTGGAATATCCCTGAATCTCAGAAAAGATTTCTACCTACCTACCAGCCAAAGAAAGAGAAGACTCAAACAGTAAAAGAAATAGCTCACAAATCCCTTCATATTTGATTACAAAATTGGGAAAACAATTGGATGAGAGAAAAGGAACATGACCATTTTCTCTTTAATTACATTTACTTGGAGCTGAGCCAGAATACTAATTTAAATCTATTAACATAAGCAACAATTTTTGATATCAGTTAAAAGTGCTTGTAAACTAAGATGCTAGGACTTAACATAAGAGACAGAATATCTAGAGAAGAGCATGGTAGTATCAAGAAGCTTGACAAGTCTTAAATGAAGAGATTATACATATTGATGCCTAAATATTTGGCAAATTCCTTTTCTAAATATGAATATACATCAACCAAATTCTTGATTTTAAATCCATCCATCCATTCTTCCTCCTCCCACGCAGATCTGAATTTCATAGCTGCAAACTCCAGTTTTATTTGTTTTGATGCTCTAAATATATCTACTGTGAGATTCTTTTTAAAACTATTTTAAAGTGCATGTTTGAGAAACAAGCTACTTTTTAAATGAATTAGTAACACACATAATATTTTACTCCTGCAAAAGGCAAAATATGGTGCCCTTGGCACCATCATTCTTTGCCCTTGCTCTTTAGTTCTTCATTGGAAGGAGCCAGAATAGACTAAAATCCAACAAAATTCAAAATATAAAACTCAAAGCAGATACAGGAGTTCAATGGTAGGCTTCTTGTATACTGGAGTTTATAATTTAGTTTTTTAAATTTTATTTTAGTTTTTTTTATCCTGCCTTTATTGTTTTTATAAATAACTCAAGGCCGTGAACATACCTAACGTTCCTATCACCTCCTATTTTACCCACAAAAACAACCCTGTGTGGTGAGTTGGGCTGAGAGACAGTGATTGGCCCAAAGTCATCCTCCTGGCTTTCATGGCTAATAATAATAATAATAATAATAATAATAATAATAATAATAATAATAATAATAATAATAATAATAATAATAATAATAATAATAATAAATATTTATTTCTTAGCCGCACCCTCTCCCGAAGGACTCGGGGCGGCGTACAGTAAAACATAAGAAATACATATATAGACAAGACATACATATAACAATGACGTATACCAAGACGTGTACAAGGAGGAGGTGGGCTGATGAATAAAAACAATTAAAATCACAAAATTTAAAAAACCCTTAATAAATGAATACAATTAAATTACCCAAATAAAATAAAAAACCCGTCAGGAGCGATATAGTTAGATCATAGTTGAGCCAGGCCCGCTACTTGGAATAGGTGGGTCTTGAGCTTTACACGGAAGGAGCGGAGGTCAGAGGTATTCCTAATATCCGGAGGGAGTTCATTCCACAGGGCTGGGCCCGCCACAGAGAAGGCTCTACTCCTAGGCGCCGCCCCCCGGCACTGTCTGGTGGACGGCACCTGGAGGAGGCCCTCTCTGTGCGAGCGGATTGGTCGCAGGGATGTATGGGGCAGAATACGATCCCGCAAGTAACTAGGTCCTGAGCCATGGAGCGCTTTAAATATCGTTATCAAAACCTTGAAACGCACCCGGTAGACCACAGGAAGCCAGTGCAGCTCGCGCAGGAACGGTGTCACATGGGAGTACCTAGTACTCCCCATAATTACCCGCGCGGCTACGTTCTGAACCAACTGTAGCCTCCGGGTGCATTTCAAGGGAAGCCCCATGTAGAGAGCGTTACAGTAATCCAAGCGAGACGTCACCAGCGCATGAGTGACTGTGTGTAAGGCGTCCCAGTCCAGTAGGGGGCGCAATTGGCGCACCAGGCGAACCTGGTGGAACGCCCCCCTTGCCACGGCTGTCACATGGTCATCCATGGACAGCCGGGCATCCAGGAGGACGCCCAAATTGCGCGCCCGCTCCACGGGGGTGAGTTGAATGCCCCCGATGGCCAATGATGGAATTAATTGGCTGAACCGGGGAGCCGGTACCCACAGCCACTCTGTCTTGGAGGGGTTGAGCTTGAGTCGGTTGTCATCTATCCAGACCCATACGGCTTCCACACACCGGGACATCATTTCGACGGCCTCGTTGGGGTGGTTCGGGGTGGAAAAGTACAGCTGAGTATCATCAGCGTACAGATGATATCCCACCCTGAAACCACGGATGATCTCACCCAGCAGCTTCATATATGTGTTGAACAGGAGTGGCGAGAGGACCGACCCCTGTGGTACCCCACAAGTAAGGGGGCGTAGGGTCGACCTCTCCTCTCCTGCCAACACACGTTGCGTCCAGCCAGAAAGGTAGGAGCCGAACCACCGCAAAACGGTGCCCCAGACCCCCAACCCCTCCAGCCGGCGCAACAGGATACCATGGTCGATGGTATCAAAAGCCGCCGAGAGGTCTAATAGGACCAGGATAGAGGAACAATCCCTATCTCTGGCCCTCCAGAGATCGTCCACCAACGCGACCAAGGCTGTCTCCGTGCTGTGGCCGGGGCGGAAGCCGGACTGGCGCGGGTCTAGATAATCATTTTCCTCCAGATGTCGTGGAAACTGGTAAGCCACCACACTCTCTACAACCTTCGCCAAAAAGGGAAGGTTGGAGACGATAATTGGCCAGCTCCAAAGGGTCCAGGGAAGGCTTCTTGAGCAAGGGTCTCACCACCGCCTCTTTCAAGGCGGCCGGGAGAGACCCCTCGCTCAACAAAGCGTTCACTAGGCCCAGGAGCCAGTCTCGTGTAAACTCCCAGGATGCCAGTACAAGCCAGGAGGGGCACGGGTCCAATAAACATGTGGTGGGTCGCAGTCGTCCACGCATTCTGTCCAAATCCTCGATGGCAACCAAGTCAAACTCCTCCCAGGTCGATTCAAGGATTTAAGGCAGGATTAGATCTCACAGCTCCCTGGATTCTAACCTGATGCTAGAATCACTAGACCACTAGATTTTTTTTAACTTTCTGACTGCTTTGTGTTTTTTCTTTTTCTTTTATGTCTTGGATTTTTTTGGAGTCTTTTATTTTGAATTTTAACTTTGTTCTGAATAACATTAAAAAATATAAAATCTAATGAAGGAACACTTGCTTTAGAAATTTCATATTAAGAACAGGATTACAATGAAATTCTCAAGAATAAAATTGTACATCCATTGTATAGTCATTCCTCCTTTAAAATAAAGACTCCTAGCCCCCTCACCCACAAATGAGAGCAACTAATGTGTCAATAACTTTTTCTGGGTACAGGGAAGGATAGGGAATATTCTGACTGTAGGCTCACTTGGAGGCAAACCCAACGATTAAAGGTGTAGTCCCATAATAATGCTGTCCTAGGGCAGAGGGTTGAAGTACAGTGGCTCAGATAATCTTGGTTCAGTGAGAAACATGACAGGATGAAACACAATCTTTGACATTTGCCCCACCCACAGCCATCAGAATTCCATTAGTAACCAACTGGTGATTATCTCAAATTATTTATAGCAATTTAAATTGCTTCTGGTTATTGTTCTTTCATAAAATATTTTCCCTTTAAAATTGTACTAAGTTTGCCTTGTTGTGTATAGAGAAAGCCATTTTTAAAAAAACTTAAACTCAGTCAAACTTTTATTTTGGATGCATTCTCTTAATTTTGCCATCTCTACGCATTTCCCAAGTTTGGTTTCCCAGTCTGATATTGTTGGCAAAGTATCTCTTTTCCAATGACAGACAAATGTGGTTTTGTGACTGCCAGCATATATATGTTAATAGATCGTATATTTTTTTTCTGGAAAAATTTCTAGTAAAAATTCATGAGATTTCAGTTTGTTTGTTTTTAATATTTTTTGAATAATGATGTATATGTTTTCTGTGCTTTGAATATTTTTATATGACCACTAGATGTGATAAAATATTTCTTCTATGTTGCAACATTTCCAACATTTATTATTATATGAGTTTATTTTTGCCATTCTGCAAAAAGTTATAAATCACATATGAAACATTTTGTACCAACTTTTCTCTAAAATTATAGCTGAAGTGAATTATATTGAATTTTCCCTAATTTTTTCATTGTTGTGTTATAATTATCTCTTTAACATTTTGCTTCTACTTTATCATGCAATCTTTTATTTGTTCTGACTCTATGTCATATTTTAAGAGCAATTTATACATATGTCCTAAAAACGGTCTTAGTGCTATGAGTTTCCAATTCTGTCATTTAATTAAAAAATGTCTTCTTAAGGTCACTTTTTATTCTTCCGGCAATCTGTAAATATTTCTGCTGTGATAAATTTTGATTTTTGGTAAATAATTCTTACTGTGCCTTTACTCTGTTTCAAGAATTTAGATGTACCATACCTGCATACATAATTAGTCTTCTTACAATCATTATCTCCAGAAAAAAAGGTATGTTTTAAGTTGATGGCATAATCAAATGCCTTGACTATGACAAATGCAATGCTGCTTTTTCACGCCCACAAAGATCAATAAACTCTGCATATTTTTTGGTAAGAAAGGATTCAGAGAGCTGCTAACTCTGCTAACAAAATTCCTTGTGGACTTAGGAAGCATCTAGAAATCCCAATTTTACTTATACAAGTGAAATTAATATTGTTTGTTTGTTTGTTTGTTTTATTGGATTTATATGCTGCCCTTCTCCCAAAGGACTCAGGCGTACAGCATTAAAAAACACATATTACAAAAGTTAAAAGGAAATTAGAAACAATCCAAAAAACAAACCCAATTAATATAACACTAACATTTTAAAAATTAGATAAAATTAACAGGCCAGGCTGGCTTGCTGGGAAAGCTAACTTTTTAGGGCTAATATGATGAGAGCTAATATATATATATATACGCTGGTTTTGTTGTATTCGGGTCTTCTCCCGTGTAGGATTGAGATTGTCTTTGCAACGTTTCAGTGAGATCGCACTCGCCATCTTCAGGCTGTGGTCTTAAAGTATGACCGGAGCTAGACGGCAGCTCCAGTCACACTTTAAGACCACAGCCTGAAGATGGCGAGTGCGATCTCGCTGAAACGTTGCAAAGACAATCTCAATCCTACACAGGAGAAGACCTGAATACAACAAAAACCAGCATACCTACACCCGTGAAAATCTACGAAAACAAATATATATATATATTTGTTGTCAGTAGATTAGAGGCAATTCATTCAATTATTCTGTACTATGTATGTTCTAGAAAATGTCACCTCAATGAGCACAGAATCTACGAGTTTATATCCAACATATCTGGAGGTCTAACATTACTCATACAATCCAATACGTATGCAATTAATATAATGATAAAGTAAAGTTCCCCATCCAGTCATGTCTGACTCTAGGGGGGTGATGCTCATCTCCATTACCTAGCTGATGAATCGAACATTGTCTGAAGACAGTTCCATGGTCATGTGGCCAGCATGGCTATAAGCCAAGGCCAGTGACATGCAGTGAGGTTTATAGCTGGTGAGGCACTGACACAGTGGTGGGTTGCAAATTTTTTTAGACTTGTCGACTTCAACTCCCAGAATTCCACAGCCAGGCATGCTCAGTTCTGATTTAAAGCGACAGCATTTGTTTTTCTCCTGTGCGAAAGAAGCTTCCTTCTTTCTTTTTCTTTTTCTTCTCCCTTCCCCTCCTTCCTCCCTCTCTCCCTCCCTCCCCCTTATCTCAAACACACACACACACACACACACACACACACACACACACACACAAAGTTGGATTGGAGGAAAGAGCACCAGCGAGGAGACCACAGGAGGAGGCAGGAAGCCAGTCAAAGAGCCATACTGGAGCACACACACTTTCACCCAGCCCCGGAAGGATCCAGCCCAGCTTTACTGATTACAGGTTTGAAAAGGCAACGTGGCTCTGCCTGCCATCAAACTACACTTGGGGAGGGAGAGCACAAGCCAGGATCCTTCCCTCCAGCCTTTGCCTAAAGCCCCGCACCAGGAGGATGAAGTTTGAATTCCTCCCCCTCCCTCCGACCCACACGTACCTTTTCCAGCTGTTTCAGAGAGGATTTCAACTTGCTCTTGCCTCGGGTCCTCTGAAGAAGCCCCACGCAAACGAGCGCCCTCTACTATGAAGCAGGAGAACTGAGTGCCTCACCTACGTCAGGAATTTTTAGGCTTTTAACCCTTGCTTAACTCTGCTCGAGTGATCATAAAATGCCTAAAGTCAGACTAGATGAGGCATGCAGTTCTTCTGCCTCATAGTAGAGGGTGCTTTTTTAGAGGCTTTTTTAAACAGTTAAGCAGAGTCATCCACGGTGAGGCAGCAACTAGCTCAGCCTGACCTCAGCTCTCGCCTTTTTCCTTTTACATTTTTTTTCTTTTCATGATGACAGTGGCGAGGCTGTGCCTCCCCTGCCTCCCCTGACTGCACGTCACTGGCCAAGGCGCATGGAACACATATAATATATAGTGCATAGGAACATAGAGGGTGTTAGCGTTCTAAATACCATGTATGAAATAAATCATTGTCCAAGGCAGAATCTTCCTTAAAGTTCCCATTTATTCATAACAGGCATGTTAGCACAGCTATGGAATTCCAACTCTGATTTGCATCCTGGAATTCCACCCAGTTGAAAGTTCATGATCTATCCCCATACCCACAAATCCATCACGTGTTCCAATCATCATTTTCCACGCTGGCATCTACACCCCTCTGGTTCCGGTCAGGTGTCGAGGTGCGGAGACAAAAGATGCTTGGCTTCTATAAAAGAATGACAACATACATTCTACAATCCTACTCCTTTCTATTCCCCCCTCCCAACTACTACACTATTGAAACAGCATAGAAAATTATAAGAAAGTGTGGCAGGCCAAAGATCCTAAAAAGAATATAACTACAGGCCTGACAGAGGGGTCTCAGCAGCAAAAGCCATTTGTATGCCTTGAAAGATTCATATGACAATACAAATAGTATGTCACAAAAACATGTCTCCTAACCTTACATATCTTATATAACAAACTTCTATGCATATATTTGTAGGCATGTATGTGATATGAAAATGCTGTGCATTTGCAGCAGGAATATTGAATGAGTAGTAATAATATACCCATAACATTTGCGTATGCATCTTTTTGATTTGCTGCTATTGCAAAATTCTGCTCTTGTTATTCTGCAATTTATCTTTTTTTTAAAAAAAAAAGAAAATGTTGTTTTCAAAGATTTTCATTTCCCCCCCTTGCAGATCTGTTTATACTAAAGATGGGAAACATTTTTAAAATTGTAGACAGAGATACTGTATGGAGGATAGATACTATTATGAGAAAGATAAATATTGGCAACAATTGAAATGTAGGCCTTAGTCCTTTTGGGCTGCCCAGTTAAGACAGTTTAAGGAATGTGAAGAGCTTTCTGCCATTAATTAAAATAAATTCTATAAAAGAAATATTGAAGTTATGTTGTACATGACTGAAATTGTCTGGAATGATTGAACACAAGCAAGGAGACGAGTCTGCTTGGCGTTTCTTTTCACACATCAATCATAATTCTTAGCCATTACTAATATTACTACTTGCTACTCTTTTCTGGGCTATCTGTTATTATTATTATTGCTTCTTGTGCATTTATTTGCACAGAACCATAAAACTGGCAAGATGCATGGTGTTTATGTTGAAGGGTTTACAATCCAAAAGTAGGTCAGAAAGACACATTAAATAAAAGGAGAAGTACGTGGAAGGAGAAGGGAGGAAAGAAAAAGACAAAGTATAAATTACAGTACATTCTTCAGGACCAGGATACTGGCAAGGTCTTTCCCAGCTATCACCAGGGAGTTACTTTGCCTTTTGGGTGTGTGTGTGTAACATGTTTTAAATCTCTTTTGCTGTAATAAATGGGATATATATATTTCCTCCCTTCTCATTGTTTAGCTTTGTTTGACAATATTGCAATAATTGCAGTAATCTAAATAAATATACATTATATTATAATATAACTATAACTGTAACATTAATACCAAATAAGTATAATTGTAAAATGCAATGTTGTCTATTTTATAGGAGTCTACTGCACAAAACCTGAAGTGGTCTGTCTTAGTTTCATTGGCCACGTTAGTTTGCAACACATTACTAGAGAACACAGATGAGAAAATGTTACTGAATAGCCCACAATCAAGACATCATAAATGTCTTGATTGTGGAGTTTCCATTAGCAAATATGTGGCCATTATAGGAACCTAATATTGAATACGTAGAGACTTTGATCACATCTAGCATGACTCTTCATCAATACAAAGTTATTGAGTTATACCGAATGCCTACTTGATGTGTCTGCTGCATGAATGGGAGTGGTGATGGTGGTGAGATGTGCCTGCCTCATGATCTTGAGGTCTCAGTATTTAAACATTTTACTTTTGTTAGGCAACAATAAACAGCTCTTTACAAGTAGCCACAGGAAAAAGAACTACCAAGAGATAAAACCAGCTCATTAAGCAAATGCCTGGACAGAGCAAGCTTCTCTTCCTAACTTATGGATTTCTCTTCCTTAAGAAATTATTTCCAAATCAAAACTCTTTCAAGATGGCATTATTAAAAAAAATACTAATTGGAAAAGGTGGTAGCAGGCTCAGATAGTGAACTTTTTGGCTCAGGTATTAATTACAGCACTAATAGGTACAAATTTCTTCCTCCCTTATATAAAGTCTTTTCTTTTAGAACATTTTTTCTCTTTTTCACTTTGTTGCTGTTGTTCTAGGCTTCTCAGTTCACTCATGCATTTCAAGGCTATATGTTTGGAAGCTATTTGACATTCACCATCAATTTACAATTTGTTTTCATACTTTTCTTAGTTTCCCATTTCTACTTGCTTTCTCAGACTACAGACTAGAAGTTTATTATTTGTTTAATTCAAGTACTGGTTCCTTCTGTATACTTCTGATACTTCTGATACTTTCCCACTAATCTCTTTTTAAAGTCAGTTTTTTTAAACTGTCACTCTTTTTAAAAGTAAACCTAGATTCCTTCCACATTCATAGTAAAGCACTAAACACATATGCAAATAAATGTTTTTGCTATTGCCTAAAGCCTTTGAGGTCTTAACTGGTACCATGTCAAGAGGCTCCAGTTGTGTTTTCCTATATGTTATATAGGGGAAATTGTGCTTTTCTTTTAACTAGTTGTCTCAATAAATGGCAGAACCCAGGCAAGCTTTCCTAATCTAGCTCAAGTAGATCACTCTTGATTGGCATTTGGATAGGAGACCTCCTAGGAGTTCAAAACATTGAATAATTATCCCAGAAGAAAACAATGCCAAATCCTTTCACAGCAATATTAACAGGAGTTGAGCTTGACCCAGGGGGATGTTGGTATCTAAATACATAAAATAGCTAAAATGAAATTGTGAAAAAATTGCACTAATATATCTTGAATAAATCTTGTTGTAACATGAATATCCAACTACATATTTTGAGTGAAAGCAAGTCATACGAATGTCTGACATTGGATTAGCATATTTCTCAATATTTGAATGAGTATAATATTTTATCCACGATCTCCTGGGTACTTAGTGAGGATGTGTTCAGTTCTTTCTATTTTTGCTGGGGAGAACTTTACCCCAAAGAAAGTTAGCAAATTAGGGAATACAGGTAGTCCTCATTTAGTGATTTTGTTATACAGCAACTGGTCACAGTTGTGATAGTGATTAAAAAGTAACTTTGTGCCCAATCCTTGCATTTATGACCTTTACATATGAAGTAAGATCATCAGCACAATTGGAGTTTCTCTTAGTGATTGCTTTCATTAATAATGGAATTGCTGGTCCCAACTGTGTTCACTAAACAATGACTATCTGTATGATACTGCAAAGAAAGAAGGATCTGGAGGAAAAGGTGTGCAGGACAGCTGAACTGGCAGCAACTACAAAACTAAGCTTCTTGTTTTAATGGTGCATCAGCCATTTGGGAGATATTGCTACAGCTGCCTTTCAACCCAGATGTTGCTCTTCTATCACCATGCCATCCTAAAATGCCAGAGGACGCATGCTTTCTCACTCCACCTTTTCTTGATTTTTCCATGCCACCATCTCTCTCATTTTCCTTCTGCAATATAGTAAAGAGTGTATATTTACAGGAAGGTAGACTGTCTCCATGAGTTTATCCGGAGCAGCTACTGAGAGACAATCCTGCCAAAGACTGTCCTCTTGAATAACTGAAGATGAAACACAGTTTTCCTTATCCTCCACATTGTACATAAGAAGGAAGAGAACGTAAAATTACTATGATGAAGGAAGACTACTATACCCACTAAATGACCTTCTTTGGAACAGCCACTTCAACACACCTTTAGAGCTTAGCAAATGCCTATGAGTCTTCTGGATCTTTTAAAAGCATTTATTTTTTGTGCCATAAATAGTGAATCAGCTCTATGGAGAATCACGAGAAAAATATGAAGAGTAAACTATGTTGCTTGAAAAAACAGCTTGTGATCTCCTGGATGAAAATATTGCTTGCTGGCTAGAATCCTAAGCAGCTCTAATTAAGATATATGGCAGCATTTTGGTGAAGTTCCAACTAATTAGGAAAGGACATATGAGAAAATCATCCATCCTGTGAAACTTTCAGTTGCGGTCCTAGTACATTACACAGCTTTGGATACTACAAGTCCCCCTAGTGATGGAATGGCAAAAATATTATTTGGAAACAACATACATCACTTTTTCTGGTGCATTACCTTCTAATTCCCCTTTTGTGATCTGTGTTTCATCTGGCACTTTTTTTATTCCTTCTGAAAAGCAGAAGAAGATATATTTTTTAAAAAACAAAGTTTTATTGGTTTTTTTAACATTTTACAGGGAAAAGGTAAAGGAAAGGTTACAAATTTTGGCAGTTGCGATGTGCGGTATGTTCCCCCTCCCTCCATACTCATAGTATACATTTACACAAAATTCATTGCTAAGTAGTAACATAGTCAGCATATAAATTCAGTTAATAATTTCGGTCAGTTTATGTCAGGTGGATTTTCTTGCTCATTTTTGTGATCTGAGCTCTCTCGGTGTTGCCCCATCTCCCCCCGCCGACAGAGCTCCGGCCCCTCCCGTGTCCTGCATGTCTGTTGTAGGATCATCTGATTTTTCTAGGAGTGTTTTGTTTTTTTCCATAAAGGCCTGCGCCTCTATGGGTGTATTAATTCTAACTCTTGTCTCCTCCCAGAATATTAGCATACCTTCAGGCATCAGCCATCTGAACCACACCCACTTCTGGTATAATTTATTCGCTAATTGTGAATAACTTTTTCTTTTTTCCCTCACTTTCTTGGGGATCTGTTTCAGAATGGTTATTTCCCTATCTTGGTATGTCAAGGCTTGCCCCCTTTGTGCACTCAGAATTTCATCTCTTGTACTTTTTCTGAGAAATTTAATGTGTACCTCCCTGGGTATGTTATGTGTTCTAGCGTAGGCTGAGTTCACTCTATAAACCAGATCTATTTCCCACCCCATCTGTTGTTTCTCTTTCTGGATGTATTCAGCCAAAATACTTGTCATGATGTCCCTTATATTTTCATCATCTACCTCCATCACATTTTGAAATCTAAGATAGAAGGACATTCTCTCAAACTCTATTTTCATCTGTTGGGTATCAAGTTCTTTGTTTCCCTTCTGCACCCCTTCCATCCCCTCCCTCATCTCAGCCGTCCCACCCTCCAAAAGATCCAGTCTCTGTGAGTTCTTATTAATTTGGGCCTGGTTCTCTTTAATTTCTTCTTTCATCTCCTTTAGTTGTTTCTTTATTTCCTCTTGTCCCTGTAGAAGTTGTTTGAACATTTGTTGAAACTCCGTCTCTGTAGTTTTAGGTTGCATCAAAGCTGTTATCGTTGATTGTGTACTAGGACTGGAGGTTGCAGATGTCGGGGCAGAGGCAGCAAAGCCAGGCTTTCCAGGAGGTGGTTTTTTAGGTGACATTGTTTATGGAGTAAAGAGTTCAGTCAGTATAGAGAGTGGTCAGTCAGAGAGGCAGAACAGCCAGAAAAGTCCAGGAGACAGAAGGTCCAGGCAGAAGAGGATTTTTCTAATCACCCTGGCAATAGAGCAAAGTTTTTCACTCCAGGGAGTTCAAAAGAAAGTAATCAACAAGAGATTTGTCTGAGTAGCACGGAGACAAAGACCGGAAGCCTGAAGTTTTAAAGGTGGAGTCAGGTTTCACAGTTCATAAAGACAACGGAAGTGTGCCATCTTGCCCTGCCTGCTTCGGGTTTAGAGGCAAAAACAAAGTTTTCAAAGTTCAAAGTTCCCAAAGTTTTCAGATCATCATTATGTTATGAGGTTAAATCTGAAAAGTCACTTTTAGTAAGGGCGTGACATCATTGGTTGGCTCTCCCCCTCCTCCTTCCCCTGGGGCTGAGAGCAGAATTGTTTCAAACCGCCTGTCCGAGGGGGGGGGAATCCCCCTCCCTCCAGCCGCGCCTCTCCAAATCAAGCTGAAAGGAAAAAAACTTAAACTGCTGACAATTTCTTCAACTTGGTAAAGGGAATGGAAGGGAGTTTACACCTCACCTCACCGCAGCCGCGTCCTTCTGCTCGCTTTTTCTCCCCACAGCCTCACAGCGAAGACGCCGGAGCATCTCCCCATCATCCTCCCGAATGCCTGGAGCGAGGCGCCCCCCCCACCGGCCGCCGCCGATCCAGGGATCGCCCGCGGTGCCGCCCCTCCGGCAGGAGCCTCTACGGGGCGTCCTGTGCCCCCCAAGGAGTGGGGAGCCCACCGGGGAAGCGCGGGGCGAACAAGGCTTGCCCCTCGCCGTCAGCCGCCGGAACCGGAAGGAATTCCAAGAAGATATAAATTCTTTACAGACAGACAGACAGACAGATAGATAGATGGATGATATATGCACCCAGTGTGATGAAACCAGGACCACTTGTAACAAAGATGTGGTCAAGGATCAAGGCAAAGAGTTCAAAAAGTTATAGCAGCTTCCCAAGGATCAGTCCAGAAGTGAAAATGCACACTGTCAACAAAATGTTCATAGCACTAACATAACTATAAAACAATGTACAAAAAGAATATTGTATGTATTTTACTCATGGCTACTTTCACATAATCAATGTAATCTTACAAATTATACCTAAGAACATACTTTTACTGTAAACCAGTGTCACAATATAAAAGAAGTTCTGAAAGAGCCCTTTAGCTTGTGAAACTCATTTACCATAGTTTTCACTAATATGTTTTAATGGGTGCAAGTTTATGTTCTGACTTGAATGTTTACATTTGCTCTCTTGGTTTTGTAGTTACATAGTTGTATTTTTGTGTGTGGAAATTATATATAGAAAAGTACAGAAAGATAATTATGTATTAATACTAATAATAATGACTGTGCAGCTGATCATTTTCCAAAAGAGTCAGATTTTTCCCCTTGCCCCAAAACACGGAGTGACAGTGGAGATTCTGCACTACTCTTTGTTCTTGGCTTATTCTTTGCCAACTTACCTCAGCAGATATCCAAAGCTGATCTTGGAAGCTAAGCAGGAGAAAGCCTGTTTAATAGTTTGATGGGAGCTCTCCAAGGAATCTCAGGGCTGGCTGGAGGACTGAGAAGGCAAAATAAAGGTGGGATAAAACCCTAATAGTAAATGTATATTATATAAATAATACTTTATGGAGTGTTACCAGAAAACTGCTTGGACGTATCCATGAAGCCCCTAGTAGTTGCATTTGCTGAAAAGGTCTGCTTTACAAATTAAACATTCACTGTTTTCATTGTTTTTAACAATCTTTAACACTTGCGATCTGTAGTATCTGCCAAAAAAATCTTGTGGTAATCAATGCCTAATGGAAAAACGACTGTATGCCTGGATAATCCTATAAACTGCTGGTGTGGAAATCTCTAGCGTGCTGATGGTCAGAAATATAATTGGCCTTGGCGTGCTAGGAACACAAAGGATTAAAACTTCTTTAATGAATCTCTGGAGCTGCTGACTCAGGCACCAATACTTGATTGCCAGGGAAACAGCGAATGTTATGCCAAATGTGATGTGTTTAAAAGTACCTTCTAACATCAGATAGCTCAAATATCTGTTCAAATATCTTTTTTTAAAACCATGCTTTAAAGGAGTGGGTTTTATTCTCTGTGATTTCTTTGAGGTAGATTGGGGTATAATTAAATAAATGGAGCATCTGTAAAGAGAGATAAGTTTTGACCATGACAAATTAATTGCTAAAATTGGTTCTAGAGTCAGAACAGTGACATTTTTCTCTCTTTTATAATCACCGGCTTTGAAAACAATAAATCAAAGTACACGGGGTGGCAGTGGGGAGAAGAGAGGACTGATTATAATCTTCGTGGTATATAAAAGGAAGGAAACTTTTTGAATCTGCAACATAGTCTTCCATGTTTCCCTAAACTATTTTCTATTATTTTCTTTAGTGCACAAGTTCACATTTCTGGAGTAGTAAAAAAAAGGTGTATTAAATACACGAATAAATTGAAACTCCAGCTCTATAGAGAATTCTAGTTTTAAAGAAGAATTCATCTTTTCAATCCCAACTTCAATCCCAATTTGTAATGAGGACAGCGTAGAGGAATAGGACCCCTTCTAAGCAGAAGAACCATTATGGCAGTGTTTCTCAACCAGCGCAGCTGGCTGGGGAATTCTGGGAGTTGAAGTCCACAGGACCTAAAGTCACCAAGGTTGAGAAACACTGCATTATGGTGTAAAATAAACCGGCCAAGCTCCTTGTGGGTTGTGCCAAGACCCTCTCAGGGTTCTCGCAGCACATACTGGACATCATAGCACTTCTAGTTCAGCCCTTCTAGTCTCTCTTATGAGGACTTTTACAGAGCGAGCTCAGTGGACTGGGATTTCAGAGATCTTCTGCCAATGACTGTATATAAGGAGTAGAAGATCCTCAGTTACTAAATGCATACGCTGAGGTCTTGTGATTTATGATTACTGTATCTGAGCTGCAAAGAGAGAGACAAAGTTCTGTTTGCTGATATTTTACCAGTCTTGATATTTGCAGCCCAGATATGGTTGACCTGTGATTTCTGGAAGTAAGAGCTATCATTTCGATGAGATATTCCTCATGGCTGTATTAACCTGTTTCCATCTTGTGTACTTTTTGGAGAGGAGTCCTGTTCTGTACTGGCAACAACGCCAGTGATTAATGGTGCTCTTATACAAGTAATAGGGGATCTTTAAAAAGATAACTGGTGGGTCTGTCTGGTGTTACCTACTGGCAGGGAAAACAACTAGTGATCTCTCACCTTAATGGAGGAGACCGGTTTTGACAGATAACTAGACTGGTGTCTGCTTTAACAGGCATAACCGATCACTCCCTACCAGTGGCGTAGCGTAGGTTGTCAGCACCCGGGGCAAGGCAAGTAATTTGCGCCCCCTAACCCAAGGGCGGCCCGACTGCAGCTGCCCCTGGGTCGGCATCAGTCAAGTGAGGCTCTCCATGCTGGCCTCCTGCCTTCCTCCCGAAAAGGAGCTCGAAGGGCAGCGGGAAAAGGCTCGACTGAAGGGAAGCAGGTGCCGCGGGGGTGGGAGGCGCACCGGGGGCTTCAGGAAGGCGCCGGCTCCCCGGGGCGCTCCAGGCGGAGCGGGAGGACGCGGTGGCGTTGCAGCGGTGGGCAGACGGAGCGCAGCGCCGCTCTCCTTCGGCTCCTGCGGGGGCGGCGCGGCGGGTCTTGCCGGCTCCGCTGGGAGGTAGGCGGTGCGCAGGCGGGGCCTGGGCGGGCTGGGGCCGGGGAGCTTAGTTTGCGGGCCGAGCCGGGCGCGGAAAGAGGTGGCCACAGTCCGGCAAAGGGTGGCGTGGGGCGAGTCAGGGCGCCCCCCCAGACGTTGCGCCCGGTGCGGCCGGCCCCCCCTGCACCCCCCACGCTACGCCACTGCTCCCTACATTAGATGCAGTGACACATTCTCTGCAGGAGGATGGTTTCTGTTTGATAAAGCAACATTTGATCAGTGAGTGGGTAAACATTTCAGGGTAAAGAAAACATTCTTTACCAGAAAGCACTGACCCACAATATGGATCAGTCTGAAGAGCTTTGATATGCCCAGCAATATTTGAGAAGATTGACACATACTAAAAATGCAGCCCTTCTCCTGCCAATTCCTTGCCGGACTGGTAATAGAAATAGAGAGGACATGGCTTCTTAGATCATACTATTGGATCAAAGCCACTTGCCAAGCTCAGGATTCACAGCACTGGCAAGGGAAGGGTGGAGGAGGGAAATAAGAGGCGAAGTAATTATTTAACCACAATTACCAAATTCTGGCTAAAGAGCTACTTTCCTGTTTATATCTCCTCTTCTTCAGTTCCTTGCCTGTTCCCTTAGGTGAAGTATAATCAGTGGTGGGTTGCAGGCAGTCTGCCCTGGTATGGGCATACCGGAGCCAGCCTGGAGCACCGGATACTGCGCGCGTCCATGAGGAGGCTGCCGGCCCCGTTCCAACCATACCAGTTGGAATGGGAGTTGCAACCCACCACTGAGTATAATAAATGAAAATTGAAGTGTTATCAAGATAATGAAGTCATTATTTCTTTATGGATGCTACTGTGACAGAACTAGCTAAATTTAGTCTTGGCATTCAGCTACACAAATCATCTGTGTTCTCTGAGTCACAAACTGACAACATCTCATGAGATATTCAGTGGTTTTAAGAAATATCTTCCAAGGATAGGACAAGGACCTGAGGATGGAAATTCTACAGAGGAAAGTAAGAAGAAACTACTAGATCTATTAGAACAATGAAACAGTGGAATAGCATTGGAACAGTCTGCCTCCTGGAGATATGGCTGCCTCATCATTCAAGGTTTTCAGGCCAAGATTGGACAGCCATTTGTCTGGGAAGGTACAAAGATTTCTGCCTCCAACAAGGGTGAACTCCTTAAGAATGGAATGGTGCTTTCATTCTTATGAATTTATGAAAGGCATTGTATCAAGTCAGGCATTCATTAAGACTATCAGCCTTTCTGTTCAGTGGGCACCTCTGGGATTTTAAAATATGCTCACAAAATGGTTTCCATAGTAACCATGGTCATAAACAAACCTCTCATACAGCTGAAAGCAAACAAAGTACTTGGCTGCAATTAACTATCATTTTATTTTCATAGACCATCTCTGGGTGTGTGGGTTTCAGAGAGATTGCAACAGGGGTGGGTTCCTACCAGTTCTAACCTCTTCTATAGAAGAGGTTCCACAAATCTACAGTGCCATTTAGAACCGGTTGCAGCTCCCTCCCCCCCGCCCATCTGCCCATCATCAAGATGAAGAGTGAGAGGAGGAATTCTGGGAGTTGAAGTCCACAAGTCTTAAAGCTGTCAAGTTTGAACACCCCTGGGGCTTTTTTCTAAAGGGTTAGGGGTGCAAGGGCCTTGTAACTTGACAGCTTTAAGACTTGCACACTTCAATGCCAAAGTTCCTGAGCCAACATGACTGGAGGAGGAATTCTGGGAATTGAAGTCCAAAAGTCTTAAAGATGTCAAGTTTGAACACCCCTGGTTTTTTTTTCTAAAGGGTTAGGGGTGCAAGGGTCTTGTAACTTGACAGCTTTAAGACGTGCGTGCTTCAAATGCCAGAGTTTCTGAGCCAACATTTTGGTTGCTAAGTAAGAGTGTTGTTAAGTGAGTTTCACCACATTTTACAAGTTGGCCATGCCCACCCAGTCACATGACTGCCAAGCCACTCCCACCCTGTCACATGGCCGGCAAGCTACTCCCACAAAGCAGGCTCTAAAGAGGTTCTAAAAATTTTTGAAACCCACCACTGGATTGGAAGTACTGGTTATATTTAAACTGATGCATTGCTCAGCAGTATGCTAGTTCCCTATATGTTTTTTAAAAAATTGCAAGGTTCCTTGACAAAAACAATTAGGGATGGTGGGGAACTTGCCAATTGCCAAGGAACAGGTTGATTGGCAGACTGCAGCACCTGGGCACTACAAGGGAGATGGGAATAAAAATGCTGCAGTCTTCTAATGGAGACTAGCATTATTGATCAGATCTTAGCTTACTACAGCTTGCATTTTATCTGCAAGGCAGCCCAACATTTCCTAAAAAATCTGAAGTGTAACATTCCCTCACTCCACATGAACAATTAGATAGTGACAGTTGCTTTTTTAAAAAAACAAGTGCTCTGCTAGGTTATGCCATCAAAAGGGAGAAAGGAGGATTAATTTGTTTCTATAATGATTTTAGCTGTTCTATTTGTCTCTTTCATTTGATGAAAACAGTCACTGCATTCTGGCTGATTAGATTTAGAAAATCATGCTCATTTGCATTAATATTTCTAAAAGAACTGAATACCACAAATTCATCCTACTTTGCCTATTTACAACTGGTATGATACACGAAAGCAGAGCCTACGGATGCATGTCCAGCCATATAATGCTGAGCCAAAATTTGTTTTAGACCATCTTTGTTGACCGAAACAGAATCTGACTTGCAAATATCATGCCAATGACTCAGCTAATTCCTGGTTTGCCCCTTTCTCCATTTTCTGCCAAAGCCCATTAAATATTTCGAATATCCTAGCAGGATGCATTTCCTGATGGTTGCCAGAGTTTGGCTCCCATTGCTTGTTGTGTTTCGCTTATGTGTCGGAGATGGCTTTACGTGGTGGCTCATTGTTTATGTGTCTTGTCTGTTTTTTGGGGATTCTTACCTCATTTTTTGAGTGAAAATGCTGAAAATAATAATAAGAGCTTTTCTAAACTGTTCCTAATTTTTACCTTTGTGGCTTGGTGAAAAACCTCTGTAGAAACCCCTGCCCCCAAATCCGTAGGAATAAGCTCAGGATCCTCAGTTAAAGCGACTTCAAACCATTATTTGCAGGTATAGTTCAGTTTCCAAATAAATGGTGATTTATTTCCATGGTAAGTTTAACTGCAGTTCACTTCACATATTGCAATAATACAAGATTTTTAACGATGTTCTTAAGATAGATTTGCTTGGTTTTCATATAATAATAATTTATGGTTTAGTAAATTAATGTGTGCTTTCAGCCATTGCAGCCCCATACATCTAAGTAGAGCTAATATTGTAAACCAGGCTTGTAAGTTTCTCTGCTACTCCAAAAGAGTGTAATTTGTAAAAAATCTAACATCACTCCATGTTCACATTTTGTACCTAGCATTATTTTAAAAATCACTTGGAGGAAATAATTTGATATTCACTGGTGCGTACACATACAAAGCAACCCTGCTGTTTAATGGAGCAAGCAATTGTTTGAGTACCTATTGCAACATTATTTCAAATGGCTGCCACTAGGTTCATATCAAGCCAGTGGGACTCTTGCAAAATGATGGACAGCCTGTTCAGAAGGCACATTTTTATATTATTCCCACTGCGTGAAACAAAGAAAAAGATGAATGCCTGTATATAGCACAGAGTGCATCTGTATACAACAATAGCAGGTATGTGATCAGTAAGTTCCCAGGGACATTTCCTGTCTCATCTGTCCTGTTTGGAGGATTATGGACAGTGAGATTGGGGGTTGTCTGCTGCTCAAGTCCTGGAAAAAGGGGGCCCTGGGCAACAGCATCAGTACACTGTTGCTGGGTCCTCAGTAACTTTTTTTCCTATTCTGCTCTGGCAATTGTTACACAACATTGGAATATCTAGGAAAGATTCTTAGCACATAATTTCAGGAGATTTCTTGTGCTACAGGAGATATTTTCCTCTTTGGCTAATGATCCAAGAAAAGTTTTCCCTGCAGTTTGAGATTTAGATGCATTTGGAATCATCGTTATATCTAAAATATCTTACAACAACTTTAGCCGTGCTATAGAAGTCATGCTGTTTTAGGAGAGAAAGTGCACAGCAGTTTTCTCCTAATCTATTAAAAAATCAGTGACTAAGAAATAGTAACAGCCCTTAATAATGCTAGGAGGGGTAGATTGCTTTGTAATTTAATGTGGAGATGGAAATGGAAGTCTGTGGGAGTATGTGAGAAGGTTGGTTACAGCATTGTGCACAACACAATCTTCGTGAGTTGAAATGTTTCAGATTCATGTTTGTTATCTCTCAGCAAAATGTTTACAATTTTCCCTTCCTTCACTTGTCTTCTGAGATTGGTTCAATCCAAGATAAAAAATAACAGATGTACAAACCTGAATAGTAATGTGTGCAATTTGTCCATTAATTGTGATATTCTCAACCCAATTGTACAGATTTCAATCTGCCGGTTTTCCAAAATTCCACAGGGAGGCCTGGCATCATGTTTGGTTAGAATACCAAAGATAGCACATTTATTTTCTGGATACATCTGGGAAGAAGTTTTAAAGCAAAGCATATATTCCCTTATACATTTTAGAATAATGAAATACACAATGTTTTTCCTTCTGAGTATAAAATGTTGACATTTGCATTCTGCTAAACTAATATCTTTTTCAATATGTTCCTTATAATACAGAGTCTTGTGGTTATTCACTTTGTTCACAAAATCACGGGAAAACATTTTCAGTTTTTAAAACAGCCCATGGTTTGAAAACAAAAGTTCACTTATAATGAAATATTTTATTTTTATAACATATTTGACTGATACCCTGGAGGTCGCTGCCTTTGTATGTTGTCTCATGAACAGCCTCAACTTTCAGCTGTAGTACTTCAAAGCTAAACTTTGATAATACATGTATTATAAAAAAAAAACTTTGAGCTGTGTTAGATATTAACATATATCGGGATAAGTCTTCCCTCTGGTCCGCTCCTACAGCGGGAAACAGGTATTCCTCTGATTGGTCGAGGGGCGTGCCCACTCCCTATAAAAGGGGAACCCTCCGACCTCAGAGCAAGCTGGATCACTATTATTACTAATAAAGAGCTGTTAAGTCACTTTGTGTCCGCAGTCTGTCTCTCGTTGCCCAGATCTAACATTGGCGACGAAGGTGGGATTGAGAGACAGATAGGACGAAGAACGCTACCTCCAGAATCTCCGGATTTGATCCAGCCCAGGAATTCGGCAGCAATTCCGACAGCCATCTCAGATCACCGCAGCGCGGCAAATTCAAACTGAGAAGATGGCGATGCATGCTCCCCCCGCTCCTTTCGACCCAGAGAACGACGAATGGGAAGCTTTCATGATTCGTTTCGAGTGTTTCCTCGAAGCAAACGAATACACGGGGATCACCGATGCGAGGAAGAAAAACATCTTCCTCGGCTACTGTGGAAAGGAAGTCTTCAATACGGCCAGAGACCTCACTGCGCCTACTCCAATACAAGCAGTATCGTGGACGACGTTGCAACAAACTCTGCAAACTCATTACGCGCCAAAACCTTCCCGCCATGTCTGCCGAAAGGAATTCAACATGAGGACCCAGAAGGCGGGAGAATCCGTCAATCAATATGTTGCAGCCCTACGAAAAGCAGCAGCTCACTGCGAATACAGGGATTTGGAAGAGCACATCTTAGAGCGGCTCATCTGTGGGATAAGAGACATTTCGTTGCAAAAGAAGCTGTTGGCAAACCCGGGTTTAACCCTACAGACAGCGTTAAACGAAGCAAGAGCGTCAGAATCAGCGGAGAAATCATCGGTGACCATACAATGAGGGGCCAGCGTAAACCAGCCAGCACCGAGGCAAACCAAAGTGCACTACGAGGACGCAAGCCCTGACTACGAAAATCCCGAGTTCGAGGACAGTCACCTGATGCAGAGCAGTCACTTGAGGCCTGGGGGGAGACCCGGATCCCGTTTGCCGCCCTGCGCAAGTTGCGGAGGGAATCACCCCAGGTCTACTTGTAGGTTCAGGAACGTTGTTTGTTCGCATTGCAACAAACTTGGGCACATCGCACGAGTGTGCCGGAGTGGAGTCCCTGCCTCACGGCAGCCACCCATGTACCGCCAACAGAAGCCCAACCCAGGGGCTTGGCGAAATCAAAAAGGGCGCCCAGAGAGAAATCCACAAGTGTTTACCCAGAGAGAAAATTTCCAAAGAGCTGAACGAGCGTATTCCCAGAGAGATTACTCACAAGGAAGTGAGCGAGCGTATCCCCAGAGAGAATACACACAAAGAGCTGAAAGAGCGTTCTATCAAGACGCTCAACGAGAGTATTTTCAGGATGTTGACGATGAGATAGAGTTGACCCAGAGAGAGGAGTTGCGAACGTATCTCACCACAATACATCAGGTCCGCCCTAAGCGGCCAAAAAGGCTGAGAGTCACAGTCCTCTTGGAGGGCTCACCCTGCGAGCTAGAAGTCGACACAGGATCGACCCTGACGATCATTTCATGGGCATCCATGAAACAGGCTATCCCTAGCCTCAGAAAGAGCCAACTACACGCTCCAGACGTCCTGCTACGAGACTACCAGGGGAACCAAGTCCCCATCGTGGGCCAAGGCACATTCCACATCCGTTTCAAGGACATCGAAGCCCAGCTGCCCGTGACCATCGCCAGCGCGCCATTGCAGAACCTTCTGGGGCTCGATTGGTTTGAAGCCCTGGGGTTAGAAGTCACCGGGATCAACGCCGTAAGAAACAGCAGCGCTGAACAGATTTTTAAGGAGTTCGAGGATGTGTTCAGCCCCGGTCTTGGTAAGTATGTGGGTAAACCAATATCATTCAATTTAGACCCCAAAGTGGCGCCAATCCGACTTAAACCAAGACGAGTGCCTTTTGCACTCCGCCCAAAAATAGATAAAGAAATAGATAAATTAGTGGAGCAAGGAATCCTTGAGCCGGTAGATCACGCGCGCTGGGAAACGCCCATCGTGACCCCAGTCAAACCAGACGGATCAGTCCGCATCTGCACGGACTATAAATGCACAATTAATGTCGCGCTACAACAGAGCGCATATCCTGTGCCTGTAGTACAGCACTTATTGCACTCGTTGGGGCCAGGAAAGATATTTGCAAAGTTAGACATGGCACAAGCTTACCAGCAACTGCCAGTGGATAGCGCCACAGCGGAGGCCCAAACTATAGTGACGCATAGAGGAGCATTCAAATGCAACCGGCTACAATTTGGCGTAAGCATTGCCCCAGGATTGTTCCAGAGCGTCATGGAACGACTTTTGCAAGGGATACCAGGAGTCGTCCCCTATTTTGACGACATCTTGGTGTCCGCTGCAAATGAGGAGCAATTAAACAAAAGAGTCAGATCTGTTTTGGCCAGAATCAGAGAAAAGGGTCTCCGCCTTAAAAAAGAAAAATGCCAAATTAACGTGCCTAGTGTAGAATTCCTGGGTTATAGAATCGATGGTCAGGGAATACACCCCACTTCAAAGAAAATTAAGGCGATCCAGGACGCCCCCACACCACGGAATCAGACCGAGTTGCAGGCCTTCCTCGGATTACTTAACTTCTACAGCGTTTTTCTGAGACAGAAGGCGACCGTTGCTGAGCCTCTACACCGTCTACTCCAGAGGAACGCACCATGGAAATGGGGACGTGCCGAAGCTGCAGCTTTCGCCGGGGTAAAGCGCCTGCTCACCGCTGACTCACTACTTGTTCAATACAGTCAGACTCTACCGCTAGTATTGACCTGCGACGCATCGCCTTTTGGAGTTGGAGCAGTCCTCAGCCACAGGATGCCCGACGGAAAAGAAGCACCCATTGCTTTCTACTCCAGAACTCTTTCATCGGCCGAAAGGAACTACAGCCAAATGGACAGAGAAGCGCTGGCTGCCGTAGCTGGTGTAAAACGTTTCCATGAATACCTCTACGGCCGCGACTTTGAACTGATCACAGATCACAAACCGCTGTTGGGACTTTTGGCGGGAAACCGCCCCACTCCGGTCTCCCTTTCTCCACGCATGACCAGGTGGACTGTTTTCCTGGCTGCGTACTCCTACAAGTTAATTCATCGACCGGGTTCCACTCTAGGACACGCAGACGCGCTCAGCCGTTGCCCATTACCAGACATTTTGCCAGACCCCACTCCAGAAGTACCGGTATTGCTCATTGACTGTTTGGATTCGGGACCGGTTTCTTCCTACGATGTTGCAAGGTTCTCCTCTAAAGACAGTTTAATAAAGCAAGTGCAAACTTGGGTATGGAGGGGGTGGCCGAAGGGAAATGTGGACCCGGAATTCAAAATGTTTTGGTCGAAACGGGACGAACTCTCAGTATTACAGGGATGTTTGTTGTGGGGGGATCGAGTTGTTATTCCTTATGCTCTACGAAAAAATGTATTAGATGCTTTGCATATGGGTCACCCGGGGATCGTGAGAATGAAAGCGTTAGCGAGAAGTTACGTGTGGTGGCCAAACATGGACAAAGAAATAGAGGAGTGGGTGGCCACTTGCGACCCATGTCAGGAGTCGAGACCAGCACCCCCGGAAGCGCCCGCCACAGAATGGGAGAAACCCAAGGCACCCTGGTCACGTATACACATTGATTTTGCAGGGCCATTCCAGGGTCAAACCTTCCTCATAGTTGTAGATGCTTATTCTAAATGGCTAGATGTAGTCTTAATGACGTCAACCACGGCAGAGGCAGTCATAAAGGTTCTTCGGCGGCTCTTCGCCACCCATGGTCTACCAGATCTTTTAGTGTCCGATAACGGGCCCCAATTCACGGCCATGCAGTTTGAAACATTTTTAGCGGGGTTGGGAATCAGGCATGCCCTCATCGCGCCATTCCATCCAGCATCCAACGGTCAGGCAGAGAGAATGGTGCGATTCGCGAAAGAGGCCCTCGCTAGGATGGGTCCAGGTGATTGGCAAACACGCATTGACCATTACCTCCTCATTCAACACATTACCCCGAGCGCAACGACGGGTAGGAGCCCCGCTGAACTACTCATGGGTCGCCGCCTACGGTCTCACCTGGACCGGCTCCACCCGAATTACTCTGCCACGGCTCCCCCAGACTCTACAAGTAAGGTCCGGTCTTTCAGAGTAGGGGACTCAGTATATGCTCACAACTACACAGGGGGGACATTGTGGATGCCAGCAAAGGTCATTGGCATCACGGGTCCTCGATCGTATTTGCTGGAGCTAGAAGATGGGCGAAATTGGAAAAGGCACATCGATCAACTTCGAGGTCGCCTTGCACACTCCAACATCAGGGATGAAGGCGAAAGTTTCCTGTCTACAGAGAGCCAACCGCAGGAAAACTCCATCGCAGGGAACAACGACACCGGCGAGCTAAGCGTGGAACAGGACAACACGCACGCAGCTGAAGAACCCCCAGTCAACGCAGCCGAACTAGCTCCTGAATGCCCAAGCAACGAAAGCGAAAGACCTCCAGAACGGGAAAAAGGAAATGCACCCGATCCTGCAACTACTTCGAACCAACATGCACCCGATCCTGCAAACACTTCAACCCAACCTGAACTACGACGTTCCGCCCGAGCAAGACAAACACCCACCTACCTAAAGGACTATGTCACCTACCGTAACGTCCCATCTAGGAGGGGAGGGGTGTTAGATATTAACATATATCGGGATAAGTCTTCCCTCTGGTCCGCTCCTACAGCGGGAAACAGGTATTCCTCTGATTGGTCGAGGGGCGTGCCCACTCCCTATAAAAGGGGAACCCTCCGACCTCAGAGCAAGCTGGATCACTATTATTACTAATAAAGAGCTGTTAAGTCACTTCGTGTCCGCAGTCTGTCTCTCGTTGCCCAGATCTAACAAGCTGTGCAGCAGACATGATATAAATCAAAAGGCCCTTAAAATAACTTGAACCTTTCCCTTATAGAATACAAATTCTAGGATTTGGATTGACGAAAATCAACATTTTTTTAGAAAGAAAATAAAGCCACTTAATTTTATTTTCTTCATCTGTCCTTGTTTATAAAAAGAAGGGATTTATTAAAAAAAAGTCATCAAGATAATATAAACTGTAAACTAAGAGAATAGATTTCAAATAATTCTTAAGGATGGCTAGTATCTCACAAAGTCACAAAATCAAGTTTTATAAAATATAATAACAACCTAAAGAGGCTTCATTCAAAGCCCGGAATTTTTGGATCCCCAGTAATGGTGATCAACTTGGTTTCTTTACTACTGATCCAATTGCAGAATATCTCCATGCATGCCTATGTCTCCTGCTTGCAAGCCACTCATGCCAGACTGTCACTCCACATACGTTTAAGGAAAATCGTTTCTGGTGTTTGTTACATACAGAGATACCCCTTTCTTTTGTTTTTCCAATTCATTTTAAAACAAGAGGCAGAAGTCAGAAGAATTCCACTGAAGATTGTGGACCAAAGCTGGGAAAAAGGGCTGCCACTGTTCCTTGCAGCTTCTGGCTAAACTAGAAATCAATGTTTTGTTTCCGTTTTCTCTCTAGCATATAATCTGTAGTTCTTGGTGCAAATTTTAGGAAATTGGGTATAATTTCAACCTTTTTCTTTCAAATCTCATTAATGTATTAATTAAATTATAATTTCTCTTTAGAAACTTTTATGATCTTTAATACTTGGAATTCTTTCTCCAGAGAGAATCTCAAGATTCAAGCAGAAAATGCTCATTTGAAGCAGTGGTAGACCATGGGATTTTTTTTTTCTAAGCAAGTTATCAGTTGTTGTATGATGGTGATCAGGAGACGTTCAGCACGGAATGTTTATATTTTACTGCTTGAAGTTTAAACCTTCATATTTTATCCCTTCCTTTTAAAAAAGTTGCTTTTGCTTGTTGACTGTCTCCCAAAGAAGGAAGGAAGAAATGATCCTTGTAATAACTATACTCCTAAACTACATGGTAGGGAGGTAGTATTATTGAAATTATTTTATCTTTTGTTTTCAGCCTTCAATCATCACATGTGGAGTTTTTTTGCTGTTCACTTAAATGCATATATAAATACACAGATATAGAAACGTACATGCGCACACACACACGCACACTCACACACACACACACTATGAATGTGTGTATCCATACCCACATCTTCCACTTTTTTTTTGCATTTGAGAAATGAGGAGGATTAACTGTTTCCTTTTAATGTCACAATCCCCCCAAATAATATTCTTCAAAATGACACTTAATCCTGATGCTAGTGCAAGATTTCTTTCTATCCTGATAAGGGTGATTTTACTCTGGACAATGGGAGATAAGGGAAGAATTAAGCATTTCTATCCCTGTTGCTCATTGCTCTACAGCTTTGAAGGTTCATGAAATGGCAAGTGATATATTTGATACCCCCATGGGGTTTGGATTTGAGTGAACAAAACTGAAAGGATTATCCTTTATACATGAATTAAAAAGGACTGGATTTGTACAATCCACCAGACATGAGTTGTCATGTTGAATTCATCCACTCCTTCATCATCATCACATTTGCAAAATAATATATCTAGTTGGAATACCTTATTGATGTGCATTTCATTATCTCCACAAGGAGCAGACATATCAAATAGTTGTGGGGATAGACCTTAAGAGCATAAGAAAACCTTGCTGGACCAAACTGCCTTGATTTTTACAGTAGTCAATCAGGTGCTCAGTGGAGTATCACAGCAGATCAACAGCACCCTCCTATTCAAGTTCCCTGGAACTGGTATTAAGTTCATTTATTGAAAGGGTTTACAGCAGGGGTGTCAAACTCAAGGCCCGTGGACCAGATCCGCCCCATAGGTGCTTAGATCCAGGGCCACCCTGGAAACAGTGAAGGACCGGCCCGCAGTGCCTCTGCCAGTGAAAATGGAGCTTAGTAGGAATGCAGGGGCACCCCCCAAGCTCCATTTTTACTGGCAGTATGTTGCAGGAGGCTGTCGCAGCCAAAAATGGATCTCGGGAGCCCGTTTTTGCTGGCAGAGCACTCAGGTTACCACAGGTGCCCCCGATACGAGTGATATTGAGCAGGCACACCCACCCTGGCCATGCCAACCCCCCCCCCCCAAGGTCAAACACAATCCTGATGCGGCCCACAATGAAATTGAGTTTGACAACCCTGGTTTATAGTATTTGGCCACTTATCTTACACAATGTCACTCTGGGTGGCTGTAACAATCAAACCAATATAAATATAATAGAAATAGAAACAACACTTAGACTTATATACCACTTCACAGTGCTTTATAGCCGTCTCTAAGTGGTTTACAATCAGCATTTTGCCCCAACAGTCTGGTCCTCATTTTACTGACCTTGGAAGGATGGAAGGCTGAGTCAACTTTGAGCCAGTTGAGTTGAATTGCCAAACTGCAGACAGCCGGCAGGCAGCAGAAATAGCCTGCAGTATTACATTCTAATCACTGTGCTATCATGACTCATAAAAGATACATACAGAAATGCTATAAAATTAAAAATTCCTTCTGATTCTTCTGTGAGACAATATTTAGGCATAAGGTTCTATAGCCACTGTTTCCTTTTCTATGAAACTGTCAAGATCCCCTTTAAAAGCACTGACATTGTTGGTCTTTAATTTGGCTTCTGGTAATGACTTTGTCGGCCCGCGGTGGCTCAGTGGCTAAGATGCTGAGCTTGTCGATCAGAAGGGTCAGCAGTTCAGTGGTTCGAATCCCTAGTGCTGCGTAACGGAATTAGTTCCCGTTATTTGTCCCAGCTTCTGCCAACCTAGCAGTTTGAAAGCACTAGAAATGCAAGTAGAAAAATAGGGACCACCTTGGTGGGAAGGTAACATGCGCCTTTGGTGTTTAGTAATGCTGGCCGCACGAGACGTCTTCGGACAGTGCTGGCTCTTCGGCTTTGAAATGGAGATGAGCACCGCCCCCTAGAATCGGGAATGACTAGGATATATGTGCAAGGGGAACCTTTACCTTTAATGACTTTGTCACTTTAAGAATACATTGTGAACATAAGTACTGCTTTTATTTGACCTCAGTGTTCTGTTAGCTGCAATATCATAGAAGGGAGAAAATGTAGAAAGGGCTCCAATGTAATAAATGAGGAGTATGCAATTCCTGTCACTCAAGAGTTGCACAGGGCTCAGTAGTTACCTCAAGGACCATTTAAAAGCAGGTGGGACCCAGTCCCATGGGGTTAGAACCACACACACACACACACACACACACACACACACACACACAACTTCTAGGGGTCTCCAGGACCTATCTAGGAGATGCTGCTTTCAGACTGCACTTTCTGTATCCAAATTGTGACCATCTCCCCCGGGGAGTCATTGCAGATTATCTACACGTTGTTTACTTTCTATGTCTTTCCCTGTTTGGAAATGAACAATAAGACTTCAGTATTCTGGTGAATTGATTTTCTGTGCAGAGGAAGAAAGCAACCAAGAGTGACTCTGCCTACTCTGTCTTTATTATAATGTGCAATGATGTGCAATTCTACCTAAAATTCACTGGTGGCACAGAACTGTATTATGATAAGGTACTCTGAGAATTGTAAGTATTTTAAGGTTTCTACCATCGTCATAAAGATCCCAGTTATTGAGGACTTACCGTACCAATATCTCCCCTTTATCACCTGCTGTTTTGTTTACTGAACAGTATACCGAAAGCAAACATATTCCATTATATACAAAAATCCATAATTTTCAGTTAAGAATGTCATGTTTCTAGGAATGTTTTCACTCTTGATGTTTAAAACATTGCTTGGGATCCAAAATGTTGTCATCTACAACAGGACATCAAGTCTTGCCTGGGTTGGATCTTGAGATCATGAGTGCCGCTTTACAAAATGTATTTGTGCATTTAGTTTCTTCACACCTTGATATGAACAGCTTAAGAAAAACTCAATGGCAATTTACATCTCATGTGTGAAAATACTTCCCAAGGAATATAGTTAATAAAGTTTCTCCAAATTCTTCCATTGGAAACTGTTGTAAAACCCTGAACCCTTTTTGAGATCACATTATTCCTCACTGCAAATCCACACTATATAAACAAGTATAGATTTTCAGCTGTTTTTTTTCTAACCCAGTGTCTCTCAATTTAGCAAGTTTAAGATGTATGGACCAACTCTCAAAATCCCCCAGACAGCAAGGTTAAGAAACACAGCCTAAATGTTGCATCTGCCCCTTCCAATGTACATCCCTCTCCTGAGATATTAGAACGTGATTCTGAGATTTCCCAAACATGAAGGCTGCTGCTGATTGGCTGAGAATCCTAGGAGCTCCAGTTTCAACATGTCCAGATGGGAAGGGAGGCTGGTGCAGTCTCTTATCTGTGATAACTTTCCCTTCAAATAATAACTTGTCAGACGCCTATTTATTTTCCCCTCTCAAGCGCTACTGAAGCATGAAAACCATCCATTTGATAAAAAGCTAGAAAGTCAACATGACAGGCAAGAGGATTTTCAGTTGCTAGTCTCTGAAGCTGAGCCAGTTTAGATATGCCCTCCTATGATATTAGGTGCTGCTGAAAAAAGATCCCTCTGTGATGGAAAAGCACTGAGCCTGCTTTCTGCTTAACATTAATGCTAAGAAGCTTTGACAACAGTTGGTCAGTGGAAAATTGGAGAAAGCCTCCTGCACGTAGAGCATTAAAGGCATTATTTTTAGATACCCATTTATTTTCCTTTCCAAATCACTGTGGAAAGAAAATAAAAACACAAGCTGGCTGCCCATTTTTATGTGTTGATTGGTAGCTTTTTATTGGTATGCTGGCATTCCAAGCAAAGAAAGGAGGAAAACAAATGTATACATCTGTAGGAAGTTAAAACCCACCCCTCTCCTAGAAAAATGAAATCTCTTGGGAAATATAAAAAAGGCAGAATATTATATTTCCCTGGATGAGAAAAAGAAGAAATGTGTTTTCAAAGACAAAGTAGCTCACTGCAGCTTGCTGCCTCCCCCTTTTAATGGGCCATTGAGGCCCGGGCCAGTCTATTCTACGTAACAAAGGTAGGATTAGCCCTCTACCCATTTCAACACATGGCACCTGGGAGGATTGCATCAGCCAGCAAGACAAACAGGCTTGGGTCTTAGCACAGCCTACAGAGTTGCCCCTGCACTGCCCCCTGGGAGTTTCATCACCAATCAGGATGCATTTCTTACACAGGAATGGGAAGATCTGGGGTGGGGCCCAACAGAGGGCATAAAACCAGGGCACTCTCAGCATCTTGGCCCTTTTTCTTCTTCAACCAACATCTTGACCGATAGGTGTTGATAGGGAGTGAGAGGTCCAGCCCATGAGTGCTCCTTTGTGTGGTACCACAAGGGTCGATACTCTCTCTGCTTCTTTTTAAAATCTACATGAAGCCGCTGGGTAAGATAATCTGACACCATGGGATATGATGATACTCAATTTTTCATATCCATCCCTGATGATCCAAGTGATCCTGTGACTGCCCTTTTGTGATGCCTGGAGGCTGTAAGTCCTTGGATCGGGGACAACAGGTTTCAGCTGAACCCTCATAAGATGGAATGACATCAAAGAACAGGTGGCAGCTGTGACTAGGAAAACATCAACTCTGCCATTTTCTGGATCGTGAGATCCTGTACTCAGTTATTCATGTCCTTGTCATATCCGGTTTGGATTACTACAATGAGCTCTACTGGGGGTTACCCTTTAAGAGTATTTGAAAGATACAATTGGTCCAGAATGCAGAGGTGTGTACAGTTTTGGAGACTCCTAGGGTAGCACAGATAACACCAGTGTTACACAAGCTGCACTAGCTGCTGATTTGTTTCTGGGTCCAATTCAAGGTGTTGGTAATTATCTTTAAAGCCCCCTATGACATAAGTCCAAGATATTTGAGAAGCCATCTTGCCCTATAGGATCCCCTCCCTCACTCGTGCTGACAGAAAAGGCCTAAGGTGGACCCCATTAGCCAAAGAGTTGCGGTTGGTGGGGCTGGGGGATGAGCCTTTTCTGCAATGGCCCCCTCCTTGTAGAACATCTTGCTGCAGGAAGTGAGGTTCACCCCACTCTTCTGGCCTTCAGGAAATGCCTTAAAACTTGACTATGTTGGTTGACATGAGGCCCTGAAGGAGAAGCTGTTGACTGGAGGTGGCTAATGTTGCAATAGAGAAGCCGTTGCCACTGCTCCTCTCTAAACCCGCTTTTGTTTGTTTGTTTTAAACTCTTGTAATCTGCTTTAATATTTTATAATTGTTTTTATTTCCATATTCTTTATTATGTTACAAACCCACTCGGTGTCACCTTGCACCACTGGATGAGCAAGATGTAAATCTGATAAATAAATAATAAAATAAATAACTCTTCTTGGACAATCCCTCCCACTTTTCTTTTGTTTCTAGGAGAGGCTTACTGTATTATTTCTAGCTTCATTGTGTCTGGGGAACAGACAAATAATCAGACCTGTCTGATTTACTCAGTGCACAAATATGGGCCGTGAACAACTGATAATTTGAAAATCCCAAGTTGAAACTGATAACAGAGCATACAGAAAAGTGTGATTTTTTTTCCTGACTCCATATACCTGTCAGGCAATGTTACTCTCTTATTAATAATGTGAGGATGTACTTTGAAGGGAATAACTGGGCAGGGGAAAAACTCATTAGATGATATTGTATAATCCCACACATACTAAATATTTTAGTATTTAGAAACATTATTTACTGAAATAGGTAATCAGTGTAATATGTCATGGAGGAGAAGTCTGTGATTAAATCATCGGTGTGGCTACTCATTCTGCTGTCAAAGTGCAAAATAGTCTTACTGGGTCAGTGGTATTATTTTTCCACTTCAGTTTATATAAATGATCAGAACTGCTTTGAGCACAGTAAGGATTCTTAGATTAAAAATCAACATAGAAGGTGGTATTTTTAACGTTATTAAAATAAAACGGATGAAGAAGGCAAAATCTCCTGGGAATCTCTATGGCAGATGGGAAGACTAAAAAAAGACCCAGTGAGCAACTGAGCCAGTTATCCAGACTGAGTCACTGGTGATCCACAGGCATTAAGACAAGCGAACCAGTAGGGAATCGATGCAACCTGACATATTAACCCAAACTGGCTTTTAAGATGCACAGCTGCCTAATTCCTAGCTTTCTTGAATAAGTTACTACAGAACTAACACAGAAAACTATAGTGTACACCAAGGGTTCCCAATTCCCTGTCCATGGGCTGGCACCAGGCCCGAGCATGCCAGAAATCAGGCTGCACAAACAAACGAAGCCCCATCCATGGTATGCAGGCAGCACACGAAACCACACTTCCCCCAGTCCACAGAAAAACCAATCTCCATGGAACCGGTCCCCTTGTGCCCAAACGGTTGTACATAATATATACATTTTAAAATGACTTTTAACTGGCTTTCCTTTGACATGGGAACTCCAGGAACAGACATGCTAATGTTTGGTGGTTCACAACCAGTCATTTTGTTAGAAAAACTGAAACAATAAAGAAAGGCATAGAGAATAGAATTTTTTATTGGCCAAGTGTGATTGGACACACAATGAATTCTTGCATACATAAGCTCTCAGTGTACATAAAAGCTATAAGTGATAAATCATGGTCATAGTCATCATAAAAATACATTCATCATAAATCATAAGATAAAACACTTGGTGATAGTCACAGGATACTAAATAAGCAATCAACACAAATCACACTAGGAAACTAAAAACAATATAAATCATAAAGATACAAGCAACAAGGTTATAGTCATAAGTACAAAAAGAGTTAAGTAATAGGAAAGATGAGAATACTACTACTACTACTACTACTACTACTACTACTACTACTACTACTACAGTCTTACTAAATAGTTTGACAGTGTTGTGGGAATTAGTTGTTTAGCAGAATGATGGCATGGGGGAAAAACTGTCCTTGTGTCTAGTTGTTCTGGTGCGCAATGCTTTATCATGTCGTTTTGAGGGTAGAGTTTAAACATTTTATATCCAGGATGTGAGGGGTCTGTAGATATTTTCACAGCCCTCTTTTCGACTCATGTAATCTACAGGTCCTCTAGGAAGGCAGGTTGGTAGCAATTGTTTTTTCTGCAGTTCTAATTATCCATTAAAGTCTGTGTCTGTCTTGTTTGGTTGCAGAGCCAAACCAGACAGTTATGGAGGTGCAGATCACAGACTCAATAATTCCTCTGTAGAACTATATCAGCAGCTTTTTGGATAGTCTGAACTTTCAGAGTTGGCGCAGAAAGAACGTTCATGTTGTGCTTTTTTGATGATGTTTTTGATGTTAGGTGTCCATTTTAGGTGAGATGGTATAGAACCTAGAAACTTGAAGGTCTCCCCTGTTGATACTGTTGTCTAGTATTGTAAGAGGTGGTAGGAAACCCGAAAGGGTAGTAACTCTAAATTATTTAATTTACTGGTATTACTAAGAAAGTCCTTATAAAAGTTTCCTTTCCACAAGTACTGAATCTACATAGCCTGATTATTGTTGTTGCATTTATAGCTTACATTTCCCTTGGGAGCTCCGGGTGGCTGGGGAATCTCACTTTTATAGCACAACAACCTTGTGAAGTAGAAAGAAGTGAGTGATCCAAGAGGCTGAGAGAAAGTGGGTGATGCAAGAGCTCCATGCCAAATGCTAAAGGGCTCATCAGTCCTCCAGCCGCAGATGTGCTCTTCACAAATTGTTTGCTAATTGCAATAAATCGTTCATAGTATCTGAGCCTAGAATGGAAAATCTCTGAAGTAAGACTAATGTTTTTTCTGATTGCATTCCTCCTTCGTTCACTTTATTGAAATAATTGTGAATTCTAGCTGATGACGCTAGGAATGAAAAGAATTGGGAACGTTGCCTCCAAAGAACAACTCAGAAAACACAATGTGTTTTATAAACCAGTTAGAGACACAGTGTTGCTGTCAAGTGTGATCTAATTTGCTGGATTTGCAGAAAACTTTGTTTAAAAATAATGATGGGAGTAAGAGGTTATATGCTGTCGGTTCGCACTGGTTTGGGCAAACCGGTAGTGGCAGCAGCACGAGGCTCCGCCCACCAACCCTGATGTCATCACGGACCTTCTGCGCATGCTCCCGCTACCGAACCGGTAGTGAAGAGAATAGAATACCATTACTGATGGGAGTGCTTTGAATCTGTTGAACCAATTTTACTTCTGAACAAAATAAATTTTGACAAGTCCTTAAATTATTGAATTGAATCTGTTGATTCAAAAATATTCTGATAATATTCATTTCTTGTTTCCCAAGTGGTAATAAAACAGAAAAAAATTGATCGGTGTGCTAAAAAAAATTGAGTTTTCTGTTGGACTGCAATGAGTAAAAGATGAAGATGAATAATTTTTCCCCTTAACCTGTCATACAGTCCCACCCACCCCAAGAGATCAATTGTTTTTTTTCAGATTAGCAATTAAAAAAACAACTGTCAGCCCTCTGTAAATCAGACAGGAAACAGATTTAGAGGAATAATTCTACTTTATTGTAAAGCTACATCAGGAATCCCCAATCCCCAGGATGCAGCCCGTTCAGAACTGGGACACAGAAGTTGTGGGTGAGCATGTTTCTGCAGCTCCATTTGTGTGAGTAGCGGACATGTGTGCCTGCCACTCGTGCAAATGGAGTTGCGTGCGCTTGCCTGCCACTCACACAGAACCATCCCCTCTCCTCTCCCCAAGGCCCCAAAGCCAGAAAGGTTGGAGACCGCTGCCCTACACCCTTAGAATTTGTTTTAGTCCTCAACTTTTTATTTATTTATTTTTATTTATTTCGTCTGTCAAACATGTACATGATAACAAGTATAAGTTTAAACATGGACATGAACAAAGCAAATGAGTACAAATAAACGAGGACAGTAGGACAAGGGACGGTAGGCATGCTGGTGTGCTTATGCACACACACCCCTTTATGGACCTCTTAGGAATGGGGAGAGGTCCACGATAGACAGTTTAAGGTTGAAGCTGTCAGGGTTTGAGGATGTAACAATGGAGTCAGGTAGAGCATTCTAGGCATTGACCACTCTGTTGGTGAAGTCGTATTTTCTGCAATCAAGTTGATTTTCCGAATCTGAAGGCACAACCATTTTGTCACCACATTTAACTGCTTAATCCAACAGAGTTGGTCTTTCCTTCCTTCGACCATTTAAGCCACTGAGGGTTCCTGCCTCTCTTGTCTTAGGCAACATGTCTTCCCCTTTTCCCCTAAGGTGATCCCTACATTCCATTACACTAACACATTGTTGCTATATTGTCATTCAAGCTTGTGCCACATTATGAATGCAACCTCTGTGCAGTATGAAATTATACGTATTTTTAAAAATAGGCATGGCTTTACAACAAAGTTGGAAATTGCTATAAACACAGTGCCTTTCATTGCAAAAACTTCACAAAACACCCCACAAAGGCTAATTGACAGGAAATCAGGCTACGTGCATTTAAAGGAAATATTTCTTAGAAGAAACTGTAATTATTATGTTTCACCATGGAACTATTGTTATGGTTGTGGAAGGGACTATGATTCCTAAATCAGATGATCTGCAATTTGAAGATACATCCTCATGTGTATTGCTATAAGCAAATTACTATATTCTAGATAAACAGTTATGTGTTGCTATCATATCAGATTACTTGTCTACAATATCAATTCCCTATAAGTTTAATGTGAAACATTTTGTTACAATTTTGGAAAAATAAATCTAAAATGATAAATCGGTAGCTATGTTTCAGAGCTTGATGGGAATATGAACCATATGATTTTTTTTAAAAAATATCTTTATTACGGTCAAAGACCAGCAATAGACATTACTTTTTACAATATATTAAGAAAGTGCTGACATTAAAAGTGGATAATAACGTACATGCTCTCAAACTGTTCCGGTCACTCCCTGGTTTACGTGGGTGAAAAGCCGATAAGTATGGGAGTAAATATAATAATCCAGAAATTAATTAGAGATATCTCCACTTAATCGGTACAAGATGACAGCTATAATTCTGTAACCAATTTTTTTCTTGTGGACATTGCAGCAACACAGAATTTTGCCACTGCATGCATGGTAGACGGGTGTGAGTCCTGGAGGAGAAAGTCTAGATAAAAATTGTCTGCCCTCAAGGAAACCCGAGTATTCATGTACCAAAGACCCGATTCCACCCCAGACAGTTTTGCCCGTAGAGTCCTTCTCCGCAGTTCATGAGCCAGTGGACTTACGGCCCCAGATACAGGAAGTGCAGCGGCATGACGATTGGGTGGAACAACGGAAGGCAGAGGTGGGGCCTGCCTCCCCATGGACATTCACCGATGAACTTTTGCGGTACCGAGACAGACTCTATGTGCCAGCCGGGCAATCTCTCTAGTAAGGAGAGAATATATGTTGACCTATGCACTCTGTATAGCTCACAGTATAATAGAACATGTGAGATAGCTTCAACTTCTCCTTTACCACATATACATACCCATTCTGCTATTGATGTTCTCTTATACCTGCCCTGGAGGAGTTGAACCATATGATAATTCTTTGGCGTATCAGTGCAGGACTACTCACATGATGATCTATAATCACATAACATTTGGAGATGAATCATGCACACAAATCACCTAGAAATTAAATCCCAGCTGCCCCCCCCCCAAAAAAAAATTATGATATTTTATTGGGACTTTCAACTCCAAGCATGTCCTCAATCATGCATATCTAGATCTAGAACACCTCCAAACATGGAAGAGTTGCTCTAAGACTCTTTAACTAAGTGTGCCATATAAACATGCAGATATCCGTACTCATATAAATGAAATGTTCATCCACAAGCAAGTTCAGTATCATGTTCTCTCTTGCTGGTAATTTCCACTTGTCATGAAATGTCCTCTTAGACCACTTTCAATAGGAACAAATGCATGCTGTTATTAAGGTCACAAGCACTTTGGCAAGGATTAAGACACCACTTAAAAAGTTTACAGAAAACTCACTTTTTAAAAGAAAAAATAAGTAGCATTTGCAGATACAAATGACGAGGACAATTCATAGTAAGGTCAATTAGATGGGGGCACACCACTGTAGAATTATGTGTCCTAGGCAAATCTCTATTAAAAAGTTATTTGCCTATGGTAATGGAGTTCTTTTGAAAAGCTAATCCATAATTAGTGTCATCTGAACTAGCAAACAACACATTAGGTTTTGCTGGGCCAGAGGTTAACTAAAAACATCTATGCTTTCCATGAAAAGCACATAACATGAAAATAGCTAGGTCTGAATAATGATTTTTCTCCAAAATAATAATTGTATTGAAACCTGGAACTAATTTCCTGTGAAAATTCAGTGGTATGGGTTGTCACCAAAATCCACCATATTCTATTTATTGACATTTTAATGCTTTTAACAAAAATAATATTTTACAAAGTTCAATACATTTAATATGTGTAGTATAAGTGAGATTCCTATTTCATTTGATATAAAATTGCATATATAGAAAAGGTTAGTGAAGAAGAAACAGAAAGTTTATCTTTCAAGCATCTTCAGAGACTCTGAACAATTTTTTATCTGCTACTATTAATGAAAAAAAGATCAGAAAAATGGAAGACCAGATGGAGAATCACTATCGTTGTGCAAATCCAAATGGTCTTTATAGGTGTACCTCTTACTTCTGAGCAATGGGAGTTCAGAGTACCAGAATGTGCTTGGAATTCTGCTACCTGGAAAGGAAATGAGTAGAGCTTATATATCAATGGTGAACTGGTTCTTTAAAGAAACACCCATCTGCCTCTTCTGTATTTTTCAACACAGACTGACTTTCTGCCTTATTTACCTTCGTCTCCAGCCACCACAGCACTCTGAAAATATATTTTAGTTTTTTTTAAAATAACGTCCCCAATTTAGTGAAGGGAAAAAAGTTGTGATGCTGGAAGTTTGACACCCCTGGTCTAGATAAACGAGAGCTACATTATGATAAAAGTTACATGTATTTTTTTTTCTCCATGCTCAGAAATCCCATTTCTGAATCATAATCAGCATGGTAGCTCCCTTTGAAGATTGGTACTGATTGCATGACCAGGTCAGCCATTCACATGGGATTGTAAATGCTGATTCCATTCACATCTACACCAGGAGTTGGATTTGGAATTTAGAGCAGTTCTTAAAGTAGGGACACTCAATATAACACAACTGAATCAGGCTCCATTCCCGGTGTTAGACAAGGCACGTGACACTTTGTTTTTGTTTTAATTGAATGTATGTGAGGACTGGATGTGTGTTTCATCACTGGTGGCCAAAATCATAAGTCATAAATGCATGCTCAAAACTTCATGGAATTCAGTGAGACTGATTCTTAGATCAGCTTCTGTCTATAGCATATATCTGCCTGTCATTGAATAGTCATCATATACTTGCAATTCCTTTTGAAAGCTAATAGTAAGAACTTGTAGGAATTGTGCAAGGAAATCCAGTGAGATTGCCTAAAGAAGATGTCTATTGATTCATCCTATTTATTTTTTATGTATTACAGTTCCTAACTATCCAACTTCATATAGATTTTGAAGACATATTGGTGTCTAAATTCAAGGCCTTTTACCAAGCCAAGGAGTTACTTCTTAAATGCTTAGGCTTAATAAAGTAAAATAGTAAAACAAAACAAAATGATAAAAACCTTCTTTATAATCTGTGGATGCATGTAGAACATCAATTAAATAAAGCAGAAAATCAGTTTTAACTTTCATATAAGGTTCCCATCATTTGCATTAAAATTCAGTTTGGGATATAGCAAGTGTGCAACAATACATATTTCAGATGAAAAAAATATATCATTCTAAGGGAAGATAAAGGAGCTTGCTGCTAGAAGGAGGAGAAAGTAGAAAGCAACGTCAAGGAGACAAGAAATGAAATCAGTTTCTACTATGCATTAAATCAATGGGACTAAACAAATCAAAACAACCTCAGGGAGTGCAAGATTCCCTGTTCTTTCTCAGAATTTCAGTATTTCCATATTTCAGAGGGGGGAGCTTTAAGTCAGCAAAACAGAACAGTCACCAGTTCTTGAAAGAAAAGAAGATCAGTAAAAAAGAAAAAGAAATCTGAGAATGGATCACTTTCCTTGGTTTATTAGGCACCAGAAAAGTAACACCGTACTGTGGAATCTGATTTGCCAACAATTTAAGAAGCCAGGGACTTTAGAACACTGATGAGATTTAAAAAAAAAATACTATACTGATTATTCTGCTTGGGCAGTCATTTCTTTAATTCTGAAGGATGGACTACTCATTTTTCCAATATGACAATCTGAATATGACTCCAAACTTCTCAAAGAATCTGAGTAATACTTACCAGTATATCATTTTTTCTCTTTTATTTAGTTATGAACCATGATGAGAATATTAAATCAGATCCCTCTGGCAGCCCTAGAAGCAGACGATGAAAGTAATAGAATTTTCCTTGCTTATTTTCAAAGAGTCAGAATTCAGATAAAAACATATAACTTTCAATCCTGGAAATTACGCTTAAAGATAATCTACGGTATGGATGGTTTGAAATCTTTGCATGTTGGTGACCATCATTAAATCTTCTGGGAATGAATGTGCTGCATCAGATAGGGCTGGCCTTTGCCTAATTCTTTGCTTTTTTTTGTCCAGCTCATAGTGCCTATACAATACAATAGTAGAGTTGGAAGGGACCTTGGAAGTCTTCTAGTCCAACCCCCTGCCTAGGCAGGAAACCCTATACCGTTTCAGACAGATGGCTATCCAACATCTTCTTAAAGACTTCCAGTGTTGGGGCATTCACAACTTCTGGAGGCAACTTCTGTTCCACTGATTAATTGTTCTAACTGTCAGGAAGTTTCTCCTCAGTTCTAAGTTGCTTCTCTCCTTGATTGCTTCTTGTTCTACCCTCAGGTGCCTTGGATAATAGTTTGACTCCCTCTTCTTTGTGGCAACCCCTGAGATATTGGAACACTGCTATCATGTCTCCCCTAGTCCTTCTTTCTATTAAACTAGACATACCCAGTTCCTGCAACTGTTCTTCATATGTTTTAGTCTCCAGTCCCCTAATCATCTATGTCTGGGCTTTCGTTATGCTTGTGACCTACTGGCTAAAATGTCTATGAAGATTCTCAGTCATCCAGGTGATGGTTGTCCCAAAGGTGATTTTTCAAAAAACAACTGGACTTTGTTGTTCCTTGAACACATTTTGCTTCTCAATCTAGAAGCTTCTTCAGTTCTGAAGTGCTTCTCGGATGAGAAGCAAAATGTTTTGAAGGAAAAACAAAGTCCAGTTGTTTATAAACTGGTTTCATTTAGGTTGTGAATGCATACAAAAATAGAAATCCATAGGTTATAGATAATTGCATGATACAGTGAATTGTGCTCATGGAAGAATCAGAGGAATTCTTTTATGAGCAATATTCTGAATGAATGTAGTCCAGGAGGAAAATATTCTACTAAGTGACACAAGTGGAAGGATCGGAAGGAACAAGAGAAATAGGTATGGAAAAACCATTGGGAGACTTTGCAATTTGTGTTTCACAAGAAAAACGAAGTGAACAATTAAAAGTTATGCTTTCATTGTTCACTTCATTTTTCCTATGAAATGAAGGGGTGAAAAACTGGAGGAAATGGATTACATTGTGTACCTTACTAGAATGTTTCTGAAATATGGCAATAAGAATGGAGACATTGTAAGATGTTTATGTACTGATAGAAAAGTATGTACTATTTGTCAAAAGAAGTGGAAATGACTCCTTCTCATTTCCTGAACTAGTATTTAAAGTTTGCTCTGCGTCATTCTGGACCACTAAACAACACCAATGTATTAGCTACTGAGAGACTCTTCCACTATGAGTCTGTCCAGCAGCTTTTAAAAACCAGCAAAATTGGCTGCAATTTGCACAATGGCTACCAATGAATTCTACAGCTTAGCTGTACACTATGTAGAAAGCTATTTCCTCCTGGCTACCCTTAATCTCTGTTTTTCATTTCAATGATGACCTTAAGCTCTAATATTGTGAGAGAGGAAAGAAGATTTCTTTGTCTCCATGTTATCTGTTCTGACCCCCCTTCCTCCTTCGCCCACACAGAACACGCTCCGGAACAATACGATTTAACAGGGTTTATTTCACAGACAGACAGAAAGTTCCGTGGCAGTAAACCACCACGACAAGGCTCACAAACACAAGACACGAAAGCAGCTATCCAGCCTGCTACGTTTCAAGACCAAAATCTTCTTGCAGGATTTCTTTGTTGACTGCTGCAAAGGGCGTATGCACAGTCAACCCTTTTATAGCCTGAAGAGGAGTCTACTTATCAGCAGCTGAGAGCCCTTACCGCCGATAATTGTGCCCTCGCTCCTTGCGTCTATGGGTGCGGCGATAACGGGCGTCCAAGAACTCCCTGCTGATCTCTGATTCACTGTCTCGTGACTCCTCCCTACTGCTCCAAGGCATGGCATCGGGAGCCCCTCTCCTCTGGCTCTCACCGCTGCTCCATGCTTCAGGCGCCTCCTGGTAGCCGACCAGACTCTCCGATCCCTGCTCAGAGTCAGAACCCTGCCCAAGATCCTCCTCATTCTCCAGAGCCGACTCATAGGGACCCTCACTCTCGGAGTCTGGTGGCATGAATAGGTGGATAATGAAATTTGAAAATGTTACTTTTCTCTCTATGTTTCTAGAATATTCAAGATGGTTAACACTTACCTTTATTTACATGGAAATATAATCCCATTTTTAAAATCTATTTAGGGAAGGTGAATGTATTCTGGCCTACATTGATAATATCATTGCTTGTTGGCAGAAGCTGAATACATACAGACACTGAGATGCCATTTCTGTATACCTGTTTTTCCCCCTTTTTCTTATTTATTTACTCATTTAATTTTAATTATTTATAGAATATATAATGTAGTCCCTCTCCTAATTTGTCCGTCTTGGTGGAGTACAGTAGTAAAAATTCAAAACAGAAACAAAAATGATGTAAACTCAATGTAACAATGTTCAATTAGCATTAAGTCAACGCTGGATATAGCAGACACTCTTTGTCAGGCCTGTAGTTATGTTTCTTTTAGGATCTTTGGCCTGCCACACTTTCTATTATTTTCCTATGCTGTTTCATTAGTGTAGTAGTTGGGAGGGGGGAATAGAAAGGAGTAGATTTGTGGAATGTATTGTTGTCATTCTTTTATAGAAGCCAAGGTCATCTTTTGTCTCTGCACCTCGACACCTGACCGGAAGCAGAGGGGTGTAGATGTCAGCGTGGAAGATGATGATTGGAACATGTGATGGATTATGGGGTGTGGGGATAGATCATGAACTTTCAACTGGGTGGAATTCCAGGAAGAAAATCAGTGTTGGAATTCCATAGACGTGCTAACTTGCCTGCTATGAATAAATGGGAACTTTAAGGATGATTCTGCCTTGGACAATGATTTATTTCATACATGGTATTTAGAACGCTAACACTCTTACAACACAACAGGCTATTCCTTTTGTCTCCCCCTTTACAAACTCAAAATCCAATTATACAGTTCCTTCCTCCTGTCTGCACTCACAAAATCTGCTCCAAAGAGTCCAACACTCTTTTCAAGTGAGAATTGCAATATAATATTGCAATGAGGATTGATGCTATTCATGAGTTAAGCTGTTCTTGGTCTTTTGCACACTGGAGCTGCTGCTGAGACATCTGCAGCAGGAGAGGATGATGGTTGTGACTGCCAACTTGATTTCCTTTGCCTCTCCTGTGGACATTCTGGGGTACTGATTTAGTCATCGTCATCATCATCATCATAATTCTCCTCCTCCTCCTCTTCACTTCTCCTCTATTTCATTCACTTTTTTTCTGATGACTTTTTAAATTCTTTGACTTTTTACATCAATAGGATTTTTCCCAAACCTGCTCTTGCCTCTTTTGTGTGGGCAATTCTGTTGCTATAACATAAACAATGGGCCTTGAAATCTTTTTTAAAAAAGTTTTTATTTTTAAACAAACATAGACAAACAAGACATGTAACATAAAAACATCTTCCATTGCATACAGTGTGTCGATTGGTTAGAAAGTTTTTGTGGGGGCTTCCAGTTGTTCCACGAATGTCGCGGGCAGGCTTTTTCTGAGCTTGTCGAATCAATAGGCTGTAGAGGTGTTTTTTTAAGACCTTTAACGCCTTGGACACTCCTAAATTCTTAGGAATTTACAAGGGAGAGATACAGCTGTCGGGTAGAGCCACTTGTGTAGCCCCCCAGAAGGATTTATAGCCTCTGGGGTGCGGGCAAGGAGAGCCCCCCTTTGCAGCTGTTGTATGCTCCAGTCTTTTGAGATCCTCCGCTAATGATTTAGTGGAGCAAGACGCTGGGAACAGCTTTTAACTCCGAGCATCCCAAGAAGGAAAACTCTTGCAAGTATTTTAAGTTTTAAGTTTGAAAAAAAAAATTTCTTAAAAAGAACGCTATTGCTGAATTTGAAAGGCGTGGGCTTAGAACAAAGGATTCAAAATGGTGTTAATTTATAGTTGAAAACCTAAAGAAAACGAAAGCTAATTGCTTGCTGACAGCCGGGGCTGGAAATGCAGTAAAGGTGGAACGGCTGAAATAACTATTAACAACTCCTAAGCTAGTTTATATAATCTGACCTACTTGGAAGAGTATTTTGTGAGAAAGTTGGGAAGAAGTGTCCTCCTTTTTTCTGTTAAATATGGCAACGGATCAAGGGGTGGTTTCCTCAGCCGCTACAATGAATCTCCAGGACTTGAAGGACTTTATAGGCAAAGAAATTAAAGAGGTTAAACAAATGGTCCAGGACACTATAAAAAGGTCTGACCAAATTGATAAAAATATATAAGCTATAGCGACGGGATTGTCAGAGGTGGTTCTTAAGGTGGACAGCAAGGTGGAGCAATTAGTCGTGGAGCTGGAAACCAAAACGAAAGAAACGGATTTGAAATTTGTGGAAATGGAGGGGGATATGCAAAGGATGGATAATGAGATTACTATGATACAATTTAGATCCATGGAGTTCGCTATCAGACTTAGGGGCTTAAGAGAAAATCCTAGAGAGGACTTAAGAAAAGTTTGTGCAGATGCCCTGGCTATGTTATTAAAAGTGGATGACCCCCGTGAGATTTCAGCTAAGATTGATAAAACCTACAGAGTAAATTCACGCATAGCATTTCAAAGGCAACTACCAAGAGATGTTGTGATATACTTTACTGAGAGAAATTTTAGAAATGATATCTTGCAGAAGTCTTTTTACTCTGCCCTTCAAATAGATGGGAATATGATTGGTGTTTTTAAGAAGCTCCCACCAGCGATGTTAAAGTTTAGAAGGGACTTTGGATTTTTGGTAGCTGAGTTGAAGAAGAGAGAGATACAATATAGGTGGGATGTTCCAATTGGTGTTATATTCAGATATCAAGGGGTAAGATACCGTTTGAACACAATAGATAAAGCCAGAGACTTTTATTATGAAATACTCTAGGAAAGTGCAACGCCCCCATGTACATCTACACCAACACCAGCAGATTTGAATGTCTTAGAGCAGAGGCTGTTTGAAACAGAGTCAGAAGAACAAAGAAAGCAGACGCAAAAAGAGAAGGAAGTTCAGGGTGCAGTAGGTGGATCACGAGTGGACCCCTCCAGATCTCTGTGGAGCTCCTTCTTGGAAGAAGAACCGTCTAAGACCCACATTGAAATGCCGATACTTAAGCCTGTGGAACAACGTGTTACTAGATCCACGACTAGACAAATGCTAGAATCTCACAAGCAGGGGGACCCCCAAACACAATGTGCTAAGAAAGAAGCTAAGAAGCAAATTGGAGCCATGGGAATAAGAGCAGGGCCGAAGATTAGTCTTGTGGAGAGAGATCTTCAGCAAATGCTTTCAACGCTCCAGATCAGACCCAAAGATGTTTAAGTTATTATCTTGGAATGTGAATGGATTGAACTCTCCACAAAAAAGGAAAAAATATTTTATTATTTGAAGCAATTTAATAATGATGTTGTTTGTCTTCAAGAGACTCATATTAGGCTACAAGACCAGAAGTACTTAGTGAATTCAAAATTGGGAACATTGTATGCTGCCTCTAATTTGGTAAAGAAAAATGGAGTGGTGATATATATAAACAAAAGATTCCCAACCAAGGTTATAGAGGCAGATGACAGTGGTAGATATATAGCAATTGAACTTGATACAGACTTTGGTGCTATTTTGGTTGTAGGAATTTACGCACCTAATCAACAACAAGAAAGTTTTTATAAGATGCTTCATTTTAAAATCTTAGATTGGAATTTTAAGAGTATTTTAATTATGGGAGATTGGAATGGAGTGATCTCTCCAAGGATAGATAAGAGAACAACGACTAAATTCATTACCAAATTACCAAAGGCTTTTTTTGACTTACAAGATGACTTGAAATTAAAAGATGTTTGGAGGACACAACATCCAAATGAGATGGACTTTTCTTTCTACTCAGATAGACATAAATCCTTTTCAAGGATTGATTTCTTTTTGTTAACACCGGATTTACTTCTTAAAGCTAAGAAAACGAAGACATTCTCCAGGACACTTACTGACCATAGCCCGGTGTGGTTAGAAATTGAGTTAGGGAAGAGGCCAAGAAGGTCTTGGAGAGTAAATGAAAATTTATTTAGATATGAAAAAAATGTTGATGAACTTAAAAAACACATGAAGGAATTTTTCAGTTTTAATATGAATAAGGGTACTTCCATTGAAACAGTTTGGGATGCAAGTAAAGCTTACATGCGTGGGGTCCTGATACATATGAATTTCAAACATAAACAAATTAGACAGAAAAGGAGAATGGAACTGGAAGATGAAATAAAAAATAAGGAACAGTTACTTATAGCAACCCCAAAAGATGAGGCGCTCCAGATGGTGATAAAGTTGTTGAAAGATCAATTTCAAATGCTTATAGCAGAACAAACAGCAACCAACCTACAATTTGCTAAACATAATACTTTTGCTAACGCTAACAAACCTGGTAGGTGGTTGGCTTATACCTTGAGAAAGAATACGAATGATAGAATTATTGATAGAATCGAGTATGGAGGGAAAACGGTATATCAACAAGACTTGATTAAAAAATCATTTGTGGACTATTATGCTAAGTTATATGTACAGGATAATATACAGAACAAGTCAGTATATGACTTTTTGGAAGGAAAAAGGGTTACTAAAATACCCATGCTTCAAAAGGCAAATTTGGAACGTCTGATAACTGCTGATGAGATTACTTTAGCTATAAATCAACTTAAACTAGCCAAGGCTCCAGGGACCGATGGTTTGACTGTAATGTACTATAAAACTTTACAACTGGAAATGATTGAATATCTTACACAACTATTTTGTAATATACAGCAAGGAGGTAAAATACCCTCCTCATGGAAAGCGGCTTTTATATCATTGATACCCAAAGACAAAGAGGGCCCTAAGAAACCAGAGGATTACAGACTGATATCTCTTCTGAACACAGATTATAAAATATTTGCTAAGGTACTAGCCAACAGATTGATGCCGGTTATCCAAGAGATTATTCATCATGATCAAGCAGGATTTATTGAAGGCAGACACATGAAGGACAATGTAAGGCAACTCATAGATTTAATTGACTATCTTGATAAGAATAAGCAGATCTCTGCAGTGCTGGTCTTCTTGGATGCAGAGAAGGCCTTTGATTGAGTGAATTAGAATTTTTTAACCAAGACTTTGGAAAAGATGGATATGGGACCACGATTTCGGCAGGCGATTGGAGCAATTTATCAGCAACAAAATGCACAACTTATTATTAATGGAATTTTGTCAACAACTTTCGAGATACAAAAAGGCACAAGACAAGGTTGCCCATTATCTCCATTGTTATTTATTTTAACTTTGGAAGTCTTGTTGAACGCAATTCGGGACTCAAAATCCATAGATGGCATAGCTATCAGGCAAAAGGAATACAGAACTAGAGCATTTGCCGACGATCTGGTTGTTACCCTTTCACATCCTTTGAACTCAAGAATCCAGATGAAAAATATCATAGCAGAATTTGGCATGGTGTCCGGGTTTAGACTAAATCAAAACAAAACGAAAATGATGGTTAAAAACATGACAGAGATTCAAAGAAAGAGACTTGTAAGTTTAGCAGGTTTTGAAATAGTCTCCATGGTCAAATATATAGGAATACAAATCGCAGAATCAAATACAAAACTTTTCCTAAATAATTATGAAGTGTTGTGGCAAAAGATACAGAAAGATCTTCAAGTGTGGAAAAAGTTACAATTATCTTTGCTTGGAAGGATTTCAGCAATTAAAACGAACATTCTACCTAGATTCATCTTTTTATTCCAGATGATACCGGTGCTTAAATCAGATAAAACTTTGTTAAAATGGCATGCAACATTAAATAAATTTGTTTGGAAGGAGAAAAAACCGAGAGTAAAGATGAAGATTATGCAAGATACTCATGAAAGAGGTGGCCTTAGACTCCCAAACCTCCGATTGTATTATGAAGCTGCGGTATTGACGCATGTAGCAGATTGGTTTGGGAAAATAAAAACGGAACTGTTGAACATAGAAGGTCATGATCTTGTTCTGGGATGGCATGCATATCTTTTTTATGAAGATAGGGTGGATAAAGTGTTTAACAATCATTTTCTCCGAAGAATATGGAAGAAGCACCGGCCCAATTGGGATTATAAAATACCGCTTTGGTTGGATCTTGCAGAAGATCGTAGGGTCAGTTTTATGGATAAAGAAGTGGAACTGATCAAGCAGATAAAAGAGACTGGCCCAAAACAGGTTAAAAGAATATATAATGTACTGTTAGAAAGAGATTCAGAAAGTGAATTGGTTAAGGATTGTATGATTAAATGGACTCAGAATTTTGGTGAAGTGGTTATGTTGGACACGTGGGAAAAATATGGGTTCAGAATGTTAAATTTACACAGTCACAGAATTTAAGGGAGAACTTTTATAAAATGTTTTACAGATGGTATTTAGATCCTAAAAAATTATCATGCATGTACCCAAATGTTCAACCAAAATGTTGGAGATGCGGGTGCCTAGATGCTACCTTTTTTCATGTATGGTGGACTTGCAACAAGGTTAAAGCTTTTTGGATAAAAATATGGTGGGTTATGCAAAATGTATTTAAGAAAAGAATACAATTTACTCCGCAAATGTTTTTACTGAGTATAACTAAGGACTTTACTAAAGGGGAAACAAAACTGGTTTTGTATATGGTTACAGCAGTTAGGTTGTTGATTGCGCAACATTGGAAAAAAGATTTTTTACCAACAATTGATCAATGGATTCAGAAAGTGGCGGGGTTCGCCGAAATGGCAAAAATTTCAGCTTTCCTAAAAGCTCAGAAGCAGGAGAATTATACACAGGAATGGGTAAAATGGATTGATTACATACAGAATAAATACCAGATTAGGAAGTACTATGTAGCCTTTAGGTAAGAATGTTTAGACTGATAGATGATCAGAGTAAATAATACATGGGATGCTTGGAATTGTTAGAGTGGTGTATAGCGGAAGTCAGGGGTGTGGGTTTGAGTGGGAGGTGGGGGAGGGTTAGGGTGGAGGGTGGGGAAATATATATGCATAATTAACCTAGAAAATGGGATTAATGAGATATTGTTACTTTAAGAGAAATTTATATCATGATTTATATATGTTCAATTAACTTAGAAGATGGGATTAATGGGCTATTGCTACTCTAAGAGAAACTTATATTATGATTGTTGGGAGGTGAGGGGGTACAATATCTGAATGAATAATTTACCTTAAGACGGGGAGAGGGGAGGGGTTACAGTATTTGGTACAATATTTGAATGAGAAATTTTTTTTAAGTTGGGGGGAGGGGAGGGGGTATAGTATTTGTATGTGATTTACATTATATGGTGGGGGGGGGTAAAAGGGGGGGAAATGTGTTTGTATAAACTTTTTCAATAAAAAAAGAAGGTTTTTGTGCATCCTTTCCCTAGTCATCCCTTAAACTTTATATAAAGTCTCAAATTGTCAATCAAGTATATTTGTATACATTATTATTATAGTACTTCATTTGTTTGACTATTACTATTATTTCTTCATTTCAGCATATTCCATTATTCATATCATGAAGCTAATATATATGTACACATTTATTATGATTATTAAAGTTTTATTGAGTATAGCTATTATTACATCCTTTTTATTGAAAGCATACTAAATTTAAAGTGAATTTATATTATGGCATTTCATTACATCATCCTGAACTCATGGTGTTACATCTTTGTATTCTATTCTATATAGAATTGTTTATCTTTTATAAAGACTTTTCCATATCATCTCCATAGTCCTCACTTACAATTTATATAAAATTTCATATTATCAATCTAGCACATATATAAATGCATTATTATCATTGTTAATCATTTATTTGACTATAACTATTATTACTTTGTCTTATACATAATACTCAAAGTTTAACTAAATTTAATTTAATTTTATTGTGAAATTTCATTTCATCATCCTGTATCCTTCCAGTAGTAGTGCCGTCCAATATCTCTTGCCATTTATAAAATCTGTATTCCACGTGTTTTCTTGATAAGTCTTATGTGGACTTCTCTTGTTCACTGCATATCTTGTAAAGACTCGAAACCCTCCATCTGTTTCTTCCATCAGCTTGCCTTTGGTTATCACTGATGCTTCTGCCAAAATTACTCTCATTGTTGCTGCCAAATTTTCTCCCCTTTCTTCATCTATGTTTTGAAGTCTGAGATAGAGTTCCAGTTTGTTGACCTCTCCTTTCAATATTCCACACATATCATTTCCCTCCACTCTCAATTTGCTGTCGTTGTCAACAATTTTCTTATCACTTTGTTCATACTTTTCTGCAATTTTTTGAACTCTATCTTCAAATTTCATCATTCTTTTGTCAGTATTCTCAGCCCTTCCCTCCATTCTTTCTGTTCTTTGTTCTATAGTCTCAAGTCTCTTTTCAATTCTCTCTGTGCTAATTAATACTTTTTGAATTTCTAGCATAATTATTTGCAATGTTAATTCCTTTTCTTCTTTGTGTTGTGCCATTTTTCCAGGTAGTATACACTGCCACTAAAACATCCAAGGCTTTTGTTAGGTTTCAAACTAATTCAGTATAATCTTTCAAATCAAAGCTTTCTCTTTATTCCAAAAGAGCACCTGTATAAACAAAGCATGCTTTCCCTCTGTCCCTTTCAGTAAACAAAACCAATAGCCTTGAGATATCAGATGTAACCAAGCCTCCAGCCTCTAGATGGCACTGTTACTTCTTTTCTTCTGTTTTTACCTCTCTCTTTAAGCTCCAAGTTTAAGAAGAGAAACAAAAAGCTTAAAATGCTTAAAAGTTACGATCCAGCCGAGCATTGAGAGGAAAGAGATTCTTAATCCACAAATACAGCTAATGGGGAAAAATAGAAGAAGAAGGAAAAAAGAGACCAGTCTAATTTGAAAGTAAGAGGCATTTGTAAAAATTCCATCCATAAAAAAGAAACGAAATTAGAGAAAAAAAAGATAACACAATAGTTTTAATTCAAGCTAATCCGTCGCTTACTCTCTTCTATCTTGAATTTTAATTGTAAGTCTTTTTGGGTGTTCTCTTCTCTAATAGTAAAATTTATCTCACCAATTTCGACACTCTCTCTCTCCTGCTCTGGTTCCATTCAGGGGGTTGTCCCAACCTTCTGCAGCTTCATTAGCTGCTTCTCTTGTAGCCGGAAAAAAAAGCTTCTCCTGGATCAATCAAGAACTTTGCGATGCCCTTCTCTATCACTGGCTCTCCAGCAGCAGAGATATTGACAGCAATCCCGGAGCTCCAAGATTGCATGTCGTGTCGTAGCGACGTCAGCCCCGCCTCCAACGGGCCTTGAAATCTGACTATTGTAACCAGAGGGGAAATTATACTTTCTGAAATTTAGTAGATGATAACATAAGAAAGTATATCTATCCATTTATCTATCTATTTATTTATATGTATCTAGAGCAACAACATTATACTTTCTTCTCTCACCTTTTTCTTTGCCAGCTCATTACTAATTGGGCTATTAGTCATGTTTGTTTGTTTTTCTGTGCTTTTCAGTGCAAGTGATTCATATTGACAAATTCTATTTCCTCCGTGGCTTTTCTGAAAAGAATTCTGCATTGTCAGAGATCTTGCTGCATAATGTATGTATATATGCACTTTTTTTTTCTTTTTACCTAGTATTATTACAAATAGCCCATTCTTATTGGTAATATAATTATTTGAATGGGATGGGTTGTAATTTTCTGGGGTGGAACATGTTTACATGGTAAAATCTTTTGTCTCAAAGAGGCTGTTAAGAAGCTGCATATGAGATATACTGTACCTAAATCAGCCTTTATACTGAATTCAGTTTGATCCGCAAACACGAACACATTGTCAATCAGTGACATGCAGTCAGGTGAGGCAAGTGAGGCAGAGCCTCACCACTCTCATCATGAAAAAAAAAGTAAAAGGAAAAAGCTGAGCTAGTTGCTGCCTCACCGTGGATGACTCTGCTTAACCTCACTGGTGCTCTCCCTCCCCAAGTGTAGTGACTTCCTCCCCAGGCCCCCATTCATTTCTCTCTCACACACACACAGCTGGATAAAACTATATAAAAATCTAGCCCAGCTTCACTGATTACAAGTTTGAAAAGGCAACGTGGCTCCACCTGCAATCAAACTACACTTGGGGAGGGAGAGCACAAGCGAGCACCGAGGAGACCACAGGAGGAGGCAGGAAGCCAGGCAAAGAGCCATGCTGTAGTACACACACTTCCCCCCAGCCTCTTTCTTTTGGAAGGCTCGGCTCGGCTCCCCTCCAGCTTCTCTGTCTCTCCTCTCACCCCAGCCTGCCAGCAGGAGGTGGTGGGTGGGCTTTATTGTGTTCCAGGCATTTCCCACCCAGACAGCAGGCTGCATTTGCAATGGTGGAGGTGTTTGGGAAAGGCAGCAGGGGGAATGGGGGGGGGGGATGGCAGAGGAGCTGCTTTCAAGCCACTGGAAAAGATATCCAATCCAACTTTTGTGTGTGGGGGGGTTTGTTTGAGAGTGAGTGAGAGAGGGAAGGGGTAGGAGAGATAGTCCAATCCAACTTCTTTGTGTGTGTGTGTGTGTGTGTGTGTGTTTGAGAGATGGGGAGGAAGGGAGAGAGGGAGGAAGGAGGGGAAGGAGAAGAAAAAGAAAAAGAAAGAAGGAGCAAAGGAGAAAAACAAATGCTGTCGCTTTAAATTGGAACTGAGCATGCCTGGCTGTGGAATTCTGGGAGTTGAAGTCCACAAGTCTAAAAATATTTGAAACCCAGCACTGTGTCAGTGCCTCACCAGTCATAAACCTCACCGCATGTCACTGTTGTCAATGATGTCATTTGTGAACTGTTGTGACTCTGCGCAGCTCTGTTTGACTCAGGCTGTGCAGTTTTGTTGATGCATTGTGCATACGTTTTTCTTTATTATATTGCTACTCATGCAACTATCTCTTAATTTATTAGGGTTATAGAATCTTGGTGACCACCAAATAGCAGCAAAGTGATACTAAAAAAAAAAATTCCCGGCCACCAAATAGTCATTTGGACTTTGTGTCCACAATGACTGAAAGAGCTTTGTTTAGAACATGCTTAGTGTGGTGATTCCATATTGCTCACAGAGGCAGCTGATTATATATTATTAATTATTATTTATAATAATAATGAAATATATTATTAATATATAAATTATATATTATAAATATAATTTAGAATTAAGTAGGACAGAAAGTAGATATAATTTAGAATTAAGTAGGACAGAAAGTAAATATAATTTAGATTAAGTAGGATAGGAGGGATACAAGAAACTGTTTGGTGCAGTGATGAAGGCATCAAGCTAGAAACTGGGAGACTTGAGTTCTAGTCCCACCTCTCAGCCCTAGGAAGGAGCCAATAGAAAATCACTACCAAAAACCTTGCCAAGAAAATTGCAGAGATTTATCCAATCAGTTGCTAGGAGTCAAGACTGACTTGAAGACAGAAAGACAAAGACATCCTGAAAAAATATCAATAAAAGTAAAAGTACCCATAATGCTAAAAAAACCTCATGCATCCTAGAGAGTATAAAATTTTAGATTTCCAAGTTCTACTATGTCTTAATTTATATTTCCTGCTTAATTTGTTGTAATATTGAAATTATTCATGGAACAATTTGTAAACAATTTATAAAGTGGCGATGGATAAAGCAAAATGTATGTTGTTAACTAATGAATTATTATTGGATGATGGATAACTGGAAATATCAACAATGTGATTTCCTTTGAATTTCCAGCAAGCGACAAAAAAGAAATGTTAAAAGCATCAAGAGCAAACAAACACTGGAACTTAGATCTCTCAAATAAAAATAAAGAGAGAAAATGAGAACTTTGTATCGTTCCCTAGTCACCAAATATATTATTTTAAAAACTTGAGCCTTAAATAGCAAAAGCCATTTATCTGGGAATAAAATCCATTAAGATATAGTAGATAGGGCTTGCATCCATAAGTGGACTTGCACAGGCTTGCTAATGAGCACTTACCGGTACATGTTTTTTGTCTTCCTTGTAGGTTGTATGTCACTCAGTCCATCCATGAATTGAGTTTGAACAAGTCCTGCTTCAAGGCAGATTTTCTGAAGTGTTTGCATCTCGCTACCTTTAGGAAGCCACTTGATCCATCAAGTGAAATCCTTCTGTCTTTTGTGAACATTTCTTAAAAAGAAGCTGAGATAATCCTGCTGGATGGAGGTTGGACATTTCAGCACGACAAATATATGAACCATATCTCCAAAGTAAAAAATTGATTTAGATTTCAAATGGAGTCCCCAGATATAAATATTGCTGCAATAGGGAGTAGCAAACACATACCATGTTTCCCCGAAAATATGACAGGGTCTTATTTTCTTGTGACCTACAAAATATGGTTTGGGCTTTATTATGGGGGGAGGGTTTATTATTTTGAGGTTGCCGGCCAGCTGCTCTCTTGTGAGCGGGCTACCAAAGAGCCAGGCACAGCCTCATGGAAGAATGGCTGTGTTGCGCTGTCACAGCAGTGCAACATAACAGCCATGAAGCAACCACGCTCATGAGCAGCCACCTGGCAAACCCCCTTTGCAGCTGGACGCAGTGCCATTCACTGACCTAGGGGTATCGCCAAGCCGCGTGAGCGCCTGTTCGCCACCGCCCGGCTCCCGCGGCTTGGCTCCTTCCAAATGCCAGTGAATGGTGCTTTGCATGGCTAGAGAGGGGGTTTGCATGAGCAGCTGTTCCACTCTCGCTCACCCGCCTCCCAGCCTCACGATGCATGGCCCAGCTCTCATTACAGAGCCAGGGCACCTCCGCCATCACCACCATCCCAGCCTGGCTTTTTCTGCGGCTTACAACCTGAGTCTTTCAGCAGTGGCTGCTCTGGGCTCACGCTCTATGGTTATGGGCCAGCTGCCTGCAGAGCAGCGCAACACAGCCATTCGCCCATGAGGCTGTGCCCGGCTCTTTGGGAGCCCGCTCACAAGAGAGCAGCCTCCTGGCAACCTCCCTCTTCAGCTGGGCACAATCTAGCGGTATCCCAAAAGCGCCAAGCAATGCGATCACCTTTGCCTCCCCCCAGGTTCCTGCGGCTTGGCACCTTCGAGATACTGCTAGGTTGGTGAGCGGCGCTCTGCCTGGACGGAGGTGGGGGGTTGTCCAGGGGGCTTATATGCGGGGGGGGGGGGTTATATATTTGCCCACCAGAAAAATGTGGCATGGCTGTATTATGAGGACATGTCGTATTTTCGGGGAAACACGGTAGTGTATGCGAAGAGACCTAAAAAATATTTCTGAACAGGAAGAGTTCTGCATGGAGGAATGAGGTAAAATTCCAAAAGTGAAAATAGAAAGATTCTCAGCTGATTATAGGAAACATTTGGAATTAGTTATTTCTGACCAAGAACCGATTGGAAAGAGATCTGAAATTTTGCATTTGCCACATTTACCATTTTCATATTGTGATTCTGTAAACAGCTCTAGAAAGATACTTTGTTAAACATTGGTCCATTTGATCAGAGAGAATAAACTTTATATAGATTTGTACATATTGTATATAATTCTGTAGTATCCAAAACTTGAAAACCTGTTGTGCTGCAGTGAAAAAATACAAAGTTTAAAGGGCAGGAATAGATTATAGCTACGCTTTTTAACTTGTAACCATAATACATTTTGAAATTAGAAGGAAAATATAAGAAGCAGTAACATTTTTCAATCACATATGTTTGTTTCTTTTTATCTTCCAGAACATTTCACTACTGGGTCATTGCTCTTTTTAATAGGCCAATTCAGACCTGCATTCTTCTTAACAATTTTGTTTATTGTCCTCAGGTGCTTTGGAGAATAGGGTGACTCCCTCTTCTTTGTGGGAAATATTGGAATGCTGTTATCATATCACCCTAGTCCTTCTTTTCATTAAACTGGACATACTCAATTCCACCAAGAATGTTAGCCTCTAGTCCCCCTAATTATCTTTATTGAGGTTTGCCCCCCCCCATGGGATTTTCCCATGTATTTTACCAGGAAACATAAGGAAAACTCAAAAAACCCATATCTTAACCCTCCTAAGCATACCATGTATTGCAAACATTCATTTTTCTGCCTGAATTCATGGGCATCTAACTCTAACCCTAAGTGGGTTCTCCCCCCCCATGGGATTTCTCCATGTATTTTACCAGAAAACATAAATAGGGCATACACAAAAACACCACACCCTCCTAAGCATAACTATGCACTACAAGGCACCATTGGCGATGCCCATTTTCTTGTATGAATTCATGGGCACATAACATAAACAGGGCAGGCTTGAAAAGTCTGCACCCTCCTAAATGTATCGATGTGACAAGAAACCGTTGGAGAGTCATATCACATCAAAAACACACTTAGGATTAGGTACTCATGAATTCAAACATTAAAATGGACATCATCAATGGATTCATAGCGCATTGGTACACTTAGGGGGAGTCTGGACTTTTTGAGTCTGCCTTATCTATTTTTCCTGGCAAAATACATGGGAAAATCCCATTGGCAGGCAAACCCACTTAGGGTTAGGGTTAGATGCCCATGAATTCAGAGAGTAAAATGGACATCACCAATGGCTTTGTATGCTTAGTAGGGTGTGGACTTTTCAAGTGCGCCCTAACTACATTTCTTGGTAAAATACATGGGAAATTCCATTGCGTTACCACCCTGCAACCTCTCTTGTCTGTTTCGGTAAGTTAAGTAAGACAGTTTAGTTTAGAGTTTAAAGCAGTAGGCTAGAATGCCATAGTTCAGTGAGGGAGAACCTTTTTCGCCTCAGGTGCCAAAAGCACGCGTGCACGCTGTCAACTGCAACTGTCCAATCAACAACAAGCATTCCTCCCGCTAAAATGACAACCAATCAACATCTTAATACTCAACAGCGTGCACCGCCATAAGTTAATGCCCTTCCCGTGCCATGCTCCCTGTGCATGCACACATGATCCTCCCTGCTGCCCCACGTATGCACGCACGGCTTTCTTGGAGCCTGGGGAGGATGAAAACAGCCTCTCCTGCCCCCCGGAAGCCCTCCGGAGGCCCGAAACAGCCCATTTTCCGACTTCCAGGTTGTCCTTTGGGCTGTTTTTCTCTCTCTGGAGGTTTCAGGAGGCTTCCCTGAAGCCTCCAGAGGGCAAAAAACAGCCCAACACACAAACTTCAGGTGAAAAATGGCCAAAGATCAAGGCCGAATATCAGCTGGCCAGCGGACGCATTGACACTAGAGCTAACAGGGCAATGCCTTGCGTGCCCTCAAAAATGGCTCCACGTGCTACCTGTGGCATCACGGCCATAGAGTCTGAGTTCAAGTCCCACCTTAGCCATGAATGCCTGTTGGATGAATTTGAGCCAATTATTGTCTCTCAACCCAACCCACATCACTGAGTTGTTATGGGAAATATAGAAGAAGGAAGGTATGTTAGATAGGTTCACAGCCTTGGGTTGTTTGTATAAATGATAAAGGTGGGATATAAATAAATAAAAGAAAATAAATTCAGATGTACTTCCACCAATTTTATCAATGGGGTCTGGGCCTGCCTCTTTTCAAATCTTAGTTGGTGCCCAAAACAATGGTGGGGAAATGATTCTTTAGATAACCAGGATCTATATCTTGACAGGTTTTGTCAGTCACAACTAGAACATCGAATTGTATCTAGAAGCTTACTGGCAAGCAGGGTAGTTTGCATAGCAGACATGTTGCATGAACATCCTGACATGTGCCCTTAGCTACATAGGCCATAATATTCTGGACCAGCTGCAGTTGCTGAGTGGCTTTCAAGGGCAGATGGTTTTTAAGTCAAGGCATGAACATGACCAGACCCAATTTTACAAGGTTTTGGGATGGTTGTTAAGCAAAGGCAGCCGTTGTTAAATCCATATATCACCATGGATGCTTTTTAGCTGGAAACGAGCTAAAAAAGATAGAAACCTTTTTAGGGTTGTAAGTAGCTTTTGAGGGGTCTGTTGCAAGGGTGAAATTCAGCAGGTTCTGGAGAACCAGTAGCAGAAATTTTGAGTAATTCAGAGAACTGGCAAATACTACTTCTGGCTGGCTCCAGAGTCAAGTGGGAATGGAGATTTTGCAATAGCCTTCAACTGGAGTCAGGTGGGAATGGAGATTTTTTCAGTATCCTTCTCCTGCTATGCCTACTAAGCAACACCCACAGAACTGGTAGTAAAAAAAAATGAATTTCACCACTGGTTTGTTGTAACTTTGAATGGTCACTAAGTCCCAGTTGTTAAGCAGTAGCAGAGAAATCTGGGCAAATCCATTCCCAAAATACAGCTGGCAAACTATTTCCTGAGCAGGAGCTGTGAATCCAGGAGGGTCTTCTAAGCTGTGGAAAGTACAAAAATGCCTTGTTGCTTCATTTATGTTGCTCTGAATGCCTCCTCTACCCTATCTAGCAGTGCTGTGAATTGCCTTGACACTTTGATATCATGAATCAAGTTCCCTCTATAGTACAAAAGGATAGCTGATGAATAAAGGCCTTACAAATACCTAGTGAATCATGCTACCTCTTCTCTTAGCTAGAGGTACAATTAACAGTTGACTCAGGCAACATGGAATGCTTTTAGACATATAACTACAAGTATCATTTATCAGAAGCATGGTGCCTTCTTAATGTCTAAAAAACAAAAATAGAAGGGCTATTGGAAAAATGTGGAGAATGCCAAATGAAAATTGTGTTTAAAATGCTATGAATAACGAAGGGGGAAAGAATGATTTTGGAAGCCAATTTTCTTTAGGTACTTTCTACAGATGAGCAAAGTTTCCACACACATCCATCCCCCATAAACCATCTGAAGCTGACTTTTAATTAAGTTCTGCCAGTTTCAGAACATTGAGAAACAGGCAAGGTACACCAAGCACCAATGACTTTTCCCTCCAGCTAACCAATAGAATTTAAAAAATGAAGCTTGAACAATATATCTTGTTTGAGTTGCTGCAGCAACTTGTTAAATGGAAAAAGGTTTCTTCCGCGGGTTCGGATTTCGCGGCTGGGAGAGCATCACTGGCTGAGTGAATGAATTTAGGATGGAAGCAAGCTGCGTTTGAAAGCAAGTTGTCTTTATTATTTCAGGAAAGCAAGACCGACAGTGATGTAGATCAATGTGAGCTGACCATGACATATAGTAAGTGTACATTTTTTATACCATTTTCTCCTTTGAAGTCCTTTTGTTTTCTTTGTACTATTGTTTTATCCCTTTTTTGTGTGTGCCTTTGCTAATGGTTCTAATCCTGTCTTGAGTTTTGTTCTTCCTCTGCTCTAAAATACTTCCTATGGGCCAGGGATGAGCCCTAGTGTCTTCTACTGTATTTCCTATTTTTACATCTTTGCCCTGAGCTAATCAGTCTTTGTTGTCACTCTGACCTTTTCTTCTCTTAAAGGTAACTTCTTCCTGCACTTCCTAAGTCTTTTGTATTATTTTGTATTCTACAGCTATTTCTAATTGTCCTGATATCCTGGTAATTATTCTCAGGAGGTTTCTTTTAGAATGTATGCTGGCTTTGTTATTCTAGGGATTTCCAGTTTGGTTATGGGCTGTACTGGTCTTCCTATTACAACACTGTCTTGGTGAAGTTCCCTTCCCACAAGCTGGAATAAGAAAAAGGGTTGGGAAGCAAAAGCAAAGCCTCTAGAAAAACTGACCACTCAGAACCCCCTGGATGGAAAAGATCTCATTCTGCTCCATTTTTATTCCAGTTCTAGTACTACAACTGACCCTCTGACGGATTAGCTCTTTCAACTAATGGTAACTAGAAGCAAGTATACAATGTTTTGGTTTTGAATACGAGCAGAGGAGAAGAGCCAGCACCTCCAGGTGACCTTAGAGAGGTGAGAGGATCTCCATGTAAGGGTTTGCACCATGGAGGCTTTGGTGTCTGTTACTGCATAGTGATTGGCCTCGATATGATCCCAGACTTTCTGGTAGCAGGGCGGATTCTTCCTATCCAGTTCTTGGTCTTAATTCAGCTGCTAAAATGGAAAAAGCTCAGAAAAGTTTCATGGGAGTGGATTTCTGTGGGGGAAAAAAAACCCCAACCCAAACACATCTTGTATAAATAAATCATTCAATTAGCTTTTTCAGCCTAAAAATATATCCTTTGAACAGCAGACATTTGCTAGTGAATTTAACATAACAGCACCAGCAGACTGGTAAATGTGCTAGCTATAATATTATACCTATAAATTAGGAATAGGATATTCAGAGGAAAGTAAGAATGTGATTAAGGAATTTGTATGATTCTGTCTTAAAGTGCTATATGCCAAGCATATCAATCATATTGGCAAGCTATAGAATGACTATAAAATGAATCTTAACATTTGAACTTAAGTGATCTATGCAGTAAATTTCTTCAAATACCACAAAAAGGCTGACAATTATCAATAACAATCATTTAACAAATAAGTTAATATTTTACTAGACATATTTTCTCTTTCTATTTTGAACCATTTGCCATTTTCCCTTTTATTTAATTTATTAATAGGCAGTACGTGACAATAGTTAATCAAAATGTATTTAGAGTCACATGAATTTCATGTTTTTAACACATTTGTTAGAACACTTTGAAATATCCGCATTAATAAAGGCCAAAGGGCATCAGGCAGTCATATATTATGAAACTTTCTGTATTTTTTAGCAACTAACATAAATTCTATTGCCAACAAAGAGAGAAAGAAAGAAAAAGTACATTTATTGGTATAATTAGAAAGAATTATAATTTAGTTCAGTATACTCTGGATAATTTACAATATTTTCTAACCACTACATTGTTAACAAATCAGAGCATTTGATATTGTTTGAATAATATAAGAATTATTGCACACTACTATTTAGCAATATTTGACCGCTTACATTTAACATACGTATGATTGATTTAACATTTGCACACATAATAATTTACTTTGAATGAATGTAATTTAGAACCTGTAGAAAGAGTGGAGTATTTGTGTTGTTTCTCGGTTCAACTTATATTTCTGCTATTTTGAAAACTTGTGTTTGTCAGAAAGAGTACAAGGTAGCTGAAACGGATGCTAATTTATTATGTGACCTTTGGAATAATGAACTTGAATGCTTTATATTTTTAACACAACAGCAGGTTGCTTTAAAAATGAACTTCTTTTGATCATAAAACTAAATCAGTATAATAGAAACTCCTTTGCATTCATTCAACAGCTCAGGAATATTTAATCGTGGCTGGTTATGATTTTTCCCCTTTCTGTTGTGGATAGAAACAGATACAGTTTTATATAGGGCTATCAACTCCAGGCTGCCAAAATGCAGATACCCACTGAATGATGGCCATGAGATTTGCTGCCTTCTAGTGATTATCTGGATGTTGGCAGCTGCCTTCCATTTACCGTATTTTTCGCCCTATAAGACACACTTTTTTACTCCAAAAAAGAGGGTGAAAATCTGGGTGCGTCTTATAGGCCGAATGTAGCCACCTGGGCAGTGGTGGGTTTCTGCTGGTTGGTCAATGAACCCGGAAGCCCCGCCCCTGTCACTCACTCGCAAGTCCTTTTGCATCGGGGCTTGCTGCAAGAGAGAGGGAGCAAAGACCTTTTCCGGATTGGTGGTGGTGGAGGTGCGGGCCCGTACTCACTAAAGCAAGTCCGGGGAAGTCCTTTGCGCCAGCTGGAAAAGGTCTTCACTTCCCCCCCCCCTTGCAGCATGCCCCGATGCAAAAAATGGCGAGATCTCTTCTCAGAAATGTCTTTTTGGGCTGGCCGGATCTCTCTCCAGATCTTGCGGCTTTTTCAGGGTTTTCTTTTTAAAAAACACCTGTCCGAACTATCTTGAAAACCTGCGATGTTGCTTTGGGAGGGGGCAGGCGGCAGCATTTGCCCCTGCCGCCCTCCCTGGGCACCTACAACCTTGGAGCCTGCAGCTTTAAAACAAGCCTTTGCACAGCTGCCTGTCTTTCCCCTCCGAAAGCAACCTCGCAGGTTTTCAAGATCGTCTGCAGAGGCGTTTGGCACGAACTCCTCTCCTGTTCCTTCTTCTGCAGGAGGGGGGGCTGCCTTGCTTTGACAGCCACCTCGTTTCCAATTGGGGGGTGGGGGAGAAATCCTCTGCATGGATCCCCCCATTTGGAAGGAGGAGGCTCCATCCGCGGGGGGAGAGATCCCCCTCACATTCTGTCTGTCTGTCTCTCACTCTCCCTCCCTCCCTCTCTCTCTATCTCTCTGTGTTTCTCTCTCCTCCCTTCCTCTCTGTCTGTCTCTCTGTGTGTATGTGTGTCTGTCTGTCTGTCTGTCACTCACTCAATCACTCACTCTGTGTGTGTGTGTCTCTCTCTCTCTCTCTGTGTCTCTGTCTGTCTGTCCCTCTCTCCGTCCCAACTGGAGAACAACCTTTTCTGTCCCCTTACCAGCCCATCCGGGAAGATGAGGAACGCGAGGGGGATCCCTCCCCCCCGCGGATGGGCTCCGAACCACCGGAGCCTCGTCCTTCTTTTTAAGCAGGCAGCTATCAGAGAGAAGAAGGCAGCACGGCTTGTGCAGCAGCCGAAGATTCCGGAGCGTCTTATAGGCGAAAAGTACGGTATGTGGTGGCTGAGTCTGTCCTACTATTATTTCATTGTAGCATAAAATATATCTAGAATAGTTACAGTTTTTAGCAATGTGTATGGTCTTCCAACCTAGCAATTTGGGCTAATGTTGATGGTCCTACAAGCAGGGTAGATCTGAGTTCTAGTCCTATCATAAGCAGAGAAGGCAACTGGGTGACTTTGGGCTAGTCTGTCTCTCTTAGTTTAGGAAGACAGCAATGGCAAACACCACTTCCAAAAATATTATCAAATACCCCTGCCAGGATTTCTCCATATAGTCAGTAGGAGTCAAGACTGACTTGAAACTACATATATGCACCCTCCCTTCCAACTCTTCCAAGCATTTTTCATTATTTTGAATCAGAAAACATACAAAATGGATCAATGGATAATTCAATCATAAAAATGACATTAAGATAATGTTGAAAAAAACCATGAGAATTTACACATACAATTTACATTTGTGACTCCTTTAGCCCCAGTCATGTTGTGTTACTGTTATACTTATGCGGCCTTAGGTTCCTTTGGATGTTAAACCTGTCCTTTGTCCACTTTGGCATATGGGTTTAATTACTTCACTTTATACAAAGTTCTAAGGCTTGAAATGTAATAAAGAGAATTATTAATGTATGACATAAGAGAAATCTAACCTTCAATGGTTGATAATTAGCATGTTTCCCTGTTGACATTTGAATCATTTCTCCTTTTCGTCTTCTTTTTCCTGGCAAGAATAAAGCTGTATTCAGATTAATTTAACTGAATTGTTTACTCTAGGATTATGAACTTTTTAATGGCCATTGCATATATGGCATATGGCGAGAAGGATGGAACTTCAATTGTGCAGTCACAAATGCCTTCTTGATTTTTTTTTAACCTGGATGGCTCCTCTCATGACTAAAGTAAGTGTCAGATTCTGAAATCACTGACAATTATGCTTTGTTCATTTACAGTAATTATAAAGGAGAAATCAAAGTAGTCAAATGTTCTGAGAAAGAAAGAAGCATCTTTATTAGATGAGAAATATTGGGTATAAGTTCTTACTATTGCTGTCACTGGTCTGTTTCCTCTTCTTTAAAGGCAACTGGAATGAAAAGAACAGGGGGGGGGGAATTAGAAGAAATGAAAGAGTGCTATGGGAGGGAGCATCCTTACTAAACCTAAGACAGAGATGGGAAATTGGTTGACCCTTGGAGAATTTCTTTCTCAAACACACACAGACTTTTTTTTAACAATGCAGAATTAAAATTTGTAATGCTGTGCACATTCATTATGTCTAGATTTGCCACGTCAAATCTAGACAGCATACTAAATGCAGAGACATAATCCTGCCAACAAAAGTGCGTACAGTCAAGGCTATGGTTTTCTCAGTTGCAATGTATGGCTGTGAAAGTTGGACCATAAGGAAGGCTGAGCACCAAAGAATTGAGGCTTTTGAACTATGGTGCTGGAGAAGACTCCTACGAGTCCCTTGGACTGCAAGGCGATCAAACCAGTCAGTCCTAGAGGAGATCAGCCCAGGCCAGATCCTGACGATGAAATTCAAATATTCTGGCTACCTAATGAGAAGGAAGGACTCACTGGAGAAGGGCCTAATGCTGGGAAAGATAGAGGGCAAAAGATGAAGGGGACAGCAGAGAATGAGATGGCTGGATGGAGTCACTGAAGCAGTAGGCATGAGCTTGAATGGACTCCGGAGGATGGTAGAGGACAGGAAGGCCTGGAGGAACATTGTCCATGAGGTCGCAATGGGTCAGACACAACTTTGCAACTAACAACAAAACACATTCATTCATATACACAATACATCAAATCTTCTTCTAATTATAAGACAATGAAACTGGATATTTGATTTCTTAGACCAAAAAAGATTATTGAATTTTTTAAAGGTGACTTTAATTGTTAGAGGGTAGTTGGTCATTCCAGTTTAAAAATTATCATGAAATTGTTATAATGATTCTTGTTTATTAGCTATTATAATAAAAGGCAGCAATTGGAACTGTTGCAGACTAGACTTAATTTTAGAAGAATAAGGCCATCTCAACACCCATCCTCAATCTCATCAACTGTTACGTTTATGAATGTCACAGAAACAAAGAGATATTATTACAATGCTTATATCCAACAATTCTCTGAGTAATCCTTATAGATATTTTGTAAACCAAGAAACTGTGCATTCAATGTTTCATTTTGATGTAACTTCCATGTTTACAATTGCTCACATCTATCTGGAAGTGTACTGTATTTCCCCCCCCAGGATAACACTCCCTGGATCTGTGAAACAGATTGTTTTTCACAAATACCGTCAGTATACAGACACTAATAGCATCTGATGTGGTCCTTGTTGACGACTGATCCAAAGTGGAATTTTGTTGGTTTCTCCTTATTATTAGTGATGGTAGGTGCCTGGGTTGGTTCTCAGTGCTAAGCCACTATTGATTCAAGGATGATAATATCATAACTGTAGGAACCGCACTATTATTATTGTTATTATTATTATTATTATCATCATCATCATCATCATCATCATCATCGGTGAAATTTACAGCCTTTGGGGCTGGTTGGTAGCTCAACAGCTCGAGTCCTAACCAAGGACCTAGGAACTGTTAAGGTAACGTTGGACGATATAAGTTGTTCCAAGTAGGGCGATTTTTTGTAGAATCAGAATGTTCAAGTCAGGTAAATTTAGAATTTCCAAATAGCGAGGTAGCCTTTTAGGTATTGCTCCAAGGGCTCCAATTACAATTGCGTAAACACACGATTTCTTTTTCCACAGTCGTTCAACTTCAATTTGCAAGTCTCAGTACTTTGTGATTTTTTCTTGCTGTTTATCTTCAAATCGTGCATCACCAGGTATTGCAATGTCAATGAACCATACTTTTTTCTTTTCAACTATTGTTATGTCAGGTGTGTTGTGGGCCAAGTGCCTGTCAGTCTGAATTCTGAAGTCCCACAAGATCTTGACTTTCTCATTCTCTAAAACCTTCTCAACCTGATGGTCCCAGTGGTTTTTGCTGTACTCAATCAAAACTTTTGGCACAATTTCCAGTGAATGATCTTAGCAACATGGTCATGGTGTTGTAGGTAGTCAGTTTGTGAAATTTTGCTGCATCCATTGAACAAGTAGTCGACTCTCTCATCTTTCTCGTTACAGAGGTGACATTTGCTGTTGGTGAATTTTTGCCTTCATGCAATTTGTGACTAATGCTTGTTCTTGAGCTGCCAAAATAAAGCCTTCTGTTTCTTTTTTCAGTACTCCTGATCTTAACCAGTTCCAAGTTAGTTTTTGGTCAGCTTTGCCTTCAATACTTTTCAAGTATTAGCCATGCATAGCTATGCTTTTCCAATTTTCAGCTCGCTTCTCAATTACTTCTTTCTTATATTCAGCTTTTGACTTAGTTGTCTTCAAAAGGCCTCCTTTATTTACTTCCTTAATCATTGGTTCTTCACTTTTCTGGATGTAATCATTCAAGCTGTGTCTTTCTTCTTTCACAGTCTGCTTTACTTGTAGCATGGGTGCTATCATGGTATTTAATCATGATGGAGCTGGTGTTGAGGCCACTTGCCTTGGAAATAAAATAAATCAGACCATCAGTAGTTAATTTGAAAGTCTGCACTAATCATGATGGTATAACACGACAAAAATGCAATAACTTAAATATCAGGTAATTTGATGTTATAACAACCCCAAAGCTTATTCCTTGCTTCAAACATTTATTCAGTCTGACATTTTAAATATATCTTTTGTGGCTGTTGTACATTTATTTTTCTTTTTTAGAGCATAGGCCAAGGTTGAAGATGGAATATGAACAAACTGAAAAATAACCATATTGTTCTGTCTTCTCTCTGTAGTAATTTTTCTGTAGATTTTTGAAACATTTAAAACAAGCTGTCTTAGACTTTTTCAAACAACTAATGCCAATATTAAATTCAGCTTTCTTGAAAGGCTTAACTGAAATGGCCTCTGCACTTTTAAAACTCTCATACTACAATTCTGCAACTACTCAAATGAGTCATACATGAAAATTAAATGCGATAACTGAAAATTAAACATAATTGTTTTTCGACTAGATCAGAGTCACCTCCGTAGCCTTTTAAAAGCAGTAGTTGAAGAAAACTTGAAAATAATGAGGAGATTCAGGATCTTCCTCTCATCTGGTATTTTGGTCATCAGTAAACGTGAACTCCCTAGAATGCCCTCAAAATAAGAACACAAGCAATAAGAACACTATCCATTTCATGTCACTGGGGTTGGGAATCTGTCCAGGCTAATGTTGGGTGATGACTGGGCTATCTTTATATTACCATGTAACATCACTGTTATAGGACTTTTTTCCTGACTGCGTTCTTGTGTTTCACAATGCGTGCATTTATAAATGCATGCATCGCCGAACACAAGAACGCAGTCAGAAAAAAAGAAAAAACTTCCTCCCTTTTCCAGCACCTTAAAGCAACAAGACATGAAATTGATTTTGAAGGAACCAAATTAATCTCCAAAACAGAACACTTTAACAGAGAATAATTATGGAAGCCATCGAAATAGAGAAACACCCCCACAACATCAATAAGCGTGACGATACCTCCCACCTACCAGACATCTGGAAACCAGCCCTAGTCAACAAACAAATTCCACCCACCACCCAGGTCATTACAACACAAAAGAACAACGGACACACAGCCAGCACCTCAACCACACAGGATGATACGAAACAGCTGACCAATCTACAAACATTAACTCCATCTACCAATCAGGATGCAACTACACAGCCAATCAACCCACTTAAAGCAACAAAGCCAGCACTCCAAACACCCCCACCAAGATCTATAGAAAGACGGCAGCTCTGACCACGCTTTACTCCCACAAGCACAAAGCCGAAAACACCAGCCTGAAGATGGCGAGTGGGACCTCACCGAAACATTGGCAAGGCAATCTCAATCTTACATGGGAAAAGACCCGAATACAACATATATATATATATATATATATATATATATATATATATATATATATATATATATATATATATGTGTGTGTGTGTGTTGTATGACTACATAATAATTTTAAAGGTGACTAATAATGCATTGCTAAAATCTCTTCCACACATTTATTTAGGAGAAAAAAAGGCATGAAGGCAAGGTCCTGAGAAGATAACACTAACCATGCAATTTTGTGTATAATTCTTCTGCTGAAGAAGCAGCCCTGTGACTTGTGAAAGAATTTAAGTGCTGCTGAGCATAGCAAGAGTTTAAAGCGTGGCAGCCATGATTTAGCAAGCATGCAGCACAGTTTCAGTCCTGTTTTAGCAGTTAGGTTTCAAGAGAGTTGGTCAGACAACTAGAGTTAGATGCAGTTGTGGCTTCATATTTAAGAAATGTAGTATGCTGTATCTATTGCGATTTTTGACTTCTTTCTAACCAATTATGGTTTTATACATTTGTAGTTACTTATTGCTTAACAAAAACACATTGTTTTCCTTATTTTTTGGTCTTATCCCTGGATTGTTACAGAATATGCCCATGTGTGCTTAAGCATATTTTTAAAAAGTACATGGGTATTTATATGGTATAAAAGATTTTTGATTTGTCAAAAAATACAACCCACTTTGAAATAACTCGAGTACTCTAATACTGATAGTGCTCTCTTAGCTACCTCTGCTCAAAATAAATTCACAATATGTCCTAAATTCTAGAATATTGCTAGAATTGAAAATGGCTTACACTTCTTTTCAGCAAATAGGTAAACCTTATAGTTATTAAAGCAATTCAATTAATGGTGGCATTTGTTGCCTTCAAATAGGAAGGTATTGTCTGTGGACACACAGTATCACATCTTTTTTCTATGTATCTAGAGGTGCTTTTTTTTTAAAAAGTGCTTTATCCCAGTTTCACTTGTGGAAGATATTTTTTCAATCATAATAATTAAGTTTGACCATGACTGCTGAAATCAGATAGCAGAGACTCCTGTCATTTTGAGATATGAAACAGAATATATAGTGTAAGTGCTTTGGTAGAAAACTCATCCAATAAATGGCAACAACCTGAGAGTTTCCAACAACTGTTTCTGATCAAAAACTAGCAATTTGGATAGTGAGTTACTGATCTGTATCCAGTGGAGAAAGAGATTCAAGGTTATATGAATCTTATATAGAATAGTGATCATAATATATTGAATCGAATGTTCTATTCCAGCGATGGTGAACCTTTTTTCACTCGCGTGCCATAAGTGGGGGGAGCGCAGGGGGGGTCATGTGCGGGCGTGCCACACCCATAATGCAATGCGCGACCCCCAGTGTGCATGCGCGCACTACAGGCGTTTCCCCCCCCACATTTTGACATGCTTTTTCGCCCTTCCCAGGCTCCAGAGGCTTTATAAGAGCCTGGGGGGGGTGAAAACAGCCTCCCCCGCCTCCCCCGGATGCCCTCCGGAGGCGTCAGGGAAGCCTCCAGACAGTCCCTGAAGCCTTTGGAGCACTCAAAATGATCCTCCGAGCAAACCGGAAGTGACTTCTGGTTTGCTCGGATGGTCGTTTTAAGCGCTCCAAAGGCTTCAGGGACTGTCCGGAGGCTTCCCTGACGCCTCCAGAGTTCGTCCGGGGGGGGGAGGCTCTTTTCGTCCTCCCCAGGCTCCTATAAAGCCTTTGGAGCCTGGGGAGGGCGAAAAATGGCTTTAAAAAAGGGTGAACTCAGCTGGCCAGCGCGTGCATGCGCGCTGGCCAGCTGACAGGGTAGCGCCTCGCGTGCCCTGACAAATGGCTCCGCGTGCCACCTGTGGCACGCATGCCATAGGTTCGCCATCACTGTTCTATTCTAATAGAATATATATTTTTATTTATTTGTATCTCACCTTTCTTATTACTACAAATAAGGCAGCAAAAGTATCCAACACAGTATTCATTCTCCTAGTTTCCTCACAACAAGTCTGTGAGGTGGGTTGGGCTGAGAAACTGGCCCAGGGCAACTCAGTTAGTTTTCATAACTGAGGCAGGACATGAACTTCCACTTTTTAGTCAATCTCTATGTAAGATGTCATAGAGTCACAACTGGATATATCATTTTCCAGAAAAAGGTGGAGAGACAATTATTTAATGTTTTAGATTTGAAAAGCTCATTGGGTGATCTCTAGCTCCCAGGAGCAGATACAGCAGGTAGTGGCCTTCAAATTGTAGAGTCCTGGCATTGACGTCAGGAGTTTCCCCTGAGTCTGCCGGCAACAGCCAGGCCGCGTCTGATTGGTCAAGACGCGGCTTGGCTGAACGCAGGTAATCCTCGCATCCTGATTGGCCTCCCTGCTTGACAGCTCCATATAAATAGCTGTCAGGCAGGGACAGCTCCGGCTTCTCTCCTGTACGCTGTACTTTTGCTGTTTGTAAATAAAGCTAGTTTGAATTCGCCTCACGGCGTCCGTCTGAGTTCCTGCCTATTTAACACAAATTCTAGTTCCTGCTCCTACCAAAAACAAACAGAGAGCCAGATAAGACTTCACATCTGGTTAAAGAATTGCAGCTATATAGAGGACCATGTTCTCAGAGAATTACGGGAAGCAAAGTTCAACATGTTGTGTGGGCCACAGTTGGGAAAAGATGATGCACTTCAAATTGGGGCAGTGTTCACTTTTAAAATGAAAATGTTACCAATCAATGAAACCATTAGGAATGTGCACTTTCCCCCCCTCTGAATGAGTGAAGTCAGAGTTATAAAAAAAGGACAAGGCAACTCATCCTTTTTGTCTCTGATATTCCCCTTTTCCTTTCATACAACCTTTTCTTTTCTCAAACAGCCGATTGCCAGGGAAAAATCAATTTCCAACTTTTAATGGATTTCTTTAAAGAAGGCAAAGACTGTCTGAAATTATCTCTACACAGTTAAATGTTTGCACAGACATGTACTACAATACTTGATTGGAAGACCTTGATTGGAAAAACTTGATTGGAAAAATTAGCCCCATAATGCCAAATTTAGTTCTTTTCAATGTGCAGATGTTCACAATGCAGTTGATACATATGTAGAGGAATGAGCAAGAATTTCTAGCACATTATGTTGATGCAGACAATCCATCTGATAAATGCCCAAATTTTACGACTTATAAAAGTCAGTGGAAATTGTTGATTTTAGTTAGTGGACATGGATTGCTACCATTTTTTGTTCTTTACTATCCTCCATTGTTTCACATTCTTTGGTGTCAACACAAGAGTAAAATCAACTATCTGGAATTAACATAGCCAGTCCGAAAGATGTGCCCGGTGTTTGGTATAAGATGGGCAACTGTATAAATGTTTTAAATAAATAAGGAGATTACTATCAACATGCCTATCTCTATGAAATCAAGATAATCGCTTCTTGGTGACAGTTTGAACCAATGAATAATTAGCTGAAATAGGAAAAAATGCATAATTATTAATAGTTTTCTACCAATGGAAGCCACTCATTCATCAAGTCATATAAAATTTTGAGAAGAACATTATTGTTTGATGGTGCACAGTTTTATTTACTGTTTTTCATTCCATTTCCAATTAAGAAAAACATTTTAAAGTGACCAAATAGAATAGTTTTTGAAGAAAATTGCATTGCTTATACAGAAGAGTCAGAAAACTTGAAACATTCTCTGCACATTCTTGAGTCGATACAAAATGCTAACAAAAAATTGGCTGATCACTGTTGACCCTGTTCCACATCTCTGCCAATCACCTAATTTTCCTTTAACATAATGGCTGAGAAACTCTGACATAAAACCTTAAAACTGCCAGTGAATGTGTCAGAAAAAGAGGAAAATGCTACTTTAAAGGGCATACAGGAAAAGGCAATTTGTGGTTGTCTTATTTATGAGCTGGAGATGAGGATAAAGCAATGCCACACAGACTTGGATGAAAATACATGTAGCCATAGAATGTTTGAGCCAGTGACGTGCGGTGAGGTTTAGGGCTGGTGAGGCTGGTGACGTCATCAAATTATCATCATGAAGAGAGGACTGTGACAACTTTGATCTTTGCAAGCGTGCAAACAAAATACCCCAGGATCGCGGTGGCGGGGACAGCAACTCCTTCTGCTGCGCTGCGGAGAAGAGCCGCAGGAAGGAGGGGAATGGGACCACGTTTGCAGGAGGCAGCCCTTCATGTTGGCTCAGGAAGGAGGGGAATGGGACCACGTGTGCAGGAGGCTCCTCAGCACCAGCCTCAGATCAGCGTGAGCCACGGTCCCCCTCCCCTGCACACGTGGTCCCATCCCCCTCCTTTCTGAGCCAACATGAAGGGGATCGCAGTTGCGCTGAGGAGCCTCCTGCACACGTGGTCCCATTCCCCTCCTTCCTGTGGCTCTTCTCCGCAGCGCAGTGGAAGGAGTTACTTTCCCTGCCACATGATCCTGGGGTATTTTGCTTGCACGTGCAAGAAAGAGATGAAAGAGAAAAGGGGAGATTTTTTTTTCTTTTCATGATGAGAGCGGTGAGGGTCTGCCTCCCCTGCCTCCCCTGACTGCACGTCACTGGTTTGAGCCATACTTAGATGCAAATAAAGAAAAAAAAACATTTGTAAGAATAAGCTTAATAAACTATAATTTAGTACATTGCATGTCTCGGAGCTCTGAGAAGTGCCAAAATGTTTTTCACAATCATCCTGTAGCTTGCTTCAGAAATCCTCATCACCTATCTTAATAACTAGATATGGAAAAAATAGTAAAATTAGGAGCTCATTCACAATCTGATTGATCTCATCCTACTAAATTGAGAAACACAAGGGAGCCAAGTACAAGTACATGGGTAGAGGTTTGCCTTTTATCATTTTTGGCTGAGAACCTGATTAGTTGCCCGTAAAAACCAGATTAGGCTGTGGATTACTTTATCTTTGAATTCAGCTATAACAAAATCTCTTATATGAAAACAAACTAAGAGAGCAGAAGCGCTTAAGATATTTGACTTTTGCTCCTTCATTTTAAAATTAGGCAGACTCTTGGCCACTTTCAGAATACTCTGTGTACTATAGGGTTTATTTTTGGCAGAGACATAGATCAAAGCAGAGGTTAGGCCTAAAGCGGTTTCTCAAACAATCAATCAAGTACCAGATCTGAACTAAACCACCATGTATCTACTAGATGACAGCAAAAAAATAGTATTTTTGACAACTATTTACTGCCAGCTAATTCTTGTTCAGATGTTTGCAATACAGATTTGGCAGCTCCAAGCTTAACATAACTTCTCCTTCTATTTTTCCTATCATTGCTACCATTTGTCATCTTGTGCATTTATTAGTTTCAGAAGCAGATAAAGATAGTTTTTGAGTAACAAAAACCCCTAGTTTATTATGGCATCTTTGATATCAAGAATCCCCAACATGACATATAGGGTTAAAATGTCTGATATATACCACTGCTGATTCAGGTCAGATATTTCCAAGAATGTCTTTGTTTTCCAAATGGGATTGAAAGCTTCATCAGATGGGAGGCTATAGTAGGCTACATGAGTTAAAGCAAGCCCAGACATTCCCTGTTACATGCTGCATCTGATATTAGAAAAATATCTCAGGAACTCCCACAGTTGATTTACTTTATCAATTGACTAAAGGATTAATTTCATAGCCAAGTCCTTTGCAAGTGACGTTTTATCTGAAGTTAATTAACAAAAATGCCCCTGCTTGGTTTGCAAGCTTTTTACTCTGCCAGAGGCTTAGTTATATTTTATTATGGAATTTCTGGAACTAAGTCAGATACAACACCCCCCCCCCCATCTATACCGTATTATTGCACAGAAGTATGTAAAACTAAAAACAGGATTTTGTTCTTTTCAAAGCCTTGCATCAAGATTTTGCTCTTTGCAAAACATCATGTATGATCATAAGAATGGATAAAACCATGTAGTCTGATATATAGGGACACTGACTGATCTTCTCATTTACAAACTGCCTTTGACTTTTAGGCTAACTTAAAGAGGGAGTGAACAAATCAGAAAATGCTTATTAGTAACGTTTGACTTGGTATTGCAACCAGATTTCTCATACCTTGGTAAGACTCTTACTGTTCTTCAGTTAAATCCATATTGGCTGATATATGTTTATGCATTGGGGCAAATTTAGTTCTACTATAAAACCTCCTCCTCATCCTTTTGAGATGGTTTTAAAGAGTAAAGATATAGAGAAATGCACACATATACTGAACCTTAAAAGGAAAAAGGAAGCAGACTGTATTAAAATACTTCTTCCTGGTATTCTAAATTTCTGTTTGTATAAGTTTGAGAAAGCGGAGAGGCATTCACATGTGAGATTTATCTGAGAAATGATAGCATGTAAATTTTATCTTACCTTCTTTCACACTGAGAGCAAGGTTGTACCAATTATTAACACAGAATAACAACATTGGAAATAATCATTTGGCTGTCAGCGTTCCAAATATCATCCAAAATTAAATCAGAGTCCAAGGCAGAGCTTTCCTCAAAGTTCCAATTTATTAAAAGCGACATGTTGGTACATCTGTGGAAAACCCAAATCAAAAAGCTTCCTGGGTTTCCCACCCAGTTGAAAGTTCATGATCTTGCCTCAACACCCACAGGTCCATCACATGGTCCAATCTTCCACTGCCACGCTGGCAGTTCCACCCATCCAGTTCTGGTCAGGCTCAGAGGTGTAGAGAACAAAAGATGACTTTTATTTCTAGAAGGAATTTTTTATTTTGACAACGACATTCTACTTCTTACTATTCCCCCTCCCAATTCCCCACTAATGAAAAAGCATAGTAGAAAAGAATATTAGTGTGGCAGGACAATGATTCTAAAAGGAACCGGCTGCAGGCCTGACAGGCGGCCTCTCTTCAGAAGAAAAACATTTCCTGAAAAGAGAATAACATAAGGGTTAACATAACAAAATTAACCACCTCTCCCCCCCCCTCGGGGGACCCTTTGGCTTGTTGGGAAACTTCTCATGAAATTGTTGTACTAACTTCTCCACTTTTACGTAGGTTCCAACTTTTCACCAAGTAGCTTCAGACAAAGGGTAACCCTTCCAATGCACTAAATACTGTAAGCGACCGTTATACAGCCTGGAATCTACAATTTTTTCCACCTCATAATATGCTTCCCCCTCTATCACTACAGGAGGAGGGAAAGCTTGGGTGGATGATCTTATGCTGGACCCAATTACTGGTTTCAAGAAGCTACAATGAAATACTGGGTAAATTTTCCCTAGAATTCTGGGTAGACTGAGTTGAACTATAACTGGGTTTATTATCTTCACTATTGGGAATGGACCTAGAAATTTTGGGCCCAATTTCTTGCTAGGCATTCTTAATCTTATGTATTTGGTAGATACAAAAACTTTGTCCCCCAACCAAAAGGGGGGTTGGAGTGAGCGGTGTTTATCAGCTTGCTTCTTGTAGGTTTCTGCCACATTTGCTAGAGCTTTCTTCATATTTTCCCATCCTTTCTTTAGCGTGTCCATCCATTCATTCAGAGACATGGAGGAAGGAGGTTCTCTAGGCAGCTCAGGCATGGGAACAAATTCCATGCCACTGGTAATCTGGAAAGGAGTTAATCCAGTGCTGCTGTGGACTGCATTGTTGTACGCCACTTCGGCGAAGGATAGCAAGTCCGACCAGTTGTCTTGCTGATAGTCCACATAACGCCGGATGCATTGTTCCACCATCACATTGGCCCTCTTTGCTGCGACGTTCGTGCTGGGATGAAATGCTGAGCTCAGTCCTTGTGTGGACCCAATGGCTCTCGGGAACTCTCTCCAGAACATGGCGGTGAACTGAACTCCATGGTCTGAAATGATCCTCTTGGGTACCCCGTGTAGACGATAAATGTGTTAAACAAACATTTTCACTAATTTCTTTGCAGACGGCAACCCTGAGCAAGTGATAAAATGCGCTTGCTTGGAAAACAAATCAATAACTGTCCAGATTACTCTATTCCTACTGCTGTCTGGGAGCTTGATGATGAAGTCCATTGTGATCTCTTCCCATGGACAGATAGGGCTGGCCACTCGTAATAATCCAGGGGGCTTCCCTGGCCGTGTTTTCATCATTGCGCAAGTAGCACAGCTTTTTACATAATCTTCCACCTCCGATTTCATCTTTGGCCATCAAAATTGATGCCTGGCGAGGTGGAGCATTTTTAGGAATCCAAAGTGGCCTCCTAGTTTTGCATCATGACTTCACTGTAGAACTTGCAGCCTCAACCCCGCAGGGATGTACAGTTTGGACCCCTTCCAGGCTAAGCCATCGTTCATTGTTAGAATGTCCTTGTTATTTTTGAACCACAGGTCTGCCAGGAGTTCAACTTTCAGCACTGTCATCAGCTTAGCCTGGCTTTGGATAGTGACCTGGGCTGCCTTTTGATGGGAGGAAGAAATGATGGGGTGAACAACTTCTTTCTTCTTACTGCGGTTTTCTCGACAAAGCATCACCAACAAGTTCTTGCCTGCAGGGATGTATTTAAGTTCGAATTGGAACCTTTGGAAGTATTGTGTCCAATGAACTTGTTTGGGGGATAATCTTTGATGGCTTTGAGAGCTTCGAGGTTTTTATGATCAGTTCAGACCTCGAATGGCATATCCTCCCCCTTCTAGGAGATGTCTCCATGTGAGCATGCACCACCTGATCACCAACGCTTCTTTCTCCCAAATGGCCCACCTCCTTTCAGTAGTGGTGAGTTTCTTGGCGGCCTTCTTTATTCTTTTGCAGTAGTACTGCAGTTATCGTTATATCACTGGCATCCATCTGGATTATGAATGGTCGCTCTGGGTCGGGGTGTTGCAGTATGGGCTCTTGGGTAAAGAGCCGTTTTGATTTCTCAAAGGCTTTTTGACAGTCCATTCTCCACTTTAGGGGTTGGTTTGCTTTTGGGAAAATATGAAGAAAGCTCTAGCAAATGTGGCAGAAACCTACAAGAAGCAAGCTGATAAACACCGCTCGCTCCAACCCCCCTTTTGGTTGCGGGACAAAGTTTTTGTATCTACCAAATGCATAAGATTAAGAATGTCTAGCAAGAAATTGGGACCAAAATTTCTAGGTCCATTCCCAATAGTGAAGATAATTAACCCAGTTACAGTTTAACTCAGTTTACCCAGAAGTCTAGGGAAAATTGCCCCATTATTTCATTGTAGCTTGTTGAAGCCAATAATTGGGTCCAGCATAAGACCATCCACCCAAGCTTTCCCTCCTCCTGTAGTGATAGAGGGGGAAACACATTATGAGGTGAAAAGAATCTTAGACTCTAGGCTGTATAAGGGTCGCTTACACTATTTAGTGCATTGGCAAGGTTACCCTTTATCTGAAGCTACTTGGGTGAAAAGCTGGGACCTAAAAGCGGATAAGTTAGTAAAACAATTTCATGAGAAGTTTCCCAACAAGCCAAAGGGTCCCCTTGGGAGGGTGAAGAGGTCGTTAATTCTGTTACATTAACCCCTATGTTATTCTCTTTTCAGGCAACATTTTCTTCTGAGGAGAGGCCGCCTGTCAGGCGTGCAGCTGGTTCTTTTTAGAATCTTTGGCTTGCTACACTCTCTATTATTTTACTATGCTTTTCCATTAGTGGGGAATTGGGAGGGGGAATAGTAAGGAATAGAATGTGTTATTGCCAAAAATAAAAAAATTCCTTTCTAGAAGCCCAAGGTTATCTTTTGCTCTCTACACCTCTGAGCCTGACCGGAACTGGATGGGTGGAACTGCCAGCATGGCAGTGGAAGATTGGACCATGTGATGGATTTGTGGGTGTGGAGACAAGATTATGAACTTTCAACTAGGTGGGAACCCCAGGAAATATTTCAGATTCGGGTTTTCCACAGATGTACCAACATGTCTCTATTAATAAATTGGAACTTTCAGGAAAGCTCTGCTTCGGACTCTAATTTAATTTTGGATGATATTTGGAATGCTGACACATCGGTTGCTGGCTTGGTTGAATTCCCCAGGTTGGTTTGGTGGTGCTTGATTCACAGGCTGCAGCCCGAACATAAATGGCTGACTAGTGAGAGATGCTGGCCAAATCCCATCCTGCTGGCTGGGTTGAATTCCCCATGTTGATAGGGGATCAACTGCAGGGTAATGGGTCATTTCATTTGTCGATGTATGGAAGGAGTAATTATCTCCACTCCAATATTTTGCTGAGTTTTTGCTGGGGAAGGAGGGGGAACTTTCACTCACGTTTGGCTGCACAAGTTGGTCTGGGAGGCTCCATCATCTTGTCGGCTACTGGGTGATTGTTCTTGCCCTCTCCAGCCGTGTGTAGAATTAGCCTTTCCACGCCCCTCCGGCTGCATCTTTCAAAATGTTATAAATCTTCAAATTTCCTCCCCCACAAAATCCTTTGCAGTCTGGAAGATTTTCAGAGAAGCGACTCATCATTAGCTTCTTTTCTCTATCTTAAGGCTCTATCTTAATTCTTCGCTGATATTTTACGCTGACCAGGTCAGGTTAGTGTTGGGAGTCAGCACCCCTCGCCAGCACCCTGTTTAGGGGTTGCTGGTGGAATATTTTAAGGGAGATTTGGGTTAATGTCAGAGTTCCAAATATCATTCAAAATTAAACCAGAGTTTAAGGTAGAGCTTTCCACAGATGTGCCAACATGTCTCTATTAATAAATTGGAACTTTGAGGAAAGCTCTGCCTTGGACTCTGATTTAATTTTGGATGATATTTGGAACGCTGACATTGGCAGTAAGTGAGAGTGAGACTTGCAAGAAAGAAAATGTTCCAATGGTTTCTTTATTCTTGCCTAAAGAATGTTACTGTATTTTTTGTCTTTTTTTCAGTTAGCATCTTGGGCCCAATGGATGTGCTCACAAACCTCTATTGTCATTTTATGCACAGTTATGCAAACTTTTGTTTATTGCATACAAGTAACCCTCAGCTTACAACTATCATTTAGTGACCAAGTTACAAGGGTACTGAAAAAAGTGATTTATGTCTGTTTCTCACATTTATGACCATTGTAGCATTCCCATGGTTACATAATCAAAATTCAGATGCTTGGTAACTGATTCATATTTATGGTGGTTTTAGTGTTCTGGGGTCCTGTGATCATCCTTTGTGATTTTCTGACAATCAAAGTCAATGGTGAGGCCAGATTCATTTAATAACCATGTTACTAACTTGACAACTGCAGTAATTCACTTACCAACTGCTGGCAAGAAGGGTTGCAAAATGGGGCAAAACTCACTTAGCAACTGTCTTACTTAGCATTAAAATTTTGGGCTCAATTGTGGTCATAAGTCAAGGACAAGCTATGTAGTATTAAGGGTTACTGTAGCTCCTACATCAAGCATGTCATAAGGTATGTTATTTCTATTGATTACTTAATTTACTCTGGTCCTCTGGCTTACATCAAGCATACATGCCTGTTTTGTAATACTCAGCACTAATAGAAACCCTATGGACCCAGAGGCATAAGGTTTTTGCAAAAACTGGAAATATTTGTTTCAGTGTTATTGGTAGAAGCTCAATGCCAAACTGTGTTAGGTTTCGGTTGGCTAACTTACTTTCTGGCTACAATCCTACTATTGTTACAGTGAAGAAGCTGATTTTGGTTAATTTGTTTTTAGCAACAATTCACCGATAATATGGAATGATGATTGCCTCTATCCTGTTATGAAACAGATTCACATACCTGATAGGAAGCCAAAGTACTCCACACATTTGTGTGATAGAGTATCACAAAGAAAAAAGAAAAAAAAATCCCTTCCTCAGCTGCAGTGGAGCATAGACCTTAGAGAAGATACGTGGAGACTTAGCAAAAAACATGAGTTCAGACTATTGAAATTTTGAAGCCCAGTGGGAAATCAGGAAAGTATAAGTAAGAAACTTAAAAATGGTCAAACAATACTTTTTAATATGAAAGGGAATGAAGGGGATATGCTATCAGTTTTTCAAGAGTCTGTTATGATCAGTGACGTGCGGTGAGGTTTATGACTGGTGAGGCACTGACACAGTGCTGAGTTTCAAATATTTTTAGACTTGTGGACTTCAACTCCCAGAATTCCACAGCCAGGCATGCTCAGTTCCAATTTAAAGCGACAGCATTTGTTTTTCTCCTTTGCTCCTTCTTTCTTTTTCTTTTTCTTCTCCTTCCCCTTCTTCCTCCCTCTCTCCCTTCCTCCCCCTCTCTCAAACTCACACACACACACACACACACACACACAAGTTGGATTGGACTATCTCTCCTACCCCTTCCCTCTCTCACTCACTCTCAAACAAACCCCCACACACACAAAAATTGGATTGGATATCTTTTCCAGTGGCTTGAAGAGTCTTTGTCTGGCTTCCTGCCTCCTCCTGTGGTCTCCTCAGTGCTCGCTTGTGCTCTCCCTCCCCAAGTGTAGTTTGATTGCAGGTGGAGCCACGTTGCCTTTTCAAACTTGTAATCAGTGAAGCTGGGCTAGATTTTTATATAGTTTTATCCAGCTGTGTGTGTGTGTGAGAGAGAAATGAATGGGGGCCTGGGGAGGAATAAATAAATAAATAAATAAATAAATAAATAAATAAATATTTATTTCTTAGCCGCACCCTCTCCCGAAGGACTCGGGGCGGCGTACAATGAAACATATGAAATAAATATGTGGACAAAACAAACATATAACAGAGACATATACCGAGACATACACAAGGAGGAGGTCGGCTGATGAATAAAAAACAATTAGAATACAGTGATTAAAAAACCCCTAAATAATTAAATATAATTAAAATACCCAATTAAAAACCCGTCAGGAGCGATATGGTTAGATCAAAGTTGAGCCAGGCCAGCTACTTGGAATAGGTGGGTCTTAAGCTTAATACGAAAGGAGCGGAGGTCAGAGGTATTCCTAATATCCGGAGGGAGGTCATTCCACAGGGCTGGGCCCGCCACAGAGAAGGCTCTACTCCTAGGTGCCGCCCCCCGACACTGTCTAGTGGACGGCACCTGGAGGAGGCCCTCTCTGTGCGAGCGGATTGGTCGCAGGGATGTATGGGGCAGAATACGATCCCGCAAGTAACTAGGTCCTGAGCCATGGAGCGCTTTAAAGATTGTTATCAAAACCTTGAAACGCACCCGATAGACCAGAGGAAGCCAGTGCAGCTCGCGCAGGAACGGTGTCACATGGGAGTACCTAGTACTCCCCATAATTACCCACGCAGCTGCGTTCTGGACCAACTGTAGCCTCCGGGTGCATTTCAAGGGAAGCCCCATGTAGAGAGCGTTACAGTAGTCCAAGCGAGACGTCACCAGCGCATGAGTGACTGTGCGTAAGGAAGTCACTACACTTGGGGAGGGAGAGCACCAGTGAGGTTAAGCAGAGTCATCCACGGTGAGGCAGCAACTAGCTCAGCTTTTTCCTTTTACTTTTTTTTTTCATGATGAGAGTGGTGAGGCTGTGCCTCACTTGCCTCACCTGACTGCACGTCACTGGTTATGATAGTCCAAACAGTAAATTGCAGTTGTATTTCTTGTGGAAATGTTTTTTGACCTGATCTGCTTCAAAGGGCTGATGTAATGGAAGAGCCAATGTTTACTTGATCATTACAGGAGTCCATGACTTACAACAGTTCATTTAGTGACCATTTAAAGTTATAATGGCACTGAAAAAAGTGACTTATGACCACCTTTCACACTTATAACCATTGTAGCCTTCCCATGGTCATGTGCTTGGCAACTGACTCTTAGTTATGATGGTTGCAGTGTCCAGGGGTCATGTGATCACTTTTTTGCGAGCTTCTGACAAAGTCAATGGGGAAGCCAGATTCACTTAACAACTGTGTCACTTACTTAACAATCGGAGTGATTCACTTAACAACTTTGGCAAGAAATATCATAAAACGGGGCAAAGCTCACTTAACAAATGTTTCACTTAGCAACAGAAGTTTTGGGCTCAATTGTGGTCATAAGTATATAACTACCTATTTAGGAGGAAAATAATGAATTAAATATGACAGCTTTTCTGATCTTGATATTCTCCAAAAATGTTGGGCATCTTCTACCATCCCAAACTTCTAGTTGGAGCTATAGCCCTACAACAATAAAGGACAGACTAAAAAAGATGTTTGGACAGCAGGTCAATCTTATGCTCATTTTACTTAAGAAAGAATATTAGCTCTCACCTCTTCTGTAGAAGCCTTTTGAATCAGATATTTCACAGAAGAATGTGACATATGAAAGACTGGCTCTGTCAAATATATGGCAAATGGGGCATCCCATGTAAATACATAGGGTAGTCATATAGCTATCATTATAAAATATATATGTAATAATTGCAACTCATCCTCATTAGTAGCTTTAACATGTTCCAAAAAATGGTCTGAAAGGTAATAAGAGTAAGCATTTATTCTAATGTGAGCAATCCAGTCCTCTCATTTACCAAAATATTTGGTTGAAATCTAACTTCCCGTAAGAATTAAACAATATGTCTATTTTTGCTTAAGCAATTTTTTTTATTTTTTTTATAAAAGTAATATTTTACTTTTAATTTAACCGTTTAAATTTCAACTAAACATTCTGCAGTTCGTATGTGCTTTGGACTACAGTGGTTTCATTTGATGAGTTGAACCTTACTACTTTGTTCACGTTTCAGTGGCAAATAACATCTTTTTTATAATGCAGTGAGAAACCAAGTGCTCAATTGCAAATAACTTTCTCAGCTGAGTAACGTTGCTGTCAGCAAGAAATTGATGGGACTTTTTGGAAATCTAAAATGGAATAGGTAGAAAAACATGAACAAGTGAGGACCCAGATTAAAATAGCAATGACAATGAGTTTCCCATTATGAAGGGCCTTTTCCCACTGCTAACTTCAACTGCTCTCCATTCATTTTTGAATTGGCACAAAGATATAACAGAAATTTGCTGTTCCCTTTGGCATCACTTGGAGTTTTTATCACTGCAATCTTTTGCTACTTGTTTCTCATGTATATGTGTTGTGGCCCAGCAGGAGCTGTTGGAGCTGCCACCAGACTCCGACAGCGAGGGTCCCTATGAGTCGGCTCTGGAGGATGTGGAGGAGCCTGGGCAGGGTTCTGACTCTGAGCAGGGATCGGAGAGTCTGGTCAGCCACCAGGAGGCGCCTGAGGCATGGAGCAGTGGTGAGAGCCAAAGGAGGGGGGCTCCTGATGCCAGGCCTTGGAGCAGTGGGGAGGAGTCACGGGACAGTGAATCAGACATCAGCAGGGAGTTATTAGATGCTCGTTACTGCCACGCCCACAGGCGCAAGGAGCAAGTGCGCAATTACCGGTGGTAAGGGCTCTCAGCTGCTGATAAGTAGACTCCTCTCCAGTTTATAAAAGGACTGATTATGCATACGCCATTTGCAGAAGTCAACACAGGAACTATTGGGAAAGTTCCATCTTGTGAGCTTGGCATGCTGGATAGCTGCTATTGTGTCTCTGTGCCAGAGGGTTCTGAGAGTCTTGTCGTGGTGGATTGCTGCCAAGGATCTGTCTGTCTGTGCAATAAATCCTGTTGAAGTAGTTTTGGTCTGGAGTGTGTTCTGTGTTGGCGAGGAAAGAAGGGGGGTCAGAACATATATGTATCAGCTGAAAATGAAGCTGGCTTCATGAACCCTACTCTAGATTTCAACCTTCCTCCACTTAGGCCACAGTGTGAGCCAGGTTTCTGTCTGGATGGCAGTCAACATGGAAATGGATTCAACCCTGAGGGTGTTGGAGGTTGCCCGCTTAACAAGAGAAACACTACTTCAGCACTGGTGCATGTAAGGACAACATATGCCTATTTCATTCATGGGCTGCAATGAGATGAAGGCAACATCTTATGAACATGACAGAAAAAAAAGAAGTAGCAAAGACATGTTTGCATTTACTTTTAGGTGCAAATTGGAAAAGGATGTAGAGCAAATGCCCAGAAAAAATTTCCACTGGCATTACTAGTGAAGCAAAATGGCAGTGCTGCACACTTAATAGAGAGAGCATTCCACCGAGGCTACCATTGGTGGCGCAATTGGAATTTTTTTTCAAAGCATCGGTTCTAAGATTTCTAGAGGATATCAGCACTTTAATACTTTAAGGAGGAATGCTTCATTTTTACCAATTCACGTTTGAAAAGACCTGTTTATAACAAATTGTATAGCCCTAAGGCAAATATAGGAATCTTCACACTTATGTTTCATCAAACCAGGCACTACAATGACAAGAAAGGAAATGCATTTAGAACTATTTCAATCCAGCACTCATCAGTAAACCAATGCCAATGTAATTTTATTAAAATACAAGGTTACCATTGCCTGTAACATTATCATTATAAAATGTTGATTTAGTAAGAAGGTTTGAATAACTCATTCTCTTATCTATTTTAAAGTTGTACAAGAAAACAAAGTTGTACAAGACTATAAATGTAAAAGCATAACAAAGACAATGGAAAATATGTTAAACCTTTTATAGAAAACTTTGCCCAAACTGCTGATGCATGAAATGAGACTGCTCTTAACCATGTCATTTTTAACACTTTTTATAAAGGAGGTGCAGTGGATTGTGCATATACAAGCACAGCTTATATTTCTTGTGAACATAAATAAAACACCTCTTTTTTTATTAATAATGGAGCTATGTTGTCTTTCACACATCCATGTAGTGAGTCAGTATCTTCAAGGAGTGGCATCTTTTTTGAAGCTTTCATAGAAGACAGAAAAAGGATACAACTGCTTTAGTTAATAACAGAGACCTACTGTATTTGAGCAAGATACAAAACCCAGTTATTAATAACATTTTTCAGAGCATACCCAGTGAGAAGGAAGACTTTTCTCCTATTCCTTTAAATTAGAATTCCAAGTACCAATTCTAGAATCATGACCATTTGGAAGGGATATAAATTCAATGGCTGTAAGTTCATTTGAAAACCATCTCACTACACCAGAGCTCAGTCCAGGTTAGTACTAAAAAGTCCTCCTGTCTGAAAATTTGGATAATAGGCACAATGACACGAAAGACAGTTCAGACTTGGTAAATAAGACAATTCACCCAGTTGTATCTGAGATATGTTGACATTTTAAGATTTCAAAAGTGGTAATCTGTTTAAAGAGAGCCACTGAAAGTTGTTTTTAAAAACTTATTGATGAAGCTAATCACTCTAAAATGCCAGTAAAGGTTAAGTAAATGGTAACTAACATCTTGTGGACTTAAGCTGCAATTCACTTTAGCTGCATTGGTATCGAGGAGTTATTTCTGATATACAAGAACATAGAGATCAGTGAAATGTCCCTAGGGATCCAGTAAGCAGCAAACAGGTACAATGTCCCCTCAACTGCCAGAAAGAGAGATATTGTAAATCTATAGAGAACTTCTTGTTGCTTAAGAGGTTGTGCTCACTTAACAGACTCAAGAACACTTTTCCACTGACACAATTCTAACTGGTCTGGTCTGAGGTATTTTCCTTTGCTACAGTTTGGAAAAAACCAAAGATTTGTGTTTCACTCATGGTGTGTGTGTGTGTGTGTGTGTGTGTGTGTGTGTGTGTGTGAAGAGGTCAAAGGCAGCTCAGCTTGGCTAGCTTTAATAAACTATTTTTTTCCCAAGGCAGGTGGAGTCAAATTCAGCTCTTACCTGTCTGGATCTCTTCACTTGATTTTCCTGGCAGCAATTTTATTTTTTCTTAGCCATGGCAAAATTGAGGAGAAATGAAAATGAATGAAGGATAATTATTGCATATTCCGAAGGAGAAAATGTGCTAAGATAATTGTTGACAGAGCAATTCGAAGACGTGATAGTGAAACCTAACCTAAAGTGCTTGGTTTTAAATTCCAGATAATTTACTGCAAAAAGAAAGCCACTCGCTTTTATCTGTTCCACACGAAATCATGAGAGTCCTTGTACTATTGTATCTTGTGCATAGGTTGCCCCTGTTCCTAAATTGGGAGACACTGGTCACAGTTGCTCATGCCTTAGTTGGCTGCCGTTGGGAGTATTACAACTCCCTGTACATGAGGCTGCCCTTGAAGAGGATCCAGAAGCTTCAGCTGGTCCAAAATGAAGCAGCATTATTGGGCACTCTTACATGGTATGCTCATGTCACACCACTGAAATTTCCTGTAGATTTCTGGGTGCAATACAAGGTGCCAGTTGTCATTTTTGGGGCCGTAGCTGGAGCTTTAATCTACTTTGAATTTTCTAGACCGAGACCCAAAGGAGTAGTCATTGGCTGACAGAGACAAAAAAGCAAAACAAAACCCAAACCACTAAACCCAAACCACTAAGCTGCACATGGGATAAAACAGCATTTATCCAATTCTGACACTGTCCAAGGGCTGCATTAAGGTGCATGAGGTTTTTGTCACCTTCCCTTGGGGGGAAACCAGGTAACTACAGTAACTTGAAATTAAAGCAATGCAGGTTGGATACAGGAGAGAATAGGACCAGTAGGGAGCACTTCAATTCCACAATAGGGAAAGACCCAAAGAGAGGACATTCTTGCTTCATTTCAAAAGCTTCTTGGACAGAATGTTTCATGCTAATGCTGTTTTACAGCAGTTTTGCAGCGTTACAATTCAAAATTTGAGCTGCTTTCAAGCAATACCTAGCTACTGCTTTACTCTCAAGGACATCCAAGGAAGTAAGGCTCAAGGCAAGCTAAGATAAGTAAGAGTTTTGCTACTGTAGTGCAACAGTATGAGTTTTCTCAATTTCTAGCTAGTTGGCAACATCATCACATGCTGCTTAATTATACACTAAAATATCTTAGACTCTTAGGCAGTTTAAGGTTTTTTTTCCCCAGAAGCATGTGAGTTCAGGGGTTGGGTTGTTGTTGTTTTTCTTTCATTCTCACGTTGGACGTTTCTACTGAGGTTTATAGGATAAGGGGCTGACTACAAAGACTTCTACTAATTTCTACACTGTAAAGAGGAGTTTAAAGAATCTTTTTTCTTGCTAGTAATGTGGCTGAGATGCATGAGATACAAATCAACTGTCATTTTGGGGAAGGGAGCGAGGGAGTTAAAGAGTTAGGTTTCTCACTTCCTTATTCATTCACAGAGATGTGGATTCACCGAGATCTTTTTAGTCCTGCTAGTTGTGATTACTTAATTGGAGTTGGTATAAATAAAAACTAAGCTATAATTGCCACTTTGAGCTCCTGAGTGGAAGCCAGCATAAGAGCCTAATATAAAATATAACTGAATATGTTGATTAGTAAGATTTCTTTTAATGAGATGTGTGACTATAGAAATGTGATTAATAAATAAATAATAAAATATAGTTGATAAACTGATCAATAATCAGAATTGTTTGGAATTGGATAGCAACTATAAATTATATTAATTAGAAGTTATAGTAATATTCTATGAACAAAATCTAGGAATAACCAAATAGCAAATTTTAAATGTTAAAAATCTAGACTGATTCCCACCCAACTAATTGCGATTTTTCTTAGCACAACTATCTAACAATTGATGCAGTACATTTTTTTCTAATATATGTGCCTATTTGTGTACATTTGTTCTAATATATACATGTTTTTATACAGTATCTTCACTGGAGTATTGCATTTCAATTTTAGAAAAGTTTAAATACAGCAGGAGACGTTTTTCAATATGTTTTATTAATTTTTTAAAAAAATGCAAGTTGGCTGGTTCATATTAAATTATGAACCACACAAATTTCTGCCTCATTTCTAGTCTTTGATTACAGAAATAATTCCATTGGAATGTTTAATAATACACTGTAGCACTCTGAGGACACACTGTGGTCACTTTGGAAATGGTAATTACCTCTCCAATTCCTGTTTCAAATAGCAGAAGAAGCTACAGGATATAAAGAATAATATAGTGAAAATAAACAACTCTGTAAGATTTTAGCCTAGTTTGTGTTCCATTCATTTTTTTAAATAGCCACTGATCTAATGCATCCTTTCTAAATGAACTCTGACATAAAAAAGAAGAGGCCTAGCCAATTTCAAAGATAAACTAAAATTATATTTATTCAAAAATTTAATACATTAAGTAGATAGTATGAAAGGGTATGCATTTACCTATTACAAGTTGCTTATCCATGCATGAATACTTCATAGTCAGGAGAGATATGAGAATATTTAGCCTTTTCCTCATCAATGAGTTAAAATTCTACTACCAATTCTCGAGCCAACAGAAATCAATCAATTAAGGTGTTTAAAACTAAGACGCTATCTTTCTATTACCAATATGGGTAGGCCTTAATGTCCTTCAGAAACAAAATAATAGTTTCCCTGCACAAAGACTTGTATTGTCTTCTTACTGTTTTAGACAGCACATCTGCCCTAAATAAAATACTCAGGTGTTATTTATTTATTTATTTATTTAAAAAAAACTTCAGTTCAGAAAGTATTTGTTTGTTCATCCAAAGTGTCAGGGTTCCAAGTAATAGCCCAGAGGAAATGAAAACTCCAAGGCAGTTTTGTATGCTTCAATGACGCTTAAAGATGGCTCCAGGGTTGACACAAAGCAGATTAGAGATAGGTGTACAGAACTGGAATTCAGGTAGTCCTCGACTTGCAACAGCTCATTTAGTGACCGTTCAAAATTATAACAGCACTGAAAAAGTGACTTATGACCAGTTTTCACACTTACAACCATTGCTGCACCACTATCAGGTCAGGTGAACAAAAAATTGGATGCTTGGCAGCTGGTTCATGTTTTGACAGTTGTAGTATCCACGGTCACCTTTTACAACTCTCTGACAAGCAAAGTCAATGGGAAAATGAGGTTCACTTAACAACTGTGTTACTAACAATGACAGTGATTCACTTAACAACTGTGGCAAGGTTATAAAATAGGACAAAATTCATTTAACAAATGTCTCACTTAGCAACAGAAATTTTGGGCTCAGTTGTGGTTATACGTCGAGGACTGCTTATTTAGAAGGTTGATTGCACAGTCTTACTAAAAGGTTCAAAAGGTTTGAATGGAGATCTTTTTATACTCTGTCATGAGCTATTTCTATTTCTGAATACGTAGTATTCTCTTCTGAAATGATGTTAAATAGCCTTTACTTTTGTTATGTCTATAAATTAAAAAATTGCCAGATCTCCACAGAGAATATTTCCTGCTTCCTTGTAAAATAGACATAAAATATATGTCTATTTTACAATGTAAAATATGTATTTCATCTTGGACCAGGTGGTATCAGGTGTAGAGGAAGGGTTAGTTTATTTAATTAGTTTATTCATGGTCAAACACGTCAACAGTCAAAGATATCAACACAATACAATCAAATAAAATCCAAACAGGAAATAGCCATTAAAAAAACCAAATAATTCATCCTGGGTAAACAGCTATAACCTTTCAGTGATAAATCCACCTGTAGGCATTTCTAGCTTTAAATCCAGAGTTTTTATGGCAACTATAGTCAAATAACACTTGACAGTTCTCAGAGATTTCTATAGACTTATCTTAAAGCAAGAACAAAGCATTCTTCACTCCAGACTGGTCTTAATACTTGGCTATCAAGGATGTTACTATTTTGATATAAAGGACATCAGAAAAAACATGAAACGCTTTGAAAATTGCACATCCAAAGAAGGGTGCACTTGAATGTGGAGTAATAGTAAAACTTCCCACTGGAATTATGGGTAGCAAACATTATGACCAGTCAGTGAGAGCACTCTCCTATGTAAGACAGATAGGCGATGTAATCTTATTTAAAGAGAGATGCAGTATAAATACTAGAAACTGCCAAATAGGAAGCAATACTACTGAGAAGCATAAAAGGAGGTGCTATTATGCTAAGAGGAGCTACAGGTTTACAAGTGCATGCTCAATCGGCGCAGAATTGCAAAGTGATTACTAGAAAAGGAAATGGGAGATTTTTTTTGGATAAAGATGCAATAGTTGCTTTTTTATAGGTTTTTGGCGATATTTTTCTAAAAAAAATGCTTTCTCACTTTCTTTACTGTTACTGATTTTAACAGTACTAATCTTAAACATTGAATAATCACTGAATTGGATGGAGCCATTTGGCTATCAAGCCCAATCCCTGTGCGGTGCAAAAATTAAAGCAACGTCTGTTTGAACACATCCAGGGAAGGGACGCTTCAAATTATGAATGGCTTTAAAATAATGATTTTGGTGCTGAATGTTAATTAAGTCAGACCATGCTTATTGGGTTAGTTTAAAAGGGTAAAATCTCAAATTCAGGGATCAGAATTCAACTGATGGGTATCTCTTATGTTTACGCAGGGATTTAATCCTGATTCTTATGTTCAGAACCAGATGTTTGCTTTTAAAATATCTTCACATATTATACTTACCTGTATTTGGACAAACAGATTTGTCAAAAGAAATAAGGAGCAGATAAACATGAAGAAACAGTGTCAGAAGGCTGGTCGCATTTTGTATCACATATTTCTCTTCAAGTAGAATACTCAAGTTGGGTTAATCCCAGCTGCCAAAGAGCAGTGCTTTTCTTTTTGGCAATGGAGATAGGGACCAGAACTCTGGCCTCATTGAAGACTCTCAAGCATGTGTTTATACAGGTACTCTTCAATTTACAACAGTTCGTTTAGTGACCATCCAAAGTTACAACGGCACTGAAAAATGTGACTTACGGCCATTTTCCCACAGTTATGACCTTTGCAGCATCTTATGATCAAAATTCAGATGCTTGGCAAACTGGTTCATAGTTATGACTGTTGCTGTGTCTCAAGGCCACGTGATCACATTTTGCGACCTTCTGACAAGCAAAGTCAATGGGGAAGCGACACTTCCGGTTCCGGCAGCCGACGGCGACAGGCAAGCCTTGCTCACCCCCCGCATCCCCGGTGGGCTTCCCACTCCTTGGGGGGCACAGGACGCCCCGTAGAGGCATTCTGCCAAAGGGGCGGCACCGTGGGGGATCCCTGGATCGGCAGCGGCTGGCGAGAGGTCCCCCGCCTCGCTCCAGGCACCGGGGAGCACGATGGGGAGACGCTCTGGCGTCTTCGCTGTGATGCCGATCGGAGAAAAAGAGACTAGAAGGATGCGGCTGCTGTGCGGTTAGGCGTGAACTTCCTCCGTTCCTTTTAACAACTTCAATAACTTTAACAAAAACAAAAGTCAGCTGTTTAAACTTTACTTTCGGCGTGAATCGGAGAGGCGCGGCTGGAGGGAGGGGGATTCCCCCCCTCCTTCGGACAGGCGGCTGGAAACTATTTAGCTCTTAGCCCCAGGGAAAGGAGGAGGAGGGGGAGAGCCAACCAATGATGTCACGCCCCTACTAAGTGAATTTTCGGACTTAAACCTTAAAACAATGATGATCTGGAAACTTTGAACTTTGAAAACTTTATTTGTTTGCCTCCAAACCCGAAGCTGGCAGGGCAAGATGGCACACTTCTGTTGTCTTTATGAAATGTAAAATCTGACTCCACCTTTAAAACTTCAGGCTTCCGGTCTTTGTCTCCGTGCTACTCAGACAAATCTCTTGTGGATTGCTGTTCTTTGAACTCCCTAGAGTGGAAATTTTGCTCTATTGCCAGGGCCAGTGGAAACAAAAACTCTCTTCTGCCTGGACCTTCTGTCTCTTGGACTCTCCTAGCTGCCTTGCCTTTCTGACTGACCATTCTCTATACTGACTGAACTTTTTATGGTATAAAGAATGCCACCTAAAAAACCACCTCCTGGAAAGCCTGGCTTTGCTGCCTCTGCCCCGACATCTGCAACCTCCAGTCCTAGTACACAATCAACAATAACAGCTTTGATGCAACCTAAATCCCTGGAGATGGAGTTTCAACAAATGTTTCAGCAACTTTTACAGGGACAAGAGGAAATAAAGAAACAACTGCAGGAGATGAAAGAAGAAATTAAAGAGAACCAGGCCAAAATTAATAAGAACTCACAGAGATTGGACCTTTTGCAGGGTGGGGCGGCTGAGATGAGGGAAGGGATGGAAGGGATGCAGAAGGGAAACAAAGAACTTGACTCCCAGCAGATGAAAATAGAGTTTGACAGAATGTCCTTTTATCTTAGATTTCAAAATGTGATAGAGACAGATGATGAAAATATAAGGGACATTATGACAAACATTTTGGCTGATTACATCCAGAAAGAGAAGCAACATATGAGGTGGGAAATAGACCTGGTTTATAGAGTGAATTCAGCTTATGCTAGGACACACAATGTTCCCAGGGAGGTACACATTAAATTCCTTAGAAAAAGCACAAGAGATGAAATTCTGAGTGCACAAAGGGGGCAAGCCCTGACATACGAAGATAAGGAGATAACCATTCTGAAACAGATCCCCAAGAAAGTAAGAGAAAAAAGAAAAAGTTATTCGCAATTAGCGAATAAATTATACCAGAAGGGGGTGTGGTTTAGATGGTTGATGCCTGAAGGTATGCTAATATTCTGGGAGGAGACAAGAGTTAGAATTAATACACCCATAGAGGCACAGGCCTTTATGGAAAAAAACAAACTACTCCTAGAAAAACCTGATGATCCTCCACCAGATACGCAGGACACGGGAGGGCCGGAGCCCTGCCGGCAGGGGGAGATGGGGCAACATCGAGAAAGCTCAGATCACAAAAATGAGTAAGAAAATCCACCTGACATAAACTGATCGAAATTACTAACTGAATTTATATGCTGACTATATGTTATTATGTTACTACCTAATAATGAACTATGTGCAAATGTATACTATGAGTATGGATGGGGGGGCGCACCTACCGCACACCGCAGTTGCCAAAATTTGTAACCTATCCCCTACCTTTTTCCTTTGTAAAATATTAAAAAAACCAATAAAACTTTGTTATAAAAAAAAATGGGGAAGCCAGGTTCACTTAACAACCATGTGACTAACTTGTGGGTCGCAATGATACACTTAACAACTGTGGCAAGAAAGGTCATACAATGGGGCAAAACTCACTTAACAAATGTCTCACTTAGCAACATAAATTTTGAGCTCAATTGTGGTTGTAAGTGGAGGACTACCTGTACATATGGGCAACCTATGAGGGGAAGAAATGCAAAAATAGACCAATGTGCTAGAAACTAAGCCTAAGAAATACCAAGGATGTAGCTTCTTTGCAAACTCTCTGCTTTCTGAAGTGCCTTTGTCTGAATAGAGATGGAGATGTTCTGAGCTGTTTCTTTTGGTGGAAAAGGCAAGGCAGCCTGGATATGCTAAAGTCCAGCATTATTATCTCTTATTTCCCCAAGCTCAGCCATAATATCATGAACAGGATATAGGATTTTTTTCCTGGAGTTTTTTAGTTTATAGTGCAAAAGTAATGTATTTATTTAAAGTTTTATAACTTCTTGAACCACTTTTGGTCTATATATTCATGTTCTAGGAAACAAGTACAATTCTTCACATTATGTCTTGACTCTGATTTTTAGTCTACTCCCTGTGACTCATTTGTTTTACCTGCCAAAGGTTCCAGGTTGCGTTTCTGCCATCTGCAGGCAAGCCAGCTCCAGGCAGGAGAGAGCAATTGGCAGAAACTAAGCCTTCTTCTCCCCTTCAAATCACCTCCCACTGTGCAGGCCCAAATTTCCTCACTGCTTTCGCCTTACGTCAATTAAAATTATTTGTTCAGACTATGATTTTGGCAGGGCCAGCAGGCTAGCTGCACTTACATGTACCTCGAGTACATTCTGTTTTTCAAAAAAGTTATCAAATTATTATAGCAAGAACAGTTTTGACAGACAGATTTCCTCTAATACAGGGGTCCGCAACCTGTGGCTCTGGAGCCACATGTGGCTCTTTCATCCCTCTGCTGCAGCTCCCTGTTGCCAGTTGGCTCCACAATTGATAGGGCTTTCAGTTAGGACAGGCAGAGGAAAAAGGATGCCACTCTAGGAGGAGATTCTATGGTGGGGGAACCGGACTTCGGGTCAGCAGAGGAAAAAGGATGCCACACTAGGAGGAGACTGTATGGTGGGGGAACAGGACTTCAGTTGGCTCCAGAATTGAGTAGGGGGCTTCCAGTTAGGACATTTGTGGCTCTTTGAGTGTTTAAGGTTGCTGACCCCTGCTCTAATACATATTGAGAATCACTACATTCTATTAACCCTTCATTTTTTCAGCTGAAACTGCTTATCTTTCCTTTGCACAGTGTCTAATAAACACCTGAAATTGTCACCATGACCATTTTGAGTTTAAAAATATCTGGTATGGAAAGGATTTTAAAAATGTGCCCTTCTACTCCCAATCACGACTTATAAACTATCCCCACCACCACTAATCCTCTCCCTCCCTTCCCATCCTTTAGCTATTGAATTTTGGATATTTATATTTTTGTAGCATTTTATTTATAATGTTTCATTTTTAAAAAAATATTATAAGCTGCGCAGAGTTACCTGTGGTAAAATAGGGAGCTAATAAATTTAGTAAATAAAATAAAAAATAAATACATGAATGTTGTATATTATGTTGTGATATATTACTTGCATTTCTATGAAATGTACAGATAATCCACTCAGGTTTCTGCAACTTATCTGGAATATGACTTAGTAACAATTATCACCGTTCTATGAAACTGGGTATCGGCCCTCTGTTGTAAACCTCAAAGCAGTTTCTGATCCAGATCTAGATCTAGCTGTGAAAATGCTACTATTGGGGACAATGAACGCTCAGACTTAATTACAATTGAACCATTTTAGGATTTAATGGTAGAACAGTGATATAGTAGGTTGCTAAACTGTTATTTGGTTGATCCAAACTAAACAAAATAATATGTTTTATATTATTTTGGATCAATTCTCTCCAACCAAACAACAGTAAGTATATTCCTATTGTCAAAAAAAATTCATAGCTACTTTGATCTGCACTACAGCATTCTGCAACAATATTCTTGCTTCTGACAAGCCATCTAAACCATTGTAAATGCCTCTGGTGTAATTATACTATGACTTTGGATGGATGTTGGCAGAAACAATGATAGTGGTGAAAATTGGGGAGGGGCAGTGTGACAAGCATTATGTGTTGCTTTGCTTTCTCATGCTGCCACCACAGAAACTTGGTAGCTTCCCTGTTTTCTAGAGACCTCTTGAGGTTGCTTCTATTCTCCCTGCTAAGACTTGCCAAGGTAAAAGACAAGTATAAGGACATTCTAAGCCAAGGTTATTGAGAATTGCAAAAACTATAACAGGAACAGGCTCTCAAATCTTAAAGGTGTTGACACAGTTCATTCAGCTCATTCTACCGAGCTTGACTCAAGTTATCATTCCTGATAACACTGGCTCTTTCTCAGGTTAGGTCCTCCAAATGTTTGGATTATATCATCCCAAGCTATTCCTATCATTGTGTATATTGGCTAGAGAAAAAAGGAAATGTAATCAGGGAAGCCTGTATTGCACAATTATTAAAGGCTGTTTCCATGGCCTTTAGCAAGTAAATTCCATCCCTATACGTTTGCATGCAATATCATAATACATGTATCAAAATATGACATCATAATGCCCATTTTGTTATTTTGTCATTACTGTAGTTACAAAGAGATGCTTATGGCTTTGCCACAGACCATATTCTCTCCTTTCCCCCATTTTCCACCTGATGTTTCTGATTTGGGATTGCTAAATCATATCTTCTTTGAAACAGTCTAGTGTTTGCCAAAAACAAAAATTAAAACAACAACAACAAAAAGGCAGAGCTACTTTTAAACTGGAGATTTCTACATGTGGACGTTTCCTCATAATATTATTGCAATGAAATCTGTATGGAAGTATATCATGACTTATGATACCGGGGGCAGGGCGGTGGTGGGTTTCAATTTTTTTTAGAACCTCTCCATGTGACTGGGTGGGCATGGCCAACTTGTAAAATGTGGTGACATTCACTTAACAACGCTCTTGCTTAGCAACCAAAATGTTGGCTCAGAAACTCTGGCATTTGAAGCACACAAGTCTTAAAGCTGTCAAGTTACAACACCCTTGCACCCCTAACCCTTTAGAAAAAAACCCCCAGGGGTGTTCAAACTTGACAGCTTTAAGACTTGTGGACTTCAACTCCCAGAATTCCTCCTCCAGTCATGTTGGCTCAGGAACTCTGGCATTGAAGTGTGCAAGTCTTAAAGCTGTCAAGTTACAACACCCTTGCACCCCTAACCCTTTAGAAAAAACCCCCCAGGGGTGTTCAAACTTGACAGCTTTAAGACTTGTGGACTTCAACTCCCAGAATTCCTCCTCTCGCTCTTCATCTTAATGATATGTGGACGGGCGGGGGGAGGGAGCTGGAATCGGTTCTAAACGGCACTGTAGATTTGTGAAACGTCTTCTATAGAAGAGGTTAGAACTGACAGGAACCCACCCCAGGGGCAGGCCCAGATAATATATCTATAATTTTCAACAGCTTTAAGACTTGTGGACTTCAACTCCCAGAATTCCTCCTCTAGTCATGTTGGCTCAGGAACTCTGGCATTGAAGCATGCAAGTCTTAAAGCTGTCAACTCTTGCACCCCTAACCCTTTAGAAAAAAACACACCAGGGATGTTCAAACTTGACAGCTTTAAGACTTGTGGACTTCAACTCCCAGAATTCCTCCTCTCGCTCTTCATCTTGATGATGTGCAGACAGGTGGGGGGAGGGAGCTGGAACTGGTTCTAAACGGCACTGTAGATTTGTGGAACCTCTTCTATAGAAGAGGTTAGAACTGGCAGGAACCCACCCCAGGGGCAGGGGCAGATAATATATCTATAGTTTTCAACAACTATGGCTCCTTCATAGGCATAACATGTGAAGGGAGCTTGAGTTTCCTCATTTTATAAAGCCTTTAATAATAAGAGCATTTATTTTTTAATTTAATCCTGTTTTTTCATCCAGATGTATTTTGTTGGACAGTATCTCTAGTATATGGAAACCTTGCTCGATATTTAAGTCTGTACAGATTTTGAAGTTGTCAGGAGTAAAATATTGTTAATCTCCTTAATAGTGGTAAGAAATAATGTGAATTGCTATGGGATTTTCACCCACACTTTTGCATGAAGGTAAAAAAATAAAATTATGAATGTATTTTTTAGAATTTACTGGAGACTCCAGAGAAACATTGGTTTTTAAAACAGGCTTCTGCCCAATGGTGTTATTTTGGTAATCATTGCAAGGAAAAAATGGCCATAAAATAGTAGTGATCTATTTGGATCATCAAGCAGATTTGGATCATATCATTAGTTAATTTAGTATAGTCCTGAATTCTTACTATTTAGCAACAACAACAAGACGCCTTAAGCCTACATATTCTACCACTGTCACATTCACTGCCAAAATGTTTGGATGTGGTCTGAAGGGTAAGACATGTTTGTCTTCACTTCTTCTGATATTACATGGGAGCACAAGCCATTTCATGCCCCGAGCTTTTGGAAATTCACCTACCTCCCTAAAAAAAGGGAAAGAGAAGAAAAATATCATTTGGCATTTTGCAAATTGGCTGCTTTTCTGCTGGGAACAAAGGAGAAACTGAAAAACCAAATCAGTTTTACCCAGCTGTTTCCTTTACATTACCGAGGGAGAAAGAGCAGCAGGTAAAGTCATGGAGCAGCATTTTCTCTAATGTTTAGAAACTAAGACAAAGGATGGAATGTAGCTCTCTCTCTTAGCAAACCTAAGGAAATGGGAATATGACAGTAAAAGTATGACAGCTTAGAATAAAATAAAAGTTGAATGTAGTATTGTTTGGTATGGAACATTACAACCTTCATGCTGGAACGACATTTCTCTCTTTTGAAAGCAAAGCCAGAGATTGTAATTTTTTAATCAATAAACTCCTATAACCGGAAAGCTTACTTAAAATAATAAATACAATACAATACAATACAATACAATACAATACAATACAATACAATACAATACAATAGTAGAGTTGGAAGGGACCTTGGAGGTCTTCTAGTCCAACCCCCTGCCTAGGCAGGAAACCCTAAATCTTATGGTGAGTTACTTTCCTCATATGAATAGTATTTGCATTGTGCCAAGAGCAGTAATGGTTGGCACTGACTGGCAGAGGGCATACCTAGGTTCAGATCCATCTTCTCCCACCACAGCTTTATTGGAAAACTTTGGCCTAGTCACTTTCTCTCCGCCCAGCCTATCTCACACTGTTATCATGGGGAGAAATGGAGAAAGGAAGGCTGCAGAAGAACATCCAATTTGTAAAATGTCTTATGCTCCTGTAATTCTAACAATTAAATAAAAAAATATAAATTAGTAGCCTGGAGTACTAATTTGAATAATATTTCAAACATTCTGAAGAGCATTGGACCGTGTCTTTAACCACCAGTCACATGAGGTGATTAAGAATGAACAAACAATCAAAAGGCCCTCTGAAACGGAGCGGAGCAATATGATTTCTAAATAAAGTCTTTAAAATGTATCCTTTATCTCTTCATCTTGAAATATAAGCCCACTCATTCAATTGTGCAAGATATCAAGTGAAAATGGTGGCTCTTAAGTGAGAGTGACCTAGCGTGAGAAGATGCAAAATACTGTCAAGCTTTGAGTTTACCTGAACAAGTGTTACTGAAATCAACTGGATGGCTTCAGTTTATTTTAAAAAGTGTTATTAAAATACTGTTGCCCCTTTTAAGGTAACAATTATGGACACCTTCATTTTATTGTTCTTTTCCCCCTTACTTGCAATCTCTTCTGATTTTAAGATTTTCTCTCAGAAGAATCTGGAGAACTTGCATCACTCTTGAGTATGAGTCCCCCCACCCCACCCCATTCAATTAAATTAATTAAAAGTATCCTCCCAATCATGATTATCTGATGAGATATGGTTTCTAATATTTAAAAAGCCAAGGACAGACTCAGGTCTGCAAAAGCCAGTGTGTTCTTATCTTTAACTTTCAGATCACAAGATATGTCCAAAACCATACTTTTCAAATCACTTGCTCTGCAGTATTTACAGGGCTGCGGGCTTTTGTCCAAATTAGATTCCCAGAAAATCATAATCATGAACACTAACACATTCCATCTGAATTCAAATGTTGAAGTAAGTTAAATGGGAGTCATAGCAGAAAGCTTAAAGTTTAAAATAAAATTAAATATAACACAGATTTTACAAGAGAAATGTAGCAAAAGCAAAGTTGTTCCTTGTTTTTTGACTGAGGCAATAAAATCCCATTTCACACAGAAAGAAATTAAACAAATAAGTGAAGGAGATAAAATTTGCTCAATTGACATTAAGCTGAAATGTCTTTGAATATTAGTAGCTTGGGTTGGTTTGTTGTTGATTGTTGTTGGTTTGAGCTCTGAGCTTGGCAATTTGGTTGCAAACGTTTCGTCCCCATTCAAGGAGACATCTTCAGTGCGCTTTGGATTGACAAAGCGAACAATCCAAAGCCCACTGAAGATGTCTCCTCGAATGGGGATGAAACGTTTGCAACCAAATTGCCAAGCTCGGACCTCAAACTAACAACAAAACATTAAGCTGTTCTTAGTTTGAGCTTTTTGAAGTAGTATATGTCAGAAAGCAGCAAATAGAAAAATTATGAGAAATAGGCATGTGCAATTAAAAAAAAAGTAACCTGAAATTACAGGAAACAAGTTAATAAAGAAACTGGTTTACAATTATATATATTTTATATCTTTTCCATTCAACTTGTGAATTATAAATCACTTGGAATGAGCAGTTTGAAGAGCAGAATAAATTGATCAATTGAAAATATGAAAATAAGAAAAAATTAAAACAAGGTGAGCAAAGCATGTGAGCCCATTTGCTTTTGCAGCACACAGAGCCAATCCTTTAACTGCAGGTAGTCCTCAACTTACAACAGCTCATTTAGTGACCATTCAAAGTTACGACGCCACTGAAAAAGTGAAATGACTGTTTTTCACACTTAAAAACTACATATATAGCCATCCTTTCTTTAGTCAGCTGGAGTTGAGCTAAGCTCACCAGATCATGACGGAGTATAAAAAGATTGAAATTGAAATTTAATTTGTTAGCCGCACCCTCTCCGAAAGGACTCGGGGCGGCGTACAATAAAACACATACAATATACATATATATACAATACATATACAAATACAAATAAACACATACACATACATGTACCTGGAGGAGGTAACGCTCATAAAATATATATAAAAATAAAATTAAATAACTATTTAAAACACCCTCAGTTAAAATTACAAAATTTAAAAAACCCGTCAGGAGCAATAGGATAAAACTATGGTTGAGCCAGGCCAACTAATTGGAAGAGGTGGGTCTTGAGCTTTACACGGAAGGAGCGGAGATCAGAGGTAATCCTGATATCAGGGGGGAGGTCATTCCACAGGGCTGGGCCCGCCACAGAGAAGGCTCTGCTCCTAGGCGCCGCCCCCCGACACTGTTTGGTGGACGGCACCTGGAGAAGTCCCTCTCTGTGCGAGCGAATTGGTCGTAGGGATGTATGGGGCAGGACGCGATCCCGCAGGTAACTAGGTCCTGTGCCATGGAGCGCTTTAAAGATCGTTATCAAAACCTTGCAACGCACCCGATAGACCACAGGAAGCCAGTGCAGCTCGCGCAGGAGAGGTGTTACATGGGAGTACCTAGTGCTCCCCATAATCACCCGCGCGGCCGCATTCTGGACCAACTGCAGTCTCCGAGTGCATCCCAAGGGAAGCCCCATGTAGAGAGCATTGCAGTAGTCCAGGCGAGACGTCACCAGCGCATGAGTGACTGTGCGTAAGGCATCCCGGTCCAATAGGGGGCGCAATTGGCGCACCAGGCGAACCTGGTGGAACGGCCCCCTTGCCACGGCTGTCACATGGTCATCCATGGACAGCCGGGCATCCAGGAGGATGCCCAAATTGCACGCCCGCTCCACGGGGGCTAGCTGTACGCCCCCGATGGCCAGAGATGGAAACAACTGGTTGAACCGGGGGGGCGGAACCCACAGCCACTCCGTCTTGGAGGGGTTGAGTTTGAGTCGGTTGCCATCCATCCAGACCCGTACGGCTTCCAAGCACCGGGACATCACTTCGACGGCCTCGTTGGGGTGGTTCGGGGTGGAAATGTACAGCTGGGTATCATCAGCGTACAGATGATATCCCACCCCGAAACCACGAATGATCTCGCCCAGCGGCTTCATGTATGTGTTAAACAGGAGTGGCGAGAGGACCGACCCCTGTGGCACCCCACAAGTGAGGGGGCTTAGGGTCGACCTCTGCTCCCCTGCCAACACACGTTGCGTCCGGCCGGAGAGGTAGGAGCTGAACCACCGCAAAACGGTGCCCCGAACCCCCAACCCCTCCAGTCGGTGCAACAGGATACCATCTCCTTTCAAACCTTTTGAACCTTTTGCTAAGATTGTGCAATCAACCTTCTGAATAGGCGGTCCTCGACTTACAACCAAAATTGAGCCCAAAATTTTTGTGGGTAAGTAAACATCTGTTAAGTGAGTTTTGCCCCATTTTATGACTTCCTTGCCACAGTTCTTAAGTGAATCATTGCAGTTGTTATGATAGTAACACAGTTCATCTGGTTCACCCATTGACTTTGCTTGTCAGGTCGCAAAAGGTGATCACATGATGTGAAAGCACTACAATTGTCATAAATATGAGTCCCTTGCCAAGCATCTGAATTTTGATCATGTGAGCCGAGGATTCCCTCTATTCACTTACTCTTAGGAGAGGTCCAGAGGTTTGCACTCCCCCACTTCATCTTCTGTAATTTTCTTGCAGAGAAAATGTAGAGAAAAGGCAAAATGCTTTTGGATGGAGTACCCTTGAGAAACCCCATTTTGTTTTCCCCACTCTATTGAATAAAAGCCCACTTCAAAAAGTAAGAAGTAAATCGGTACCAGGAAATTGCAACCACAAAAGTTTCCCAACTGATCTACAGAGGCCGCGGGAAGCCCCCTTGCAGGGCAGAGCAGAGGAATTTGGGGAATATCTGCAGGATAAAATCGCTCAAATCCGGAGTGAATGGGTCCCCCTCAGTGGTCTAGAGGGGACGTCGGAGGCGAGTCTTGAGGGACCATTCTGGGAGGAGTTTGACTCTGTTGCTGCTGATGATATGGACAGGTTTCATGGGCGACTGCGAGCCACTACATGTTTACTGGACCCGTGTCCCTCCTGGCTTATACTGGCATCCTGGGAGGTCCCAGGAGGCTGGCTCCTGGGACTAGTGAATGCTTCGTTGAGTGAGGGATCCTTGCCGGCCGCCTTGAAAGAGGTGGTGGTGAGGCCCTTACTCAAGAAGCCTTCTCTGGAACCAGCCGAGTTAGCTAATTACCGTCCCGTCTCCAACCTTCCCTTTCTAGCGAAGGTTGTAGAGAGTGTGGTGGCACAACAGTTCCCACGTCACCTGGAGGAAATTGATTATCTAGACCTGCGCCAGTCCGGTTTCCGGCCCGGTCACAGCACGGAGACGGCCTTGGTCGCGTTGGTGGATGATCTCTGGAGGGCCAGGGATGGGGGTTGTTCCTCCATCCTGGTCCTATTAGACCTCTCAGCGGCTTTTGATACCATTGACCATGGTATCCTACTGCGCCGTCTGGAGGGGTTGGGGGTGAGGGGCACCGTTTTGCGGTGGTTCTCCTCCTACCTCTCCGACCGGACGCAATGTGTGTTGGCAGGGGAGCAGAGGTCGAGCCTGAGGCCGCTCACTTGTGGGGTGCCACAGGGGTCAGTCCTCTCGCCCCTCCTGTTCAACACATACATGAAGCCGCTGGGTGAGATCATTCGTGGTTTTGGGGTCGAGTACCATCTGTACGCTGATGATACTCAGCTGTACATCTCCACCCCGAACCACCCCAGCGAGGCCGTCTAAGTGATGTCCCGGTGCTTGGAAGCCATACGGGTCTGGATGGGAAGCAACAGACTCAAACTCAACCCCTCCAAGACGGAGTGGCTGTGGCTACCGGCGCCCCGGTTCAACCAGTGGGCTCCATTGCTGGCCATTGGGGGCGAGCAACTGGCCCCCGTGGAGCGGGCGCGCAATTTGGGCGTCCTCCTGGATGCCTGGCTGTCGATGGATGACTATGTGGCAACCGTGGTGAGGGGGGCGTTCCACGAGGTTCGCCTGGTGCGCCAATTGCGTCCCCTATTGGACCGGGACGCCCTTCGCACAGTCACTCATGCGCTGGTGACGTCCCGTCTGGACTACTGCAATGCTCTCTACATGGGGCTCCCCTTGAGATGCACCCGAAGACTGCAGCTGGTCCAGAATGCGGCCGCGTGGGCAATTACGGGGAGTACTAGGTACTCCCATATAACACCTCTCCTGCGCGAGCTGCACTGGCTACCTGTGGTTTTTCGGGTGCGCTTCAAGGTGTTGATTACCATCTTTAAAGCGCTCCATGGCACAGGACCTAGTTACCTGCGGGATCGCATCCTACCCCATACATCCCTGCGACCAATCCGCTCTCACAGGGAGGGACTCCTCCACTAAGCAATGCCAGCGGGCGGCGCCCAGGAGTAGGGCCTTCTCTGTGATGGGCCCAACCCTCTGGAATGACCTCCCCACCGATATTAGAATCACCCCTGACCTCCGCTCCTTCCGCAAGAAACTCAAGACCCACCTGTTCCAATTAGCTGGCCTGGCCCAGTTATAGTTTTATTCTTCAATCCTCCTGGCCGGTATTTTAAATTTTTGGGGGTAGATTTTAATGCTGTTTTAATTTTATTGTTATTGTACAGACTTTTATGTAATTTGTTTTTATGGGATTTTTGATGTTTTTATGTATATGGTATTGTAACTTGTCTGTACACCGCCCCGAGTCCCTTTGGGGAGAGGGAGCGGTTTATAAATTAAATAAATAAAATAAATAAATAAATAAATAAAGTTTTGTAGCTGCTTGAAACAAATTGGAACTTGATGGGCATGTCCTATCCAGAAAATTTCATGTTTTTAAAAGCATGTAACCTATTCAGTAACTCTACTGGATGAAGTAATGGGAGTTCACATATTTGTCTAAAAACAGTAGGTTGGGGAAACAGAGCTTTAGACAGTTTAGTGTAAAAAAAAAGAGTTCTTTTAAAGGAAAAGATTATTAATGTGACCACCCTTCTGTTTTATTTTTAAAGTTACTCCCTTCCCACTGAAAGTTACAATTTCAATTATAAGTCACGCTATTACAATTTCAATAGATATTGTCTAATAGGTTTGTAGGTTTGTAGGTTTATTTGGATTTATATGCCGCCCTTCTCCAAAGGACTCAGGGCAGCGTACAACATTAAAAACACACATCACAAAAGTTAAAAAAAAGATTAAACCCAATTCCAAAAAGACCAAACCGATTTTTTTTTAAAAAAAGAAACAGTACATTTAAAATAAATTAAAATTAACATTAACATTAACAGGCCAGGCTGGCTTGCTGGAAAAGCCAACTTTTTATGGCGCGTCGGAAGGACCGGAGGTCAGGGATTATGCGGAGCCCCGGGGGCAGCTCATTCCAGAGGGATACAAAACCGCTGAGTGTAAAAACATGACTGTAACTTTAAATTTTTATATTCCGATAATTTACAGGTCCAAAAGTATTTTATGTACCTTGCCAAGCATCAAGGTTACTTGTTGAGTAAGCCAATGTTTAACTTCCCAGTGAGATTAAATGTACGAATACATCTACTTTAAAGACAGATTACAATGAAGCAATTATTCATAGAACAAGATGGTTTCTTCTGGTTGATGACTTCCCTGTTCTCCTAAAGAATATCACAACAATATTAATAAGTACATATTCTTTGCTACTAATATCTTTTTACATAGACATCCAGAAGAGGTAAGTCTTTTATAACAATAACTAATTTTCCTTAAATTTGTGAACTTTAATTTGAAATTAAGCAAGAAAAATAATGTACCGAGTCAGGATAGATTAAAAAACTGAGCAAAGTTTTGAGATATGAAATGCTTAAGCAAAGAATGTGATGAGTTAGTTTCTAATTTCTTCATACTTAAGGCAATGTCATTCATATATTTCAACTAAAAAATGTATTCATTATGATCTTCAGCTCCACTGATTTCCATTTGAATGAGACTGCATGTCCCTTTACCCCAATATATGAAATGTGTTACTGGCATTCAACTTTTTAATAGCAGAGACATAATAAGGTCCAACAACTGAAATATAAATGGCAAAGTGAAATGAAGGTTGAGGAAGGGAACAAGATATTCAGTAAGAGCTTTTAAGGCTTTTAAATTACAATTAGATTAGACAACATTTTCAAGGGCAAACTGCAGGACATACAAACATCAGTAGGTTTCTCTTTGCTTTTTAATTGGGTAGATAGAATAACTCATCTATTCCAAGGATGAAGTGACAGTCTGGCCCGTACAAAATTGCCAGCAGAATATGCCGTATATTATATAGACAACCAGAGTGAATTATTTTATTACACTTTCCATTCTCAGAGAATGGTTTTGCATAGATGTGGCTGGTACAAAAAGTAGTTACACTATTTCCAAAAGGTACCAATGGGTAAAGCAAGGTAAAGCCTTCAGTACATTTACATGATAGCTGGTACAGATAAGCTCCTATAAAGTATTTCAGAGATCAGAAAATCTCCCGTGTGCTCACAGATAGTGTGTACTTTTTTACTTAAATGAATGTGACAAAATCAGGTAACCTTATCAGCTATTATAAATTGTGATTAAGACTATAAGAGCTTGTTTTTAAAGAAAAGTTTGAAGTTATTTGTTTTCTTACATGTAAAATTGATAATTTTGTGACTCCAAGCACTCTTAGGACATTTTAAAGTGCCCAGTCAGCTATTCTAGTTAGGTGCCACTTCTCCAGCAATGGGCTGGAGAAGTTGAGCATCAATATATTGTTTTACTAAAAAAACAAAATAAGTTAAAATGTATTGGTATAATTCAATTACAGAATATATAGGTTTTATGAAGAACATTTTTTCTTGGTAACACTTGACAAATAGAAGAGTTATTCTTCTACAGTAGCATACATTAAATACTCTAGCAATAATTGTTTCTCATTGTTAAAATACCCTATAACCTTGTTTATGCTGGAAAAATATATTGCTACAGCCTTGAAAAAATAATCCCTGAAGCCTGTAAAATTTCAAACTCTTTTTTAAAAAAATTCTACAAATGTTAAATTTCATTTGGTTAAAATGTTTACAACACTGTTAAAGTTGGCACTGCAATAAAGCTTTGCAAATATAATAAATTAACTTCAAGGCCATTTTAATACCAAGCCAGGTACTCTCTGCTTGTTTTCCAGTCTGCACTGAGTCACGGCTGGTCTGCTGCAGCTCTCTAAAAGGCTTGTTTCTGAGTACAATCAAAATTAATTCATAATGATGGTTGATCCATGATATTCTGAATTTAAAATGCAAGCATGTCCATTTTATCTATTTATATAAATGTAGCTGCATATACAAGTTTTTCTTTATTTTCTAGCTTTGCTCAACATGCTGTGCTGGGACTATATTTCCAAAAATTTCCAATAAGCATGGACACAGAAGTTTTATAGACAAATGCCATATATTCCTCTCTGAATATAATTGTGAATTCTTATGAATTCTACCATATAGATGACCGACACACATTTTTGTTTTTCAGGTTAGTTAACTGAAATATGGCTGCTTTGCAAAACTTCACCCATTCTCTGGAAGAGACTTTCAAGAAGATTTTCATTGACTATATGAACAATTGGCATAGAAATACCACAATGAAACAAAATGCTTTGCAAGAACGAGTTAATGCTGAAAATTTAGATTATGTAATTTTGTATCTTATGGTAATGATTGGAATCTTCTCTTTTATTATTGTGGCAATTTTAATAAGTACAGTGAAATCAAAGAGACAAGAGCATTCCAATGACCCTTATCATCAGTACATTGTGGATGACTGGAGCGAAAAGCTAAAAAACCAGATTCTTTTCCAAGATGATCTTAAATCCATTGTCCATGAAAATTGTGGCGCGAAGGGCAAATGTAATTCATAATCACCAAAAACTGAATTAAGTATTGAAGAACTGGGATCCCTAATTTAGTGGCTTTTATATCAGTATGCTAGAACTTGTATTCTATATATAATTATAGGATATTAGATTATGTTAATTATTAAGATTCAATATCTACAGGCAGAGTAGTAACCAACTATGCACATACTGGAATCAAAACAAAGCTTTCTAGACATCTTCATCAGCTCAAGAAATTACAAAGAGGGTTAAATTAGGGAAGCTAGTTTACATTCTGAAATTCTAGGACTCTTTTAAGAATTTTTACAAGATTGAGTGATTAAATGAAGATCCTTCAAAGAAATTATAACGAATTATAAAAATACATTGACTGCTTTGTTGAAGAAAACGGGTGAGTCTACCCAGACACCATGATATTCTTTTTAGAGGGATTTTTAATCTTCACCATCACCACCACCACCACTCTATTTTTGTGTCTGTGTGCTTCAACTACCCTGCCAATAGAAGAAGCCAGAGGACGAAAACTCTGTTACCTCCAACTCTGTCCTTCTTAATGAAGCTGTAAGTGGACCCTTCCTGCTCAATAAAACCCTTGGAATCTGCCACCCAGGAAGAGAGAAAAAAGCTGCAATAATTATCTTTGGGTCTGTAGACTAAAAGACTGGCAGTTTGAGAGCCAAGAAGCACATAATGGGGTGAGCTCCCGTTCTTGCCCAAGCTCCTGACAACCTAACAATTCAAAAGCTTACCAATGCGAGTAGGTATCACTTCAATGGGGCGGTAACAACATTCCGTGCACCTTGGCTTATAGTCATGTTGGTCACGTGACTATGGAAATGACTTTGGAAAATGCTGGCTCCTTTGGCTAGGAAACGAAGATGGGCACCGCCCCTTAGAGTTAGAATCAATTGGACAGGAGAAATCTTTATCTTATTGATTTTATGAAATAGATATCAGAGGCTTCTTCTGTGAATCATGAAAAACACAGGAAGATGAATCAATAGGATTTCACCCTTTACTAAGGAACTTATTAATAGAATATCTGAAAGTTTTGTTTTATATAACCTAAAATTACAGTTCTTTTATGACTGTATGACTTTTATGACATTCAGTCTATTTAAAATCCATTAACACTGTGAGTTGTAGCTGTTATGTGAGTCTTATCTGATACTTTAAATGTTTAAAGGTTATTGCTATATATAGTAGAGCTTTCTGTTTAGAGGCTTCTTATCTTTCAGTAGTCTACACAGTGATTAATTATACTTTGCTTAATAAATAAAATTTCTCAATGCAAAGAAAGAAAAAAGTAAGCTATTTGAATTCTGCTTCTGGGGTGCGGCGGGCAATATTATATTGGAGTTCTGGAAACATCTTTAGAATGTAATGGCTGAACAAACATTTTTTTGAAGTGCTAATATTCTGAATCTCACTCCATACTCAGCCTGTGCCTGAATTTAAATGTATATTCAGCCTATAAATTAATGTAAATTTACATTCAGCCCGTAAATTAATCACCTTTTACCAAACATCATAAGACAACAAGGGGCCTGATTATAGGGAACCAAAACCTGGTAAAGTCTTTGCACTCTTGGAAAATTGTTAGTGCTTGGGCTACAAGGATGTAACATCCTGTTCTAATAAGCACCATATTTGATCAATATGAACAATGCAAATGCTGATCACTACCAGGGCTTTTCTGTGATCCTCCCACTTTTGCAAATGGATAAATTAATGCAAAATGCAATTACTTTTAGAGAACTGAAATTTTCAGCATTTTCATTTCTAAAAAAAGTATAATTGTAATTGATTTTTTTAACAAGATAACAATTACAAATATTGAAAAAGAAACAAGTGAAATAAAGAATAATGAATAGGTTTTATAAAACTTTTATGATGTAAAAATGATCATAAAACAGTTTATGACATAATGCAGGGACGTGCGGTCATTGGAGGCAGGGGAGGCAGAGCCTCACCTCTCATCATGAAATAATAATATATAAAATAATAATATCCACGAGGGAGTTTCATATATATAAGAGGAAGAGGAGGGAGGGAGGAGGAGCGCGTGCGGGGTGGTGCCAGCTGGGCAACCGGTGGAGGCAGGAGGGTTCTCGGAAGCGACAACAAGCTTCCTGCCTTCGCTGTACTTTGCGCGCTCCTCAGGACTGCAATCGACATCCAGAAGTGGCAGGGGCTTGATGACGTCGCCGCAGCTGCCATGCACGGACGGACGGAGGTAGCCAGAGTGGCGCCAAAGCAGTCCGGTGGACGAGCGACTGAGGATCAGGCTGCCTGATCCTCCATCACTCGCTCGCTCGCTTGCTCTTTCATCTGCCCGGACTCCTCGCCGCCACTCTGGTTACCTCCGTCCGGCTGCGCCCAGCAGCGATGTCAGCGACGTCATCACGATGAAGTGGCTTGGAGGCGAAGTGCTTTTCAGTGCTTTTCTGTGCGTCTGGCGTTTAGGTAGATAGCCGGATGTCCTAAACGCCAGAAGCACAGAAAAGCACTAAAAAGCAGCTGCTGTTGGGGAGCGCAAGCCGGCAGAGCGCACTCAGGAAGGCGGGGAATGGGATCACGTGTGCTGATCCATTCCCTGCCTTCCTGAGCGCGCTCCGCCAGCTCGCGCTCCGCGATCCCCAACAGCAGCTGCTTTTCTGTGCGTCTGGCGTTTAGGTAGATAGCCAGATGTCCTAAACGCCAGACGCACAGAAAAGCACTAAAAAGCAGCTGCTGTTGGGGAGCGCGAGCCAGCGGAGCGCACTCAGGAAGGCGGGGAATGGGATCACGTGTGCTGGAGACTGAGGCAGCCTCAGCCTCCAGCACTCGTGGTCCCATTCCCCGCCTTCCTGATGACGTCACCAGCCTCACCAGGCGTAAACCTCACCGCACGTCACTGACATAATGCAAATGTCACCAAACATTTCCTGCCCTGATGTTTGTGCTAAAAAGTTCAACGTGTGTCATTTTCAAGGCAGGTATTTCTCTGATTGTAACCCAACTTTTCCACTGAAGACAGTTTATTAGAAGTCACTGCTGAAGGCATTGAGGAATCTAGTAAGCAAATATCTCTGAAATGATGTCCCAAGGAGTCATGGACTGTCTAGTTGTAAACTAAATCTCTCTGCAGTAAAATCCTCTCTCCATCTCATTATTTTCCATGCTCCTGTTCCAACAATTCTCAGTAAGATAACCATTTTACTTACTGTTTCTTTTTGGTAAAATGTTTCATGTGCTAAGACTCATAAAGGCATTTTAGGCACAATTATGTTGGATTATGTGCCTACTTCTTAAAAAAACTCTCAACCACCATAGCAGAAACTCTTAGCATAATCTATGAAATATCCTTCAAAACCAGCTCCTTGCCTAACATGGTCACTAGCCACGGTCATCCCTATCTTCAAAAAGGATGACCCCTGCCTAGTTGAAAATTACAGACCAATCTCATTATTTTGCGTCACCTGCAAAGTCATGGAATCAATCATAAACCAATCCATTACTTAGAGACAAACAACCTACTCTCTAACAAGCAGTTTGGCTTCAGAAAAAAATCTGTCCTGAAATCTACAACTCTCACACTGCAAAAATATATGGACCTCACAACTTGACCAGGGTAAAGCAATAGACACAACTTACATAGACTTCTGTAAAGCCTTTGATTCAATAGTACACAACAAACTACTTCTAAAACTAAAATCTTATGTCATCTCCGGTTCCCTGCATAAGTGGATAGATGCGTTCTTATCAAACAGGCAACAAATAGTCAAAATAGGAAATGCCCTATCAAACCCTGTACCTGTTAACAGTGGTGTCCCCCAAGGTAGCGTTTAGGACCCACGCTCTTTATACTTTACATAAATGACCTTTGCAATCATATTATAAGCAACTGTGTTCTTTTCGCTGATGATGTAAAATTATTCAACTCCACCAATAATGCTGCTATCCTACAAAAAAATCTTGATTATGTGTCAGAATGGTCAAAAAATTGGCAACTCCAAATCTCAACCAACAAATGCTCTGTCTTACACATTGGCAGAAAAAATCCGAACACAAAATACAAGCTGAGTGGATATGACCTCCTAGATGACCCCCCACACTGTCAAGGACCTTGGAGTACTCATCTCAAATGATCTAAGTGCCAGAGCTCATTGTAACAGCATTGCCAAAAAGGCATTAAGAGTTGTTAGCTTCTTCTCCAGTAATATTGAACTGCAAACTAGGGCATACAAAATTTTCCTAGACCAATTCTTGAATACAGCTCATCTATCTGGAACCCGCACTGCATATCAGACATAAATACAATCGAACGAGTCAAGATATATTTCAAGAGAAGAGTCCTCCACTTCTCTGCTCGCAACAGAATACCTTATGCCACCAGACTTGAAATTTTGGGCTTAGACAACTTAGAACTTTGCTGTCTTCGATCCGACCTAAGCGTAGTACATAAAATTATCTGCTACAATGTCCTACCTGTCAATGAATACTTCAGTCTCAACCACAACAACACACGAGCTCACAATAAATACAAACCTATGGTAAACCACTCCGAAGTTGATTCCAGAAAATATGACATCAGAACAGAGTTGTCAATGCCTGGAACGCACCACTTGATACTGTGGTTTCTTCCACAAACCCCCAAAACTTTAACCTTAGACTGTCTACTGTTGATCTCAACCCATTCCTAAGAGGTCTTTAAAGGGCGTGCAGAAGCACACTAGCGTGCCTACTGTCCCTGTCCTAATATTCCCTTGTATTCGTATTTATTTCATGTATTCATAATCATGTCTATACTTGTATCTGTTATCTAATTCATACTTGACGAAGAAACAGCGTTTGGAGAAAGCCCGATTACTTCTGTTTGCTAAAAACCTGACTACAAATTAAAGAAAATTTCAGATTAAAGAACCTGATCCAGTTTGGCTGAGGATTTGATTATATAGGTAAATTTGCCTCATCAAATTGTCAGCTCTACAGCAATTTCTAACATTTTTCTCTAACTCAAGGTACCTGCTTCTATTAAATAATCCCAAACAAAATTATCAGTGAAAAGCAGGATAAAAAGAAACAAAGCAATACATTTGCTCAGCTTTGTACTGCAAATATTAGACCAAACTCTTCAAAGGGCTCTTTCATTATCAGTTTCCTTTAAGGAATTAGCAAAGGATCATATTTCTTTTGATTTGCTATTTAATCTGTACAGTATTGCATTTTAATCTTTTGTAAACTGCCTGAGAGGATAGTGAAAAAAACAAATTCAGAACAGTTTCCCGTCATTCCTCCCACATAACCCATCTTTGGAAGTACCGTAAACTGCCTATTGTAGAAGCCATTTGATGTTAGGCTGGCTAAACTGGTATGCTTTGTTCACTTGAGTGCAGAGCTGTCAAACTCATGTGGTCACAGCGGCATCATGTGACATATTGCAACTTTCTCCCCCCCCTTCGCTAAATTGGGCGTGGCTGTGGCCAGCATGTGACGCATCTAACCTGCGGCCCGAATGTTTGACACCACTGCTTTAGCGACTGTGTTAACACATCCCCTGTTTTAAACACGGCTTGTTCAACAACTCAAAATTGGTCTGCTTTGTGCTGAACCATAATGGAGTTCACCAATCACACCTAGCAAAACACATAGTCAAAGCAGAAAGTCAAAGTGAGCATATGGTCATAGACATTGTGAACAGGTAGATTTTCACTGTTTTGCTGTAACTCCTATTCGCATGGGAAGGTGCATTTAACATCCACGTTCATTTGAAATGGAAAAAGAAACTAGGCATGGCTAGTCTAGTGAAGAGAAGGAACAGGAGTGACATGATAACAGTGTTCCAATATTTGAGGGGCTGTCAGAGAGAAGAGGGACAACCTATTTTGCAAAGCACCCAAAGGCCAGACAGGGAATGGATGAAACTGATCAAGGAGAGATTCAACCTAGACATAAGGAGAAATTTTCTGACAGTGAGAACAATCAACCAATGGAACAGCTTCTCTTCAGAAGTTGTGGGAGCTTCATCACTGGAGGCTTTCAAAAAAGAGACTGGATACTTGTCAGAAATGGTACTGTAGGGTCTCCTGCTTGAGCATAATGACCTACAACAGGGGTGTCCAAACTTGGGAACTTTAAGACTTGTGGACTTCAACTCCCAGAATTCCCCAGCCAGCATGGCTGGCTGGGGAATTCTGGGAGTTGAAGTCCACAAGTCTTAAAGTTCCCAAGTTTGGACACCCCTGACCTACAAGGTCCCTTCCAACTCTGTTACTCTGATCTGTTATTCTGTTAATAGAGGAGAGAACGTACTTCTGCCTTCAATACCCGTGATACTAAAAGGGGAAGCCTTTCTTTCGTTAACACGATAGGAAATCTCAATTCCCTTCGCAGGACTAGTACCGAAAGGGTTAACATCTACTTTTTTTTTCTTTGCTGACGTATTGGACTCTGTAGCAACAAGGGTTCTGGGAGTCGTAGGCTCTACTAGTTTCCTGTGTTTAATGGCTCCTCGCTAATTAAGGTACTGTAGCTTTTGCACAACAAATTACACCGCGTTTTTAAGGCTTATTTGCCAGAACGTCTGATTTAAACAGAAAGCATACCATGAAAAGTGGCGGTGCTGTACACTTTATGTTTCATATTTTAACCTTTACCTTGCATTAAGAGCAATGATTTGTAAATTCTTTGGTCTGCAATTCAGATTCTCATAGCAGTAAATCTGCATTTGGAGTTTGTTGGACACCTAGGCACGTAGTGTGAATCAGCGTACGTGGAATTCAGTTACACAATACAGACTAGGCAGGCATAAGGGAAGTTATCGTTGTTTCCTACTTGCCTAGGTTTAACCATTTTCCGAATAATCGTTGTGGAGTATGTTGCAAGGCGGGCCGGGCCAAGTAGTTTTCTCCAGAAATAGCGCTTATTTCATGTAAGAGTACTGGTGGTTAAAGTTTTGGGAGGAGTAAAGGAATCAAATAAAATAGACTTCTGAATATAGAAAATTGTACTGAAAGTTTCCTTAGGACTTCCAACTCTGTATATTTATTCTATGGAATTTTTACGAAATAAATGTCCATTTTACAACGACATTTTGCCTTTCGTGTTACCAATTAAAATATTTACATCCTCGCAGTCTAAATTTGCAGTTCTGTGCCTAGTAACAAATGAATTCATCACATTGAGGTTTATTTTAGTGTGAACATACACAATATCTAATTTGAAAGTCACCCGGAACCATAAAGTAGCTGATCAGATCACATCTAAAAAATTCAGCACATATGACTAGTTTACGGTTCAGGATGTCTTGCAAATCCGAGAAAGTGAACTGTTACGCAGATTAAAACAGGATGGAGAATATCAAGCAATGAGGGCAAATATATGTACTACAGCTAAATTAAATGATCAGAGCAGTTTAGTATGTTATATCCTTATATGGAAATTGAAGGATAAATTTCCTTAAAAATTTATGTAGTGTCGGATGAGAGTTAAACTAAATCAATTTTTTAAAAAACTGATTAAAAGGTAACAGGGCTAAACTGGCTAACAAACTACACAATCAAACATGAATACTAAAACATGTATATCACTCCTGGCCTGAACTACAACTTGTGTTACAAATAACAGTATTACTTCATAGAACCATAGAATTGAAGGGTTTTGAAGTCCAGCTCCCTGCACAGGGTAGAAATTCACTATAGTAGCAGAATGTCTAAATTGCTAGCTTATGCATATTGTCCCAGTTTATCAAGATCCTATTGAACCTTGGTACTGGCCTCTAAGGTGTTTGTTGTCCCCCCATTTTTGTGTGATCTGAAACTTTTATATTTTCTAACCATTTATCCAAGCCTCTTAGGAATATATTGAATAGTACACAGTGGTGGGCTTCAAATTTTTTTAGAACCTATTCTGTAGGTGTGGCCTGTTTTGTGGGAGTGGGTTGCTGGCCATGTGACTGGGTGGGAGTGGCTTGGCAGCCATGTGACTGGGTGGGCGTGGCCAACTTGTAAAATGTGAAACTCACTTAACAACGCTCTTGCTTAGCAACCAAAATATTGGCTCAGAAACTCTGGCATTTCAAGCACATAAGTCTTAAAGCTGTCAAGTTACAAGACCCTTGCCCCCCCTAACCCTTTAGAAAAAAAAACAGGGGTGTTCAAACTTGACAGCTTTAAGACTTGTGGACTTCAACTCCCAGAATTCCTCCTCCAGTCATGTTGGCTCAGGAACTCTGGCACTGAAGTGTGCAAGTCTTAAAGCTGTCAAGTTACAAGACCCTTGTACCCCTAACCCTTTAGAAAAAAACCCCAGGGATGTTCAAACTTGACAGTTTTAAGACGTTAAGGTTTAGATAGGACTCTTAGAGGTGGGTGGGGTGATTGGTGAGCCAGCCAATCAGTGAGCGGCAGGCAGGGCAAGCATGGTGCGGACGGGCGAGGGGAGGGAGCTGGAACCAGTTCTAAAAGGCATGGTAGATTTGTGGAACGTCTTCTATAGAAGAGGTTAGAACTGGCAAGAACCCCCCCTGATAGTACAGGACTCAAAAGAGGAGCTTTCAAAATGCTAATTGATGTTTCCATAGAGTTTGACATGGAATATACTAATTAGGTGCAATTGTTCAACCAGCTCTAATTTCACATAACAGTAATATAATCCAATCCACATTGTGCCTTTTTCCCTATTAGAATCTTATGAAAGATTTACTATCCTGTTGGCTTATATTCCAGGCTCCAATGATGGGCTAATTTTGATCAAAGTTTTCACATTTTGGAAAGTTCTAACATTTGATTATTTGTCTTATCCATAGTATATAACACAGAGCTGATCAAGTTTTTGAATGTAGACTGCACTAAGTCATGCCAAAGTCATTCTCTGATGGATTCACAAGAAAAACTAAATTTAATTTTCAGTACTTCCTTTCTTCCAGCCTGAAGTATTTTCATTTTGTTTTATAAGTCTCTGCTGAAAGCCTTTAATAGAAAGATTTTTTAAAAAGACATAGTAACTACAGCTGTTTAAAACAACAGGCTATTTTCCTTACAGCTACTCTCTGTCTCCTATGTGATCCCAGAAAGCATATATGGGTGCTTTAAATAGTTGTAGATAGATACTATGCTTTTATACTCATATTCTATGAAACATCTTTTGAAAATCAAATGTGAAGCATTGTATAGCTTTGGCTTATAGATAAATATCAATTATTCATAATGCTATTTTTTATCCAGGTTGTTACATTAATAGGACTTTGTGGATTAATTTGGATGACCCTGATCCTGTTAGTTTTTCATAAGAACTTGGAAACCTGGTTCTTACCTCACTCTTGTGGCTTTGGGCCAGAACATAGGTTGAACGCATTCTGAAACGACTTTGCACTGGAATATGTTGTGGCTTGCCTATATTGTAGTGTTTTATATAGTTTACTATTGGTTTACTTAGTTTTTCTGTGTTTAGCTATATGTAAGTCTCCCAGAGTCTTATTTGTGAAATGGGCAGAAATATAAATCTTCCAAATAAATAAACAATATACATAGCATCAGGTCTCATTATTGTATCACTAGAGAATCTTACTTATCGGATGCATTTTTAAAAATAAAGGACTTTCCATGTAGGACTTTGGCAGAGACAAAAAAAAATGAAAAGAGAGAAATAGTTTGAACTGGGAGAAAGTTCTGAAACTTAACAGAAAGGTCACTAGAAATAAATCTAGATTAATATTTTTGGAATAAACTTGCAATGAAATATGTAACATGTAACATATTAATATGTTTAGAATTAGCTTCCCTTGAAATCCTTAATTTATTTCAAATATAAATGGGTGGTATAAATTCTTGGATTTGTTTTCAGAAGGGGCTTTGATTCAAATAGAATTTTCTGTATAAAGTGGGATAAATAAATCTTGATTGTTTAAAATAATACTGAGCAATGTAGGAAAAATATGTTTGCTCACTGCTATTATGTCCATTTCAGAGTTTTTGCTCTAGAATGAAAAAAAAAATCAGATTCCAGGGAAGGGTCAAAATGTTTTTTTGTTTTTGTTTCAGAAAATGGGCAAGGGAATATAGAACCTAGAATAGAAACAGGATAAATTCTCAAATTCAATAGTGAAAATGTTGCCATTAGTGCTCAGTTTTCATTGTTGTTTTCCTTTATTGAATATTTTATTCTACCTTATTAACACAGAGGATTTTCCAATTATCCAGCATGGATCTTTTATTACTGCAATTTTCATTCTCTTATTTACTGCAAGAGCTAATCAAATTAATTTTAACTATTGCTACTAGATTTCTATTGGCTAAGAATTGGGTGGGTAAGTTGAAGCCCAGTTGTTGACTTCCAAGCAGTTTGTAGGCAACTTGGCAAGTAATATAACAAATTTGGAGCATATTGAGTAGTTTATACGTTGGCCAAGTTAGTGGTTGTAACTGAAGTGCAGCTCCTTAAATTTTTGCAACTGCCTTATGTCCATTAGAATCTGCTGGTTCAATTCATCTAAAGGCAGATAGATGTATATGTTCAGAGAGAAATAATTAGTAGATGGGATTCTCTACCATTTTAACACACATCCAGTTACTGCTATCCAGAGGGGATTGAAGACGGGAGGGTATCAGAATAATAGAAGCAGTTTTGGACAGTCATAATGCAAGCAGTTTCATCATTTTTATGATGGCAGGAAGCTTCTATTGATGCCGATGCCTATAGAGTCTTGAGTTTCAATATTTTGCCAAACAAGAAATCTATAATGGAAGATGCATCATTCAGGCTGATCAAGGTCTTAACAAGTTAAAACTGTTCCCTAATGCAAAGGGAAAACCTATTTGGAATTTGTTCAAGTCTATAACTTATTCCCAATAAAATATAGTAGCCTTTCTTTTAGACCAGTGGTTCTCAACCTTCCCAATGCTGCGACCCTTTAATACAGTTCCTCATGTTGTGGTGACCCCCAACCATAAAATTGGTGTCTCGGTTCCTAAGACCATCGAAAATATGTGTTTTCCGATGGTCTTAGGCGACCCCTGTGAAAGGATCGTTCGACCCCCAAAGGGGTCACGACCCACAGGTTGAGAACCACTGTTTTAGACAGATTATGTCTTCTTTGATTATGTATTCAATCACAATATTGTTTTAAAAAATCATTCATTCACTTAGCATTAAAATTGAGGGTCACTGCTAGTACTGCTCATACAAGATGTAAGAAGCATTATTGGAATTTTTATGGAGCCCTGAGTTGTGGAAACTGAGCAGAAGTTTGTTGCGGTTCCCTCCTCTAAAAAAACAAGTTAGTTGTAATCGACATCCTACATCCGTGATGGTGAACCTATGGCACGCGTGCTCGAAGGGGCATGCGGAGCCATGTCGCTTGGCATGTGTGGCATTGCCCATTCCTCTCCTGGATTTTGGCATGCATGCACACACGCTGATCAGCTGGCCTTTGTGCATGCAGCAGTGCTGGGAAACGGAACGGCTAGTCTTCTATTTTCCAGCATGAGCATGCGCACTGGCCAGCTGATTGATGTGTGCACACCAGCCGGCTAATCAATCCTTCCAGCAATAACCGGAAGACTTGCTGGAAGTTCATTTTCTGGCACGCGCATGCCCCCTGGGCAGCTCCTCTTCCTGGTCGTGGCCCAGACAAGCGCGCATGAAGTGCTGCCTTTTTGGCACTTGGTGCTGCACACGCATGCGTGCTCTCTCTTTTTGGCACTTGGTGCCGAAAAGGTTCACCATCACTGTCCTACAGTATGGTTTTCAGTAGGGTTTCTATGCAATTAACTTTAAATGAATTGGAGCCTACAGCTGTGCAGTTACCACTTGACCAGTATTTTAACAAACTGATTGTTGCCCGTGAGGGTTTCTTTTTTTGTTCTCTCCTCCCCCTCTTAAACTGAATAGCTGCTGAATAGCTATTTGCCGATGAATATGACCCCTGTCACCAACCAAGTCAAGTCTTGGCTGTTTGTACTGCAACTGGTCACTGATCTTGTCACTCAGTGGAAATACATTTCCCTTTCTTGAATGTTCTGTATCTGAGGAGACGTGTGTGCCGGGAATTCTTATGTATAAGAACATCCTCTCCTGCCCCTGAAATGGGATCAACTCCATCCTTTTGAAACTCCATAAGTCCTCAAGACCTGGTTATCTTATCAGACCTGGGGCTCCCAGGATACCAGGGACTTGCTTTAAGGGCTCTATTGTTGGGGGGGGGGTATCTTCCCTTCACTTCATTTGCATCTTTTTGGGTTTTATGTTTTTACTAATACAGTTTTTACATCTTTATCTGTTATTTTTCCATTTGCTATTTTATCTCATTGTTGTGCACCAACCAGAGTATTTTTTGGTAAGATGTCTGACTATATAAATTTAATAAATAACTAAATATTAAGCCCATGTCACCAATATTGACATCTCGTTAATGCATATCTGTTGAAACAAATCAGTGAGCTATTTTGGCAAAAGATTTTGCCTTTAGCAATTTTCCATATATCTGTGGTTCAAATGGGTTCTTTGAATATATCACTTCTCTTTCTTCCCTAGGTGGCTTTTTACAAAAAAGTATTGCATTCTTACATATTTGCCCTGCACTCTTGTAACATCCTAAACTGAAGATTACAGTGATACAGAATTAAAATGGTACTCCTGAATTGGAAGGTGAGAGAATGTTTAATTTGTATCTTAAATTTTGGTCTCCTGATTTCTTAGTTACTGAGTCTGGAAGAAACAATCTTGTATGTTTTGTATACATTGATACCTATTCTGAGAGAGAACATCATTCTAGAAAACTACAATCTGTACTGTATGATTTGTGGGTTTATAAAAAGGTTATAGCAGGTTCTTCCTATGGCCTCTTTATCTGTTTTCGTGACTGGCTGTGCAAGAACGTATCACAACCAATGACTGCACACTTCAGGCTGTGTGTTCTTGTACTTTATCTGTGCGATCAGCTTATCCTGGTTCTGTATAGAATAGATTCTGTTTACATGATTTGGATTTCACTTTCAAACTTTTAAAAATTGTAGCCTTTTGAATGAAGAACTACATAATCATTCTGTTCTTCTTTAATAGATGATGTTAAAGCCAGCAAAACCTTTATTGGGCTCCTTATGGTTAGCTTTTTAGTGAGCCTATTTGAAATATTAAAATAATGTTGTTCATGCCATCACAAAACCTTCATGAAGTAAAGGGATTTTTAGAGAATTAATTATAAAGTGCCTGTACAGTATTTTAACAGATCATCCTCATAAGGCATTGTTAATGTGATGAAAATTATAACTATTCCATGACTATGAAGGCCTTCTGAATGATTATAGCTGTTTCAAGAAAGTAATTTGAGTTTGATCAATTCAAATGTTCATTTTCTAGCTATTCTGTTTACATTATTACATTAAAATAACTCCGTGATTTTTTTTTCCTGTTTTAGGCACTGGAAAATTTTCCACTACTAATGTACATTTTAGCTGCTAAAACATTACTTCTTTGCTTAGCATTTGCTGCGGTAAAAGTATATCAAAGGAAAAGACTTGAAGCGAAGCTGAAAAGAGAACAAGCAGAAAAGCAGAAAGGAGAAATGGAGAAAAAAGAAAACTGAAGATCTAAAGGTATATTTTCACTGGAATCAATGATGTTTTATAACAAGTTAAAGAGAACACTCCATCGTTTGAAACAATGCATGAAGGGAGTTGTGAAGAGACATGACCCATTCTATTCTTACGTTGGTCAGAAGACCTCCTCCTCCACCCTAACCCCCGCCCCCCCTTTGTTGCATGAAGGATTTCTACACTTATGCATATGAACAATTCTTTTGCAAGCTCTGAAAACCTGGATGATTTATGTTGCTGATCTCCATATACGCGGCCCCATGGTCTCAATACACAAATGCATAAACATTTATTCTTGATTTGTTCCAAGACTGAAGGAACTTTAATCTCTCAGCTGAGCGGTGTACAGCTCCCAAACACATTATCCGGCTAAAATCATACAATTTAGTAAAAATGCAACTAGAAATAGGCTGGTGTTTACAGTGCGTTATGAGTTGGAACAGGCTGTTATGGCATATACAGTAAACTATAATTAAACTATCAGTGGTTCATTGTTGAATTCAGTCCTTCTTTCAGGGTGTGGGAATGTGTCGTAACTCACATTCCTCTGAATAATTTCATGCTTGGTGAGTTTACTAGAACTCTTTGGAGCTTCAGTTTAGACTTTATATGTCTGATAGGTATTTGAAAACGTCATCTGTCATAGTAGAAGGAGCACTTTCAAATTCCTATTCTCCCACCTCTTTAAATACGACCATCACCCATAAATAATATGTACTGCATGATAACATATTCTTCTTTTCCTCTGCAGAAATACATTGGTATGGGAATATTAATACGAGAAAAAGACCCTGTCAGCTATCTTCCCATTGCCACCTTCCATTCTCTGACTTTGCCTGATTAAAGACAAAACTCTTTCCAAGAAAACAACAACAATCACCCATATGTCTCATCCTTCAGGCCATGATCTTCCAGTCTTCCTGTTCAATTGTAGTAGAAGGCTTATGCCAAGATCATCATCTGGAGGTTCACTATGGGAAAAATGTCAACTAAAATATTTAACTTAGTACATAAAACATGTTGGAACTGGAGCAGCAGAAGAATGTATTTGAGTTAGACACATCCTGACCCAGGAATTTTATTTGAATAAGCTGCACTGCTTGTTTTACTGGGCCTCTTTGGGGCAATCTTGTAATGAAGGCTGAAACAGCTCCAACTCTTTTTTTTAAATGAAAGAATCAGCTTTGCAATTTCAGGACATTCTAAAGAACTGGAAATAATTGCTTTTATTATATGTGGAATATTTGTCCCACATGCACATACAGTTCTCTCTCTCTCTCTCTCTCTCTCACACACACACACACACACACACACCTCAGCCTATGAGAACAGAACAACTTGTCTACCCGTTTACCAAATATGTGCAAAATATGATTAACGCTCTGTTTGACAACTGGGAACAGTAATTTATGATCTGAGAGCTTAGTAGAGCTTCTTTTATTATTTTGATTGGCATATTTTATTATTTGATACATGATTATTGCTGCACGCAGAACTTGTGTGAATGGGAGATTTAGAAAGGTGAGTTTCAGAACACTAAACAATTCTGGTTTTCTGGGAAAACAATGAAATTATGAAATGGCATATGGTGCTTTGAACTTCAAATGACATGTGCATTCGTAAACTGGCTTGAATGCTGCCTTCTGGTACCTTTTAGAAATTCAAATGATTACGTTTCTGGAACTATTTTATTTTAAGCATTTCAAAATAAAAGAATATTGTGCTAAAACATCGCACCACAAAATCTGAAGCCACAGTAAGAAACAAATCTTAAAACCCAAATATAAATTACATTTTGTAAATTGAATTTAATAAAAATTGAATAGTAGCAGGCAGAATTTTGTGTCATCTTCTGAGAGATAGGGAGCTAATTGAACCTCTTGGACAGCAGATTGTATATAATGGGAGCCATTGAAGATAAGACTACACTTCATATATTAGATTAGAATGGCATCTGGAGTAAGACCTTATAAAACTAAGACTTTAATCTAGGGCTGAGCATTTGCTACCTGTATGTAAGGTTTTCTCTCTACTTCCTTGGGCCGTGATAGGGCAGTGGAGCTATGGTGGTGCAGTCGTAAGAAAGCAGTACTGCAGGCTACTTTTGCTGACTGCCGGCTGCCAGAAATTTGGCAGTTCGAATCTCACCAGCTCAAGGTTGACTCAGTCTTCCATCCTTCCGAGGTCGGTAAAATGAGGACCCAGATTGTTGGGGGGCACATATGCTGAATCTGTAAACCATTTAGAGAGCGGTTAAAGCACCGTGAAGTGATATATATGTCTAAGTGCTATTGCTATTGCTTCCTCGTGAGACTTATCCTAATTTTGAAATCCCTCTATCAACAATCAGTTCAGACTTTGATAAAAATGGCCTGTTTCTTTCTTGATTCTATTTTCTAACAAGAAAGGAAGGAAAGAAAAGGGAAGAACCCCCCCCCCCCCAAAAGGAGAATGGATTGTGCAATTCACATTCCACCCATTTTGCATGCAGCTTTCAGATTAGTTCCAGCACAGAGTGCTTTCAGATGGATAAAGATTGTGTACTGCAATGTAACCTACCAGGTAACAGTACCCTTTGGTTTACATTATAAAACTTTGGCACTGTCTTCTGCAAACAAAATAAAGATCTCAAGTTGTGTAAAAAGTAGGCTGGGAGGAAGTAGCAAGAAAAGGAAGAGTGAAACCTCAAGTCCCCATATTCCTTCCCAATCTTAAATTTTGGTGTGCAGAGAATAGGGTAGGCTGAGATTTGAGCTGTGAAGTTGCAGCCAAGCAGTCAGCTGGACCTTAAGTACAGTAGCATTAGGAGTTGTAATGTAAGGGATTGCAGTATCCCTTAGGAGCCCATGACACCAAAGCAAAACTTACATTTCGAACGTGCATGTTGCTTTTTGCATGAGAAGATGGAGACTTACTAGCTGCTGCAAATAGAATCATTCTATTTTGTGTGCAGATTTTCAGACATGTGGCAGCTGACTTGGATGCCCTCCTGGGAAGCATTGAAGATTTCACTTAAATGGAGAACTATGCTGGAGAAATGAATTCCCCAAGATCAAGATTTATTTGAACAACAATGTATTTTAATTTTTTTGTTGTTTTGTTACAGATAGTAGCAGGATATTGTCAGTTATTTATTCAATAAATCTTCTTTGCAAAACTGGTACTGGTATCATTTGGAATCCTGCATGTTGTGTTCCATTTGTTCAAGTACCTTCCAGTTAGAATTGATTTTTCTCCCATGCAAGAGGAAAACTATTCCTTTTGCAGCCAAATCTGATCAGTGTTGCTCACGAATACATCCTGTCTCCCAGTAAAATAGATAATGCTTAATAGAACAGGTATGCTTTATGGCTGCAGTCCCCAACACTTCATTCCCCAGGATCTGCTCAGAAAAGACACTTTGGGGCACATATATAGGTTGAGTCTTAACATTTCACATTTGATTAAGTCATTACTCTTCACCCTGTCCTCCTTTTTTAAGATGAAGGTACAAATTATATGTGGAAGAAAAAAATTATGCTGAAGTCTAAAAACTGCAATGCTATGATTCCTATTGAACTGAGTCAGACTTTTGAATGGGCCTGCAAATGACTGCACTTGTAACTTTGGGCACAATATATCACAACATTAAAAGCTGTAGTTCTTTGCACTCTTGCATGGCAGAAGTTCTATTGAATGTAAGAGGGCTTGTTTCTCAGTAAACATTACATTGTGCTGCAACCTTATTGAGTTGAAGGAAAACTTGATAAGCTCTTGTGTTGCTTTTTCTGGGACTTGAAGTTAAACATGAATATAGAACTTTAAAATCCTTAATATGGGCTCTAAATTAATACATAGTTTAAAAAGTGTCTGATTGCATTGCCCTAATAATTACAAAGAAATTTTAAATTACCTAATTCATCTCTCATTTTCTAATACCAAGAGATATAAGTCTCTTATTAATGGGAGACAAGATGTATTCCTTACCAATTTTTTTTAAAAAAACTTCCTCCTTTGCCCCTTTTATACAAGTGAAATAATGACCGTACTGTTACTGTATAACACTCATTAGGTTCAGTTGTAATCTTCATGTTTAAAGTAAGAAGAAACCACTTAAATCTAATGTGATGATTTGATTTATTCTTAGGGCCAGATTAGTTATAAAAGTATTTCAAATTTGCACAGAGTACAAGTCATATCAGCAGGTACAATTTATACAAATGAAAATGGGAAGATGCTGAATATTTGTTTTATAATTCTACTGTTTCCAGACAAGGCGCATCAATTGGGACACAAGCTTTCATATTGAGAGTCTGATTAGAATTTTACTTTGGCTCTTTTTAAAATCTCCATTTGTGTTTGACGTGGCTTTTAAAAGATTCTGTTTCTCTTTTTGTAGCTGGGAGACATATTCTTCCAACTTGCTGATGAGAAAACTGGTCTCTGCTATTCAGTTTATTTTGTTTTAATTAACAAGTTGGAAAAGCAGTCCAAATGTTGCTGAAAGCATCAGCCATCCTAGCCAGAGCTTTTGAGAAACACAACTGGAGAGCATTTGGAGAAACCCATGTTTGCCAATTTGAATTAAGAATGAGAGACACTGCTTGCACTAGAACACAAAGGTCTATGGCACATTAATATCATGTACTGCCATCCTGTGGAAATTGTGATGATTTGCTTTGGCTAGCCATGATGAAAGTCACCCTGAATAGAAAAACTATAATAGGCTGAAAATGGAGTACTGCACATGTTTGGAAATGACTATTACTGAATTCAAAAGGTCTTTTTATTGTTGCTGGTGGAGCAGAAATGGCAAGAACCACTTGTATCCTCTCCATCTAAAGATGGATTTGAAAGATACCAGTACCACTATTTTAAAAAAAATCTTTGGATAAACGGATATACAATAAAACATGTGGAAGTCTTTCAAGAATATTGTTCTCAGTTAACCATTCACCCAGCTAAAGTAGCATCTCCCAATGTGTCAACAAATCTTATAGATTTATTTTTTGACTTATTTTTTTAAATCATGGAACTGTGCCCTGGATGTGGGCAGTATGCTGCCAAATGCATCCTATTTGGAAGTTGATTCTCTAGCACAGTATTCATATTTATTTGGTGTTTTCACGAAACACAAGACATTTTTGGAAGCTATTTTGAATATATGACTGCTAGAGTATAATTGTGGCTGATTATTACTTGAGCATCACAATAGTGCACTCAAATTTAAGCACAAAAGTACCCCTATTTATTTAGCATTGGTTGGACTCTTCCATTCATTTTTATTCCTCTGAATTGTACTCCCAAAAATAAAATGTATTCATTTTAGGAACCTGAAATATGAAATCCATAAATCTCTTGGTCACCTCAAAAAGCATTGGAGGTTTGGTGGTAATTGGATGAAATTTGACCAGGATAAGTCAGCTTAAAATACAGTGAAGCCAAGGGCCAGGAATTCTGATTTGTAACTAGATTTGGGGAGAGAAAAAGTTTTCAGAGAAGTGATTTGTAAAAAACAAAGATTTAATCATAGTTTCTCCCACCCACCTATTTATTGGGGTGACCACCACTGTCTCTTGACTGACAATTATTTCTTTGCTATTCATGAAAATGTGAAAAGGTTCTAGAAGAGAAGGAAATATTTCTATTGAAACCCACCAGTTCATTTGCTCATAGTTTGTTCTAACACCATTATGAGAATCAATGTGATCCAATTAAAGTGTACATCTTCATGAATTTGGGATATGAATTACACCTTTGTTTTTTAAATTGTTAATAACTTAATTCTTGATTTATTATATAAATTTATTTAAAATAATTAAGTTATTTAAGTTATTTAACTTAATATAATGTAATTTAACAAAACTTAATTCCTTAATACCCATTTTAATACTATAATACATAATACAAACATGCAAGAGAGTCACATTATATTAAAAAGAAATGGTCACCCCAAAAGAATTCTGGTATTAAGTTACTTAATTTATTTAATTTAATTAATTTAATTAAATTAAATTAAGTTATTTAACTTAATGTCATTTAAGAAATCTTAATTTCTTAATTCTTAATGCCTGTCTTTATTTTTCTTTTTTTCCTTCTAGCCTCAAAGTATCTACATATTTACAAATAGCTGTTTGTCCCCATCAGGACAAACTTAAATTAAGCTACTTAAATGGTATGTGAATCTAATACTATAACACCAAAAGTAACTTTAAAACTATTCTTTTTATTATCACCATTTACCTAGAATTATAAAGTGAAAATACACATTTAGTATATGAATTAGCCTATTTTCAACCAAAGATCACTTGACAAATGACTGGAAGCTGTCAGGAAAACTTATCCAAATAGTAATTTTCCCATCTCCGCACTTTGTTAACAGCCACTTTCCATTTGGTTGGGCTTGTTTTCTCTATTCCTTTCCCAATCAGGTCACCAAAGAGGATGCACTGGTATGAATAGGTCCTTTCCAAGGATGTTAGAGAAAAATCTTTTCTGTTATTGATAATAAACCATTTCAAAGATGACCAGACAGCATCCATAGGATGCAGGTAGTTGTAATCAAAAGGCACTGAAAGAAGTTCATGGCCCATAGCCTTGGCAATTTCAGGGCACTGTTTGATGTTCAACAAGTAGGGATGAGAAATGGCCTGAGAATCGATTATGTCCCCTTCCTGGTTAGATGCTTCAGTCTTCACCCGTAAGCATTTTTTCTCTTTGACCACAATGGCACACTTCCCATAAGTAATAGAGAGAAAGTCACAGAATTCCTGAAACATGTCATCCTGCTGCCCTAAGGGTAAGTCATCCCTTAGGTATACTCTGTATCTCCAGGGTACCCATCCTTGGCTATTGCCAGCATGTACAACTGTCCATATAGGCCAGTTGAGATTATCTTCATAAGGAAACTTGTCTCCTGTTATGAGACTTTCAGAAAGATCCGTTTCACCTAAAAATATAGTCTTGTAGTCATTAAGGTGCAGAGTTCTTAAATTTTTCAAATATTGCAGACATAGTTTTCTTGATGTAGTGTCGTGGGAACTCCGATGAATAATTTGTTTTAATAGTGGGTTTACAATGCGATGCATCATGGATTTCCTGGCAAAATTGAACTGCACAGAAAATTCTAATGATGCCCAGAGATATTGATGATCTCATAATGGATTTCACTGCCTGAATTATTTAGTAATACTGAAATAAAAACTAAAGGCGTCAGGAAGGGCATCTGGCCAGTAAATGCTCAGCTCCATTCAGTCAACCCGACTCCACCTTGAATAAAGGGATTAAAGCCCCCCCCACCCCCCAAAATGAAACAAAAACTGAATTAGGTATTCATGTGTCATGGATAAATAATACTAGACAAGGATTTTGCTTTCTGAACACTTTTTGGTGTCTGCTATAGGTTTAAGGTTGCTAATTATGAAAACAACTTATGATTTAACTTATCTTGTACTGTTTTATAGAAGTCTTCTGCACATTTTTACACAATGGCAATATACATCTTTCAGTATCTGTTGGCTATGCTGCACGCAAGAAATAAATATACAAAAACATGGAACTACTGCTAAAGCACATCCAATACACCAAGTACAAGTAGAATATCTGTGGAGGTCTAAAGGTAGTGGCTCTGTTGCACAGAATGCAACTTGCATATGCCAAGTACTGTTCATGTATAGATGAATAGGATAAATATGCAACGTGCATTATATTAAAAAGAAATGGCCACTTCAAAAGAATTTGGTTCTGGGACAGAAAAGATGGCACATGAACATTTGATCACGTGACAAAGATATTTTTGCTTCTGATTCACATAAATCTTGGACCGATGAAAAATAAGAATTTTTTGTTATTTGAGACAAATGTTTTCAAGAATAATTGATGCCAAGGTTAAGGAGGGCATTTTTGTTGGTCTACAGATCAGATACGGTACATCATCAATGACGAGCAGTTTGAAGATCTGTTAGTGGAGCCAGAGAAAATTGCATTCAAGACTGTGGTTGAGAATTTTCATGGTAACCACAGAGCATCAAGCTACATTCACCCAGTTGTCAAACTTCTTACAGCATACAAGACCATTTAGTGCAACATGTCACTGAAGAGTCATTTTCTGCATTCACACTTGGATTTCTTTCTAGGGGCTATTCATGACAAGCATGGTGAAAGGTTTCATCAGGAGATTGCCACAAAAGAAAAATGATATCAGGGCAACAGGAATCCATCAATGCTGGCTGACCATTGTTGGACACTGCAGCGAGATGCATCGGAGACAACAGAAACAAAATTCAGTAGCAAAACACTTTTAGCCCTGTTGAACTTATGCACATGATTAAATACATTATAGTCATTCAAAGTTAATTTCATATTTTTCAAGATTCCTGTGTGAGAAGGCATTCTGAAATTATATTTATGGTATGTTCAGTTTATATGGGTTTCAGTTTATATTCATAATTATCAAATTAAGAAGACCAAACTTGAAAAAAAATGTTGTCCAACGTAATGGGAAGAATGAAGTGCATCTGAAAAAAAGTATATTGGAACACAGCATGACTTAATTGTCATAGGAAGCCAAAATGTTATAGGGTAGGAATGAGGCAGAATCTTAACATTTTCTAATAAGAATACGTGGAAGTCAGGGGGGGGGGGGGTTGAGTGGGAGGTGGGGGTGGGTTAGGGTGGAGGGTGGGGTAATATATATGTATAAATATACTAGAAGATGGGATTAATGAAATATTATTTTAAGAGAAATTTATATTATGATTTATATATGTTAAATTAGTTTAGAAGAAGGGATTGATGGGCTATTATTCTAAGAGAAATTTATATTGTGATTGTTGGGAAGAGAGGGGGTACAATATGTGTATGAGTAATCTACTTTTAGACGGGGAGGGGAGGGGGTAAAATAATTGGTATAATATTTGAATTTCCTTTTTTTAGGGGGGGCTGGGGGGAGGGGAGGGGGTATAGTATCTGTATGGGATTTACACTGTATGGTGGGGGGCTTAAAGGGGGAAAATGTTTGAATAAAACTTTTTCAATAAAAAAAAAGAATACAAGAAATAGTTGGTAAGAAAGGAATGGTGCAAACATCTGCAAACATCCCTGCTGAAAAATAAGAACGTATCTGAAGATTTGCCTAAAGGTCAGCTGTTACTAAGCAACACTTCTTTTTCTTCTGTCTAGTTTTCCGTTGGGGACGGTGTGTGTGGTTTAAATTCAGAATAATTTTTCCAGCTAAGTTGATTTTTTAAACTAAGTGAATGACTCCTTGGTACATCTTAATTTCTTATAAAAGTCTCTTAAAAGTGAACATCAAAGAAAACTAAATATTTCCAAGATAGAAGAATGATTAATAGGCTACATTTGTGAAATACAAAAGCATCCAGAATATTAACTGTTGTGGAAAATTCAGAAGTTCAGGACCCAACACCGAGGAGAAAGAACCATGTTTATTGCAAAAGTCATTGGGTGCCTGTTTTCCAAGAATGAGGAATTCTGAAAAATGAAAAAAGATGTTTGAGAGCTACATGCTAGGAAATCCTAGGGATCTGATTGGCTGGCCACTTAGGGGAAACTAAGCAAGTCTTTGTATATCTGAAGTTAATTCTATTGTTAGACAAAATGGCTCCTTCAAGAGTGGCAACAAAGCTGGGGAAGTCTGTTGTCAAGGAGGTGGAATGTCAAAGGTCATCAGGCTGATTGAAGATGGAATGTTGGGGTTTCTTACTGTCTTACTATGGTGGAACTACACATGTTGTCTTTGTTTAATGATGTGTTCAGAAACCAAAAGTTCTAAACCATTTCTAAAGAATCCAGATCTGGACTTGGAGAAAGAAAACTTACATGCCTGTGGCCAATACTCCTTTTCCCATCAAGGTACTTGGAATGGATGCTGGCTCATCCACTTCAGGTTCTTTCCATTGAGACTGATTCATCTAGATCAATTTCAATCCAGTTTCAGGCTGGCAAAGGTCATCCAGGGAAGTGGGCTAAGGTGACATCAATATGCAGAAGACACCTAGCTCTGCTTCTCCTTTTCACTTAATGCAGATGAGGTATTTGGTATTCTGAATCAGGTCTTGGGCAGGATAATGGACTGGATGAAGGCCAATAAACGGATTCAGTCCAGGCAATACCGAATCATTGCTTGTTCAGCTAAGTGGTGTCGTACTTATCCTGGAGGCATCTGCCCTCTAAAGGAGCATGTTCATAATTTGAAGGGGATGGATACTCCTAGGTCCATCATCATCATTATAAATCCAGGTTGGCTCAGTGGCATGGAGTGCCATTTATGATTTATCAACTGCAACTTTACCTGGACAGAGATAGTCTCATAACAGTGATTCACACCCAGGTAATTTCAGATTGGATTATAGAGTTATACAACAGGCTACCTTCAAAAACAGTTTAGAAACATTTTAATTCAAAATATGGTGGCTAGACTGTTTCTGGGGACTGGTCAATAAATTGATATGATGGTTCTTTGTTATCTATACTGCTGCAGGTCCATTTCTGGACCAGGTTCAAAGTGTTGTTTTTAACTTGTTAAACAATTTAGGATCAGGAGCACCATTTCCTATATGTACCTACCCTGACTTTAAATTTTTCCATTGAAGTCCTCCAGATCTCATTGCCAAAGGAGAGAGGTTTTTCTCTGGTGGAACTCCATTAATGGAATTTCTTCTCCCTCAGACAGGCTTGCCTGTCCCTTCTCCCCCCACCCCCCAATGCATCATTTTCACTCCAGGTGGAAACCTTTTCATTTTCTCTACCTTTTAAACGGGGTAAAATCCAGGTAAAATTATCCCTGGATAATAAGCCCTCATCGGGCTTATTTCGAGGGTCAGAAGAAAATAAGACCCTGTCTTATTTTCGGGGAAACACGGTAAGTATGTTTTAATCCCATTTTAATTTCTATTGTTTTAGTCTTTGACCAACCAGCTATTGTTATCGTCTTTGACTGACCAGACCGATCAACTGCATAGTTTATGGGTGTTTTTAGTTTGTATTTTACTGAATTGAATATGCTTTTGTTTTTAATTGTATTGAAACCATCCAGAGAACTTGGCTATAGGATTTAAAGAATGTAGTAAATAAAATAAGTGATAAATACTGAGGGTAACAGCAGATTTCAGCTGACTTTCATTTTACTCCTGGAGAAAAATGCCTGAAAGGACCTTCTTTCCCACCTTCCTACCCAGCAGATACAGGTAGTCCTTGACTTACAACAGTTTGTTTAGTGACCTTTTGAAGTTACAACAGCATTGAAAAAAATGACTTATATTTTTCACACTTATGACCATTGTAGCATCCCCATGGTCATGTGATTTACATTCAGATGGTTGACAACTGGCTCACATTTATGACAGTCACCTTTTTGCGACCTGACAAACAAAGTCAATAGAGAAGCCATTTAACAACCGTATTATTAATTTTACAACTGCAGTGATTCACTTAACAAATGTGGCAAGAAAAGTTGTAAAATGGGGCAAAACTCACTGAACAAATTTCTCACTTAACACATTAATTTTGGGCTCAATTGTCATAAGTTGAGGACTACCTGTATGTTGTACTACACGTCCCATTATCCTCTCAATATGTTGAAAGAAAGCTGATCTATATTATGAGAAAAATGATGCCTAATTATAATGCTTTCTTTTCCAAGTGGTTTCCCCTCCCCTTCTTTATGATATATAACCAGTCACTCAAATGAAATAGTGTGTTACAAGAATTGTGGGGTACAGTAAAGAATGATCAACTCCTCAATTCATCTTGTTTTGATAGTTAATTCATCTTGTTTTGGCAGGTTATAATTAACCTGCCTGTTCTCTCTTGATTTTAATAAAGTTCCTTGTCTGGTACACTAAGCACATACAATACAATACAATAGTAGAGTTGGAGGGGACCTTGGAGATCTTCTAGTCCAACCCCCTGCCTAGGCAGGAAACCCTATACCGTTTCAGACAAATGGCTATCCAACATCTTCTTAAAGACTTCCAGTGTTGGGGCATTCACAACTTCTGGAGGCAACTTCTGTTCCACTGATTAATTGTTCTAACTGTCAGGAAATTTCTCCTCAGTTCTAAGTTGCTTCTCTCCTTGATTAGTTTCCACCCATTGCTTCTTGTTCTACCCTCAGGTGCCTTGTAGAATAGTTTGACTCCCTCTTCTTTGTGGCAATCCCTGAGATATTGGAACACTGCTATCATGTCTCCCCTAGTCCTTCTTTTCATTAAACTAGACATACCCAGTTCCTGCAACCGTTCTTCATATGTTTTAGTCTCCAGTCCCCTAATCATCTTTGTTGCTCTTCTCTGCACTCTTTCTAGAGTCTCCACATCTTTTTTACATCGTGGCGACCAGAACTGAACGCAGTATGTCCTGGATCATTATATAATGCCAGGAATGCCTAACTTTTCCTTGACAAGGGCCACACTTAGCTTTTGAACAGTGAATTAGAATCTAAACTTGACTTCAGTTTGTTTCCATTTAAACTTAAACTTTGGTATAATTAACCTGCCTGTTCTCTCTTGATTTTAATAAAGTTCCTTGTTTTGTCACATTAAACATAACAATTTGACAATTTTCAGATTCTGTTGATTTTCAGGGGATACTTGCAGCCCGGGGTTCCAGGCATCCCTTTTTGTTTTGAATTTTCTACTTATGGATAATGGACGAATGATGAACGAGGGCAGGAAAGTTAGATTTCTAGCCAATATGAACATTTGCTTGATTTGACTCTTTCATCCTTTATGTATTTCTTTTATATTGTCAGGAGGTCTCCACAATATAACACAGTTAAAAGAACAAAAGTCTTCACAAAACACACAATTAAGAAAAAGAAGGAAGATGGCTTACTTAGTCCAGGTGGGACACATCACAAAAGTGCACATGAGCATGAATATAAAGAAATCATACAAGTTTGAACTTGATTACCAAACTATTAGTGGAAAGTTCATGGAATTTAGAATAGGAAAACTATAATGCAGTTTAGAAATAAACAAGTTTTTTCTTGCACTGTAGATAGGAAAGTTGCTGCAAATGAGGCTTGCCAGGAATGGCCCAAGTTAATGCAATCAGATTTAATACTTTAGACAGCAACAAAATCATCCACAGTTAAAAATAGGTCATGCTACTGCATCTTCATACATTTTTCTGCACTGATTCCATGCTCGGAATTTCTGCCATTGGGCAACTGTCAGTCTTTTGGCATTGGCAATCTGTATTAGCTTCTGTTGTAACACCCTTTCCAACATTAACCATTATACTGTTGCAGGCAGTTATCGTCCTCTTTCCTGGAAATTTATCTTGAAAGAGATAGTCCATGTAGTTTTCCCGCTGCCTGAGAACAATATTGCTGAGCATCATAGAGAAAAGGAGAAAGCCAAAAAACCCAATAATGATCAGAATGTATAGGGAAGCCGAGATTTCTTCCTGCTGTACAAGAGATGGATTTGTATAATTCAGCTTCCTTTCCCTGTCTTGCATATAGATAGACAGCAAACTGTTCAGAACAGATTTGACTTCTGTGGGGTTGACATTCATTTTATAACGTCATCTGAGCTGCAAAAAAAAAAAAAAAAAAAAAAGAAAGAAAAGAAAAGAAAAGAAAGAAAAACAGAATAATATTCAGGCACTTGTTTGACTACTTCCCATTAGGATAAGTGAAACACACCAAATATCCACAAACTATTTTTCGTCTACCATTTTTTTTCTCAAGGAGCTGCAGGTGAAATACAAGTATTGCTATAGTAGCAATTAAAATGGCAGGCATATGCCAGTGTGAGGTGAGAATTGAGGATTTAGGCGTGGATCATGTTGAAACCTTAACTGGACTATTGAGCAACTGGGTGACGGGGCAAACAATAGAAAGAGTTTGATGAGCACCTTTTCTAACTGACAGAAGTACTATCCCCTTAGCCCAATTTATTTCACACAATTGCAGAGCAAAAATTAAGGAAAACCCAAATCTATACTGCCCTGAGTCCATAAAGAAAAAAAAATGCAAATGTAACAAATAAAGAGGATTTAACTTCTCAAATTTGTGGTGCCAGTTGGAAACCATTATATTATTTCCAAGTGCTCCTTGTATCTAGAAACTTAACATAATTCATGGTAATGATTTGTCTTTCCTTGTTCTGTGACATCAGAAGCTAGATTTATAAGCAAAAATACTAATTTCTAGAATACCAATACTGTCAAACTAATCCCAAGAATGACATAGAACAATCCAGCCAATAATTTACTCACACAATATAGATAGAATCTTACCCAACTAAACCTATACTACTCTAACTAAAGATACAAACTGGGGAGATTCTAGGGAATAATTACGCTCAATCTCTTCCTCTTTCTTTGATTCAGCTCTGGGCTGTGCTCTTTCTGTTCTCCCCTTTCTGTGTGTCCCTGTCCCCGCATTATGCTTCTGTCTTTCTGGGAAACTGCCACTTTATTGTAGTTCCTCACACCATCTTCACCCTCTGTCGATACACTCCATCATGTCACTCAACATACCCCCTCTTTTTTTTTTAATGCAGAGAAGCCATTTCCTCATAATAACTTGGGACATGTTTAATAATAATATGCTTCTCATCCCACACCACCAACATTGTTAAGCCAAATATCAGTTCATACCACATGTGGATCCAGAGATCCGTGCATTGTGATAACTCAAAATTCATATAATTTTATGTTTAGAATTACCAAAAAAAAACCAATGGTTTTGTCTATTAAGAACTCTATTAGAAATAAGCCACATATGGAAATAAAGTAAACAGTTTGACTTACATATAGAGGCCATAGATGCCTTGGGAAAAGGTCATAGTGAAGCAGCCTGCTCAATATACACTGCAGCTCCAGTTGGAATCTTTCTAATGAAACATCTCACCTGCTCTCTTCCTGTCTGGTCTCCACAATTGTTTTGTATCATTTGCTCTTCTGACTCTATGTCAAATCTTGCTTTTGAATGTGGACAGTAAGGTACTTCCTTCCAGGGACTATTTTGGATCCCTTTTGTGAGGTCCAAATAGGAATTATCACTGGCCACGAGGAATTGTGGGAACATCCTGGATGATTCAGTTCTGCTATTGCTAGCAACTCATCTTCCTCCTTTGGTATTATTACATTTTAATGGTAGTGTTTACTCTGCAAGAGGCTTGTGATTGAGCCACCTGGAATCTAGCACCCATTAATACTGAACAGACTCTGGGTTCCATGAGTTGAAGGAGTGAACTTTCCACTTCATACATGAGGGTTGCTTAATCGTAAAGCTCACAGTATTACAACAGCAGACACGTACATTTGATCTTTGTTGTGTACCCATAGTAAGTTGTCAGAGAAACAGACCCTCTGTATGTTATGGAGCATACAACCAGAAGAATCTTCACTTGAGAACATGACTTGTTCTTTTCCCCCCCAATGGACTTGTGAGCAGTAATACATTGTTACCAATGGTGCGTGTGAGGGATGAAAGGGGAAACAGGTGGAGTGAAATGAAAACAGGTGAGGGAGGGAAGATGAAGAGGAGAAAGAAGATTCACATGGAAGTTGGTGGTAAAAGTATTAAAATAATTTGGGAGGAGGAAAAGAATGGTCTTGGACCATTCCAACAGGATTAAAACAGGATTAAAAGGGTGAAAGTATGGGGATAGGGACAGGATTCTGAGTGAATAAACATAAGAGTTCTGATGGATCAGCTCAGATACACATTATTGTTAGCTTTCTACCTTCCTTAATGGTCCAGTACCTTCCTGCATTTAAAAAATGGACAAATAGGCTTTGAGGATAATATTCTATTTCCATTGTCAGCAACTGGAGACTGTTGGGATTTGGGAGACATTATGGATCTAGTAGCCGTTGTAGCCACAACTTTCAGAAATTGATCGTCACCTTTTAAAGCTTCCTAAATTGATATGGATCAAATCAAATGGCAACACATTGCATAGTTTACTTAAGTGCTGTGTAAATAAGGAGGTTGTTTTTTTCAGTCCTGCATGATCCTCATTTAGCTTCAACTGAAAAAAAAATTCTATCTTTCTACTCCTACATTATACTTTTATCATGCTCCTCTGCTGCTTTTCTAAGCTACAAAATCCAAATGTTGCCATCCCTTCCTTATAAGATGAATCAGTCTGATTGCCCTTCTGGGTACTTCCTCTGTGTATATGTATGTGTGAGACAGTATTGTGTCTGTCAAGAGAAAAACAGTCAACAAAATCAGCACAGCCCATCGTTTTACATACTATAGAATCCATAGATATTTGTCAGCTGAAATAATAGCTGCAGTAAAATAAAATGTGTTGAGCAGTATGGTGTTTCTGGGCTTTCGGGAAGATAATATTGTAGCGACCTTAGCCAAATTATTGGGAAATTCCAGATAAACTTCCTAGTTCTTATAATGAAGCATACTTTTAATAGGTCTATTTATTTATTTTCATGAACCAGGAAAGGTTTTCCAGACAAAACAAACAAAATGACACAAGTTTAAGTCATCAGCAAATGAACATCACTATGCCTAGAATCATAAAAATCCAGGAGCCAGAGAAGCTTGACAAAATTGTCTGACACACGGTAACAAAACGTTTAAGAAATTATATCACCTTCAAATCCCTTGTTTGTTTCACCATTTCCTTGATCAGATAAGATCAATGACAAGGCTTTACTGGCTTTGTGCCCAGTGAAGCACCTATTAGTAATTGAGTGCTTCACTTTGCCCCCTCTGAGTCGTAGGTAAGCCACGTTCCCTCCCATCATGAAAAATAAACTGAATTACTACTGTTCCTAAAGTTTCTGTGTTAACCACTATGACAAACGTGCATTGCTTTTCAAATGCCTAATGATGGCGGTGAGGTAGAGGGTGTCAAGATGGAAAAAGTGACAATGTAATCAAAGCTCCCTATCTTGTAATGTGCATATGCCCATCACTAGTGTAGCAGTAATTTTGGATTTGGTTTCTTAACCTAATCATGCTATTACCAATGTCCTAGAAGGTGGGAAACCAAGAATCTCTTCCAGTGAAATGCCATTCACTGATTTGATATGGTATTTTCCTGCCCATGGATACCATGCCACTGGAATAGCAAATATCAAATTGATCACTGTTGCAACCCACTGATGATAATTTATAATTGGGGGGGGGGGGTAGGGGTGTCACCGTATCCTATTACAAGAACAGTAATGATAATCATTTTATGCCAAATTTACTTTGTAAATACCTTAGCTGTTATATAAAGTTTAGGACCCCAACAATATTTCTGGTGAGGTGTCATTCTGAGTTCTTCAATACAAAGAATAATGGAAGAAAAGTATTATCACCAGCTACTGGGATTTGAAATATTTTCTATGTGGTGAATATTTTCCCCAGATGTGTTCCCTTCAAAACTGCTGAAGTTCACTCCAGTTTTACAGTCTGCAAATGTGGTAGATTGGGGTGTGGGACACTGCAGCTCTTTAAACATAATGTTGTAATAGATAATTATGGTCAGATAAAATCAGAAGATTAACTCATCAGAGTTACAAGAAGAATTTTTTCAGGATGTAAAGAGGTGGCAAAGACAGAGCAGAAAGGTTTTGTCGTAAGCATTACATTCAACTTTTCTGAAATTGAAAGATGAAAAAGGAAAAGAATATCACAAAATTGTGGCCCTCTCAGAGTCATCCTTGATCAGAGAAGTCAACACATTTTATCTTTGTACTGTAAAATACAGTTTTGTGCCCATTTACCTTCAAGATATTTTGTCCAAAGAGTGCTGCAAATGGCAGTTTGGGAAAATAACTGAACTCGCTATCCGTAGCTTTCAGTACTCCCTAGAAAATGAGAAAAAAGGTTATTCTATTGATTTTGTGGAGTGCTCTCTGTTAGATCTCAGCCAGTGGTGTCTTATGTAGAATGTCTAACATTGTAAGCCAGGAAGGAAGGATTGATTAAGTGACTTTTGTAGAAATGGCTTGTTTCTGTGCAATCCACTTTGGCTGGTGCTTGGGAATTTAGGTGGTTAGGCTTGGTGATGCTTTATATTTTGTTTCATCCAGTATGTTGTTCCTAGTTTGTGTTTTTTATCTGGGAACTGTTTGTTTGTTTATATTTTTAGGAGTATTAAGTTCCCAGAGAGTCTATGATGTAAGAGGCGTCTAAAATCTGATAAACAAACCAACAAATAAATGCTATAAGAAAAGTGAGAATGGAAAGAACATTTACATAGGCATTTAGGAAGAGCACAAAAAGCAAGCAGGTAAGTATTGTGACATATCTGTGTATGTTTTGTCATTTGTCCTTCCCCCACCTGTCACTTCCATGAACACTTAAAATCATGGAAATAAAAGTTGAATATATTCCTTCCTGTATGTGTGGGATCATAGACTGCCTCATGAGAGGGATCATACTCCGCTTCTATTTGTAATGGCTTATATTGTATCAGGAAGAACATTGCTGTGAAAAGCAGGATACAGTAGGACATCAGGGCCTCCTAATAGCATCTTAACCCCCAGTATCACCAATATTTTTGTATCATTTCAAATCATGACAAGCACATTTGCATACCTGCTAACTCTGGATAGGGCAGCCTTTGCTTTGGAGGAGTCTTCATGTTTAAAAACTCACCCCAGGAAGTCCTGTTTGTTTTGTTTTATTTACAGCAAGTGATAGCTGGGGAAAAGGAGGAGTGCTGGTGTTCCAACTGCAGAGAAACGTGACCTGAGCTTCTTGGAGCACTGCTCTGGTACCAGATTTGATAGGAGGTCTCTTGTCTCAATAAACTGGCTTATTCAAAGCAGAGCATGTTATTTATTTATTTATTTATTTTAAAAAAAGCATTTCAGTGCTCCAATCAAGGATCTTTATTTTCAAGATTTTTTTCAAATATTATTTGAATGTTATTTCAAATGCTTAACAGTACTCTGTTAAGAAACCAAATAGACATTCACAGCCAAGGCAATGCCAGCCTGATACTAGGAAATAGGTCACCCCCTGTGTTGAAAGGTGTTGAACAGTTAACCAGGGAAAAGTAGGGGGCAAGTAGCACTGATAGTTTTACAGTTACATGTCATGAGCCCAGAGGCATTAGGACAGTTTGATGCTTCAAAAGCAAACATATCGTTGGTAAGTAGAATGCCAGAACAATGAATAAAGGAAGACTTGATGTTGTCCAGGCAGAAATGCCAAGACATTTTAGGAATTAAGGAACTGAAATATATTGGAATTCCCATCAAAGGAACCCTCTGCAGATCCCATCAGATCCTCTAAGGCAGACTTCAGAATCATTTAAAAAAACCCAACTAGTTCTTATTGCTAAAAAAAAGTATGCAAATTGCTCTTTTTTAAATTTGTAAAATTTGAACGATTTTTTAAAAAATGTCTGATTGCCATCTAGAGTTTCCTGGGTAGATGTTTGGTTATAGAAATGTGTAAACAGGTAAATAAATATGGAGAAATGCTTGGCTATAGTCCCAAAAAGATAGATGATCTCAATTCAAGTTGAAGGCTAGCTAATCACTGTTACTGTGTATATACGCTAACTACAGATACAAAGGAAGTGGAAGCTGAACAATTCCATTATAACTTGCAACATCTTATTGACACAACTTCAGAAAAGATGCCATAATAAATATAGGACACTGGAATGCTAAAGTTAGAAGTAAAGTAGCTTCTAGAGTAATGGGAACATTTGGCGTTGGTATATGAAAGGAAACGGGAGACAAATACAGTTCTGGCAAAAGAAAAGATGCAATGTTTTTAGCAAATACTTTCCTCTATCAACATAAAAGATTACACAAGATCTCCACTAGACAGACAAACCCAAAATCAAATTATCTACATATATTACAAGCAAAAATGGAAGCTCTAGTCTAGTCAGTCAGCAAAAGAAGACTACAATGTAGATTACAAACACCTAGTAACAACAGAATAGAAAAAAAAAACAAAATAGTCAGATATGATCAAAGCAATATGAATAGATGAAGTGAATTAGAGTGATAAACATGACTAAAGAAACTGGAAATAAAATTTGTTGCATCATTAAAAATGATACAGGGACAAATATCCTGAAATGTAAAAGAATTCAATGGTTGTCTATTGATATAAAATAAAATAAAACCAATGTCTATATCTTGCTGTATTTTTATATAAGAATTGTATTACTCTCCAATTAATAATGTATGGAATAAACTGGCAACCTCGATTTATTCTATACATAGTTATTAATATCAGACCAGTAGGACTGAGTTTCCACAGTGGGCAAATATCATTGCTCTCTTCAAAATTAGGTCTACTTTGATTATATCACACATGGTTGTATTCTGTTCTACCTGCTGTTAGTAGTTACCCAGTGGTGGATTAAGGCTCACTGATGCCCTAAGCACTGACAAATCTTGGTGCCCCCTCCTTTGTGCATACTTTACAAATCTTCATTGGTTTTTCTTTCTTTCTCAACTTTGTGGTGCCCCCTTTGGGCCTGGTTCCCTAAGCATGTGCTTAGTCTTTTTAATGGTTAATACACTGCTGTAATTACCGTATATTGTGGTCAGTGACCAGAATAAAAATATATATGTGTATATAGGTAGGAAAATTTGCTAAACAACATGAGTTTTAGAGAACATGAAGTGGCAGGGATTTAATTTATATTGAAGTAAGCAATGCACAGAAATTGAGTATAAGGATTGAATGGAAAAGAGAAGAGACTTATTTAAGAATTTACCAAGTTTCTACACTTTCAGTGTATTTATTTAACGTACATGTGGAATATGTAATGATAAATGCAGATCTACAAGAAATAGAAATTAGAATTAAAATTAGTAATTCAATGTATTAGTAATCTCAGATATTCTGATGATACCACTTTGATGGCTGTAAGTAAGAAAGACATAAGGAATCTCTTGTTCAAAATAGAAAAGTGCAAAAAAAGCAGCCTGTTGCGCTCTCCCTCCCTTTCCCCTCCTCCCTCCCCCCTCTCATTTTAAGAAAAGATGGAGCGAAGATAAAATCTTCTGTGGAAACATGAATAAAGAAGCAACAATCTTTGGGAGACATGAAATGAAGACAACAACCACTGGAAAATATGCTAATGATAGGAAAGCTGAAGGCAATTGAAAAGGAGAGCTTAGAAGACAAAGTTGTTCAATGTTACAAGATTACCCTGCTGAAATGTACCCTTTCGTCATAAAAAATTGACATGATTGAATGACAACAACAGTCTTTCAAAAGGTGGCTGAAAATTCCCAAAAAAATTTAAATAAAGAAAATTATATTGTTTTCCATATAAATACAACATTTGGACATCTTCATTTATTATCAATCAAAAGTAATTTTAAGATCTCTAGCAAAAGAAAAGAAAGAACAAGTTACTGTATTTCTTTTGTGTCTGCTTTTGCTTTCTGAGATTGAAAGAAATCCAAATTAAGTATAAATCTAGTACAGTAGCATGTGGGGGGAAAAAACACAGTAATATACTTACATTTCATGCTAGTCTGTCAAGTGTGAAGAACTGCCCTTTCAGAGATGCCTATGACAAGCCTTGAATTGGCCGTGGCAAGAGCATAAGAATGGGGGAGTGTCTTCTCTTTCATTCTAAGAAATATTCAAGGAAGTCATGTGACAGAAGTTAAAATCCAAGCATGCTTACTCATAAATGAATCCTGGCATCCATGAGATGAATTCAATTATGAATTGCTTGAGGAAGTTTTACAGTTCTCTGGTAGATTTTAGGACACCACAAGGTAAAGGTAAAGGTTCCCCTCACACATATGTGCTAGTCGTTCTCAAAAGCCAAAGGGCCAGTGCTTCCAAAGACGTCTCTGTGGTCATGTGGCCAGCATGACTAAATGGCACACGGAACGCTGTTACATTCCCACCAACTGCTAGGTTAGCAGAAACTGGGACAAGTAACGGGAGTTCACTCCGTTATGGGGTGCTAGGGAATCGAACTGCCAACCTTTCTGATTGACAAGCTCAGCATCTTAGCCACTGAGCCACAAGTTACTTCTTGCTTTATCTTCTAGAAATGGAGGTACAGAATGATTCCTGCCTTTGGAAATGTTCAAGCACAGTGATGAGTTGAAGTTGGAGTACCATTACAGGAAAAATAATACTTGAAAGAACAATTTCTCCCTGAGCCTCTGGTATCTATATACATAGAGTAAATGAAGATGTTCATGTTTCTTTACTGATACCTTAGACCAAAATATTGACAGAAAAGAAAGGGGCATTGTTGCAAGACATAGAGATGAAGTAATGATGTGATGCACCTTCCTGTTACTCACTTTTCCTGCTATGCATCTGGCTAGGTGTTTGCACATCTCTCAAGTATCAATATACACCCATTTCATGACTAACAGTACAGATTATAGTATTTGCTGATACAAGCCCTGTTATTTTCCATGAGAGTTCCAAGAACCTAAACTATTTCTTTTTCCTGAACTATAATAACTTTCCATCTTTCCTGAGAGCCAGCATTATTCTGTACTTCGTTTTAACAATTGTGTAAATAAAAATCTGGATTGTGTAATCTCACAAATGGGGAAATCCACCATTATTTTTTTGGTTAGGTAGACACGTGCTGAGCTATAGGTTATTTACCTATAATCTGGTGAGTAAATGGCATATTTTTTTGATAGGAAATTACAGTAACCATAAACAAATCAATCACATTTTAGTTTAGTTTAGTTATTTATATTGCAGCAGTCCTAACTGAAATGTTAATAGATCCTCATTTGACCATTCAGATTTTTAAATTTCAAGATACCTTCAATCTATCATCACTTCTTCCTCACATCATGTTGATGATGGTTATATTGATTCAGGATACATTAGGGCTCAGCAATTATTGTGGATTTTGTATTTGCATACTAAGGACCTTGAACATTATAAAACAACAGATTAACATTATTATTAAGGACTTGTGTGGGACAAGCAGCTTTTTCCATGCTTTCGATTAAATCAATCTCATTTTTACAAACAATAAAATATATATTGTTGTCCAGAATTTTGCGACAACTCTGGAATTTTACCTATGATATATGGCTCCTACTCAACACCTTCATACTAGAAGATCATATGAACTTAACATCAGTGCTTCATCAGTGTTTGCTCTGACACACACACACACACACAAACACACACACACACACTCATTTATGATTTTTAACAGCAATCATAAAACAAGCAGAATGTAAGTGGTATGGTGCTTTTACTCTTGATTCTGACATCTTTAGCTAAATATTTCAATTGACATTATTATGAAGACTGCCAACAAATTCCTCTCAGCTACAGTATAATTTATAAGGCCAGTTCTTATAAATTGTAATTTGTCTTGATGATTTTGTAAGACTACATGAATCTGCAAGAGTCATAATGAGCTCAATCTATAAAAAATGTAGTTGGTAATTAACTAGTTGAGTTTTTCACTATTATTGTGTATCTAATCAACTATCCATCCATTCATTCCTAATACAGATTTATATTAAGTAACTGCTTTGAATTTAGAAACAGAAACAACAGAAAAAGATTTCCAGTGGAGCCATGGAAAACTAAACAGGTCTCCATGGAGAGCAGAGATAATAACTGGGGGGGAAATGAAGGAACGGTGGAACGTCTCTGAACAAGGAGAGGATGAGAGATCACCCACATATACTCTGGACAGGTCTTCTTCGCAAGGAGACTGCAAGGCAGTGGTCCCATAGATTTCAGCTCACAATCACAGCAGCACCTTTTAAAGGACAATTCATTTGCTAACTGCTTCTAAGTACTTTCACAAATTGTCTGTTTAGCTATCTTAAGGCTATTAAAGATTGGAATGTCATTAGAAAAGACATCTGGTGAGTCTATATTTCTGAACAAAACTTTGAATAGAGACTATGATTTAAAGGGGACTAAGGATTCCAGGCCAAAAGCCAAAAACCCTTGCCTGTGGTTTTGTCTTAGATTGGAATTTACAAAATGACATGCAGCACTACAACATTTAAAATATTAAAGGAGCTCTTTGAAGAATGGAGCTAGAAATGATTAACTACGGTTATCACAAGTAATAATGTCTGCTTCTATGTTTAAAAGATGTTAATGAAAGCATGACAGATATAAAATAGTGGAATCAGAAATATTGGATTTTTTAAAAATCTGTATTTTAATATAGAGAAGGTATGTAAAGTAGAAATACAAGTGGCAGGCCAAGAGAATGATCCCGATAAGGACTCTTTATTGGCTATACAAAGAAAGTTGCCTGAAATTTTAAACATTAAAGGGAAATGCAAATGATAAACCATGGGAATGACTTTATTATTGGATTTATAAAGAGACTTGTTAAAGCCTTGAAGACTCCTATGCAGTAGGACAAGAAACATTGAAGAGAGATCAACAATATTTGAATAAACTAAAGATTAAGTTTTTAGGAAATAAAAGAAAATGTAAAGTTAGTTTATTTGATCAAGGTTAAAATAAGCTATATTTTTACGATATTTTGACAATCCTTTACAGAGTTTTTGCTGACCAAGATTGAAAACCTGATAATATCTTATGACCTTGGCATTGAATTACACTATGCTGTTCAATATATCCAAAGACATGTTTGTGAATTGCTTGAACTAGAAAAAGAACAATGAATTCTGCCATTTTTTCTCTTTTGCTAAAAAAAAACCTTGGGTTAAAAGAATGTTAATGAATTCTGCAGTTTTAAGATTTTTCTGCTTAATCATACAGAATCTGCACTTACTTATTAGATATGTTATTTCAAAACTGATTACTTCACTGAAGTTAGATAAGACCATATATCGATTTATGACAAAAGTAATATTGATCCACATTCAAAATACAAACACTTTCCAAGTACTACTCTTGTGGAAATAGTAGATAATATATGGAAAGCTGAGCTGAGCTATGTTCAAATCAGTTTAAAAATCACAGGTTATATATGCTGGACCCATAGTTGGACAGTGCCTTTTGTCGGTAGAAGTAGAGCCTCCCAGTCTAGAAATTTCTGAAATCACTAATTATGAAATAATAATTCCTTGTCTGAAAGTCTGAATAAAAACAGCTCATATAAATCTCTTGTATTTTATTCACAATTATTCAAAGCAACAAATTTGAATTCAAGGCAGAGAACAAGAAAACAAGAAAAGGTGAAAACAACATCTGAAATTCTGAAATGTATAATAATCGTATTTGTTTGCCTTCCCATCCTGTACTCTGTGATGAATCCAAAATCCAAATAATAAGTAACAAAAGCTACTTACTTCACTTGTCTTAGGTTTGGTGAGTGAGAATCTATACTCTTCATTCCTTACTTAATTGAAGGAAGCACTCCTTTGCCAACTCTGCTCTGAGTAGTTCTTATTACCAGAAGTAGATGTGATGCTTATCTACTTGTATAGTCAAAATTAAGGATGCACAATTGGGTGTCGAATTTGGAAAGATAATGTAGGCTCTGCACAATAACTCGATTAGCCCCAGGTTCTAACTTACAGTAGGTGTATTAAGTTTTAATATATTGAGAGAGATAAGAAACAGCATAAAACCAAAATAAAATAAAAGTGAAGAACTTTACCTGTGTGAAGAGAAAGGTTTCTTTCAGTTGCTCAATAAGAGATAACTTTAATAAACCAATTCCATCTTATGTTTTGATATTGGAGAAATTTGACAGATGGAAAAATGTCAAAGATAATCTAAAGTAAATGTATTAGAGATAGCAAAATGCAAACTTTGTGGCATCAGGAAGATTAAAATGCTTATTATGTTATAAGCTACAGTTAACTTCATGAGATGCAGGCATGATGTCCCAGAAAAGGAAACCTAGCACAATGTTTGTGGGAGCGTTAGAAAAAACTGATGTTAGAAGATAATAACATATTAAAAAAATACAGGCATTAAAATTGTCATTACATAGAAATACTCGAAGAAGTGGTTGTATATGATATAAATATTCTTGCATTAATATATGTAGTATATTGTGTTGCTTTAATCCAAGAGAATATTGTCAAAACGTCTAATACATTCCAACTTAGTTTAGCACTTTTTTAAAAGACCAATTTAAGAAGAGATTAAATTTAAATATTTTCCCATTTTCATCATTTCTTTAAAAAGAAAAACAAATGTATCTTCCCAGATTTAAAAATTATATATATACATAAATGTGATAATGAGCATTTAAAGGGAAAAATATAATGAAACAGAACATTTGTTAGCCCAAAAGTGTTCAGGCGGTGCCTTGAATGTTCAAAGAAAAGAGCTTCTCTTTTCTTTCCAGCAAAGAAAAGACTTGATAAGGAATGGGAATATTCTGCTGTGATGCGGTAATAAGTATTCTTCTCTATTGATGATGATCATCATCATCATCATATTATCCATTCAGTTGAATCTGACTCTCGGCTATTTTATGCACCAGGTCTCCATACATCTCCCAATCCTGCACTGTTTCTTTGAGGTTTTTCTGTGCTTTGGTTGGTGTCAGCTTTGATGGTATCCTGCCACCATGTTCTTTGACAGCCTGATTTCCTTTTATGGCTAATTCTTCCAACATAATTGCTTTCTCCAGCGAATTCCCCACATCACATGACCAAAGAATATGAGACACCTTTCTATTACTGGTGACTAAAACTTATGGCAAGACTTACATTAAATAAAGATATAAGGAAAAAATTAATCTTTGAGCTAGAAGTAAACCATTATAGTGGAGAAAGTCATGAATGACTATTGTTATGAAATAGTGTTAAGGAACACCACGTAAAAATAATATTGATTTTCTTTTTAACAGGTTTGGAATTTAGAACCATTTTGTTTACAAACAATTTATACATGTACTCAAATTATTCAAAAATTTCCAGTACACAAATGTTGGAGTAGTGAAGAAAAACTACAAAAATTTCAATGTTAGAATTGCTGACTATAATTTGTATCTGAAGACCATGTGCAAATAATTATTTTAACTGAAGAATATTCAAATACTGAAATAACAGCATTTACATTTGCATCCATACGGAGTAACGTTTTTAAAGATAACCTTACTATTTTTTACACTAAAGGGTACAAAAAACTATCAGAAATTAATAATTAAGATAAGGGGGGGAGGGAAAGAAAGAAAACGAAGCCTAAACTACAAGAGAGAGAGAGAGAGAGAGAGAGAGATCACAAAAAGAAATATAAAGTAACAACTTCCAATTTTGTTTTTATAATGGAGCAATTTTTGAGAAACTCTAGAAACATAGTGCATAAAGTATTGCACAATGCTGTCATGAGAAGATGGGTAGAGAAAAAAAATCATTTTATTTGTTAAGAAACAAATACAAGAATAGTATTTATTGTTTTAAATATTAAAACTCCAGATGAGGAAATAGGTGATTATAGAAGAATACTTGACTGATCTTACTTGTTGCAAAAGCTAGATTTATTAGCATAACTTCCTACCCTCTTTGCCATAACACAAACCTTCACTAAGTTTCTTTTTTCAATTATTGACTTGATTTCTTACCTGAAGTTAGATCATAACTGCAAATACAAAGAAAAGCAATTGTTGACTTTAAAGGAAAATTAACATGTGATTTAACCATCCTGCATATTTATGTTATACTATCTGAAATTATGATACCTGATGAGGGAGAATGGTCTTTCAGTTGTAATGCTCTGCATTGGTGATATTCTCCCAAGAAGGCTCTGTTGAATTCTCAGAAATGTCAGAACACCTTGCTCCCTTTTTGAGATATCAGCTTTCCTCGAGGAGAAGCCATAAGGAATATTTTCAAGATTTTTAAAAAAATCTATTCTAAATTCAGAAAGTTCCAAGCACTCTTTGTTCATGAGGCCCACTATTTCCCTTCTCAATAATGGCAACGGCTTTAATCGAACTTAAAAATGTTATCCTCCAACAGATCCCAGACAAGTTCATTTCTATCCCCAAGTTACAACAGTCATTCTTATGAATGGCAATTATTCTTGCTTTTAAGAATAATTGTTCTTAATCAATTTTTTAAAAGGATAGAAAGTTTTCCTAAATGTATTCTCCTCTTTGAATTTATGTAATTCTGTGATGTAGTCGTAATCTTTCTGTCTCATATTAAATCAGTGGTTCTCAACCTTCCTAGTGCTGCGATCCTTTAATACAATTCCTCATGTTGTGGTGACCCCCAACCATAACATTATTTTATGTTTTCTGTATTTTTTTCAAAAAAAATGTGTTTTCCGATGGTCTTAGGTGACCCCTGTGAAAGGGTCATTCAACCCCCAAAGGGGTCCCGACCCACAGGTTGAGAACCACTGTATTAGATGAAAGCAAGATTATTTTCTCTTATAAAAAACTGATAAATCCTGACTGCAGAGAGTGGGGCTAAGAATTAGCAGGTAACCCAATAGTTCACCGAACGTAAGTTTCAGAAGCAGAATAATATCCTCTGAAGGCATGTTTTCTTTTCCAGGTTATTGGATTAGTTTGGAATAATAGTATGATGGTGTATAACCAGGCATGCTGGCCATTTCTTTTGGCAGGCAAATTGCATTTCAGAATAATTACTAAATGCTTCCTCAATGTGAGCAGATTGTTAGGAAACGGCTGGGGAGTGTTATCAATAGGAGAGGCCACAATAATTTCAATGATAGCACCCTTTCCACCAAGGTAAAGAGAAGGAATTGATTTAAGCAAGGTTGTACATGTGTGTGCTCAGTTGCATCCTGTTTACTAGGGTGGGGAGGATGTAGAGAACCTCGAGGATCAATGAAAATAGGGGAGGAAGGGCAGGGATCGATGGCATCGTACAGGATGGTGCAGTAGCGGATTATAATACATTTATACAACAGGAAGAAATGCTAGTTCTATTCAGCCATGATACCAGGGAAGGCCCATCTAGTTGTGGATGTATACAACCAAGAGAACTAGATCTAAATGGCTGCTTGAAACAACTCCACTTTGCTCTGTCCAATTAACCTCATCTCCACTTCCTATTCATCTTTTTTAGAAATTGGAAACTTCATCTTCTCATATTCTGTGAAGCATCAAATGCACTAATGTATGTTTGGCTGTGGCTGCATGATAAAACTAAGAGTTTTTGGCAAGTATAGAGACAAAGCACGTTGGGATACATGTTCTAAAGATGTTAGTCTGCTGAATATATATTGTTTGCCTCATGTTCAACATATACCTGTAAAAATACAAATATCTAAAATGCTGTAAGTTTCCAGTGCTTCTGCTTCTTCACTACAGCCATCTGTGGCTTGTTTGTTCTTTCCTTCATGAATGGTTGACATTGGGGGAAATCCATCAGGAGCACAAGACCATTGATTCTAGCACTGTGGATGGTTCCAGCACACTATAGTAAAGATCTCATGGCCATGATATTTTAAGAAGGCCTGCTGAGATCTCCTCTTCCTCCCAAAAGAAGGTCCTAGCATATACTTGGTAATGTGAATAATGTGATTATGTCATGTGATCAATTGTGTAACAGATTTTTATTATAACTACCAGTAGATCAAATCAGAAATTTTCTGGGTCTTATGGTCTTGTTAGGGAAATGCAAGAAAGTCCCAATATAGACTCCTGACTGATATGTAGCCTAACTTTTTTATAAGAATTAAAATTCTGGTTATTCCCTTTCAGTTACATTAATAACTTAAAGATGAAAAATGACTTTGTCCCCAAGCTGTACATTGCACGTTGCTTTTTCATAGGTGATATTTTTAGTGACACGGCATTACTAAAATATATTTTACTAACGTTAACATGCATATAATGACTATTCAAACAATGTCTGGGAAAAAGGTTTATCTAGGTTATTATATCAGAAAGAAAGTCAGCTCCCCTCTTATGTGTAGGTTCAATTTTTGTTTATCAAGGAATGTCCCTTGGTGTGATTTAGGAAACAGGCCTTTTCTGTTGCCATGCCTGTTTTTCTGGAACATCATAATCCCAAGATTCAGCAGGCCAGAACTCTGCTTTTGGGAAAGATTTTGCCTATTGTCCTTGGTGTGGGGATTGTGAGGTCAATGAAGCCCATAAGATGGATGTTATTTGTAGTGATCATTGTTGACCTCAGCTGCTACTATATGTACATTTATTGTTGTTGATTTAAAATTTAGTTTTAAATTAACTACCCAGAGTTGTTAATGGGCAATCATATACATTGAAGTGAGTGAAGGAAGAAATAAACATCTGTTACCAGCAGTTTGGATGATAATGCTGATGTTACAGTTGCCTTCATACACAATCATTTCACCAGCAGATGGTGCTCACACAAAATGAAACCCATTTTTTTATTTTGCAAATCTGAAGAAAGAATCCTGATGTGTTTCATGCTTTTCTTACATTCTGGACATACGCCGCTATAATTAAAAAAAAAAAAAAAACTCCTGAAAGCATATATTGTTATAACTAAGCAATGTGAGTACTTGGCTATCATGTTACAATTCTGAGACTTTAGGTTTCTTAAAATCTGCATTAGGAATTAAAAATAAAATAAAATGTTGGTGAGAATATTATTTTTTTAGATGCACATGGTGAGAGAATGAATTGGCTGACCAGAAAGCATTTAGTATCAAAAGATGTTTTGCATTATAATTAGTATTATTTCAAACAAGAATATGGATAAACATAATATTTAGGACTTTAATTTTTTTCCCCTGGTTCATAAAATATGACAGAAATGTTAATGGAACCTCACATTGATGATTCAGTGTCCAGGTTCCCATGTTAGACTCCTTAGTGGTGATCCCTAGTGCAGGTTTAAGCAAGAACTTCAGTTGAAATATGGTAAATGTTGTAATCCATCCCAGATAGCAATTTTACAATTTTTACAAACAGGATGAATGGCTTTTGCGGCATGAAAAAAAAAAAACACCAGCGAGCAATTTCATTGGGAAATATAACATGCAGAAATTAAATTGTTTCTAATATATATTTTGAGTCATGCTTAAACACGATGCTTACTTTGGAAAATATATCATTTTTTCAGATTATATATTATTTATTTGTTTTATTATTTATTTATCTATCATATTTATGTAGCTCCCTATCTCAAAAGAATGTGATTCTGGGTGGTGTACAACAATTAACTAAAAAAGTAAATAAATACATTTTTAAAAAAATCACACTTAAAACTCTTAAAAGGCACACAAAATAAGAAATGATAATAACTATAGTCAGAGAGCCATTGCAAAATCTCCCCCGTCTCTGGACCCACAGACCATTTTCTTATAAACACTTTCTTATCATTTGATGCATGCCTAGAATATTCCTATTTGTATTGGACTACAAATCTCATTTTCCCTTGCTGAAATATCAATGGGAGCTATAGGCCAATGGCCACCAACTGGTGGTCTGTGGAAAAATTTTGGTGGTCTGCAGGAAAATTATTTTCATTTTTTATATTGCACTAAATACTATTTAGGGATGCAGTGGCTAAGATGCTGAGCTTGTCGATCAGAAGGTTGGCAGTTCAGCAGTTCAAATCCTTAGCACCGCATAATGGTATGAGCTCCCGTTACCTGTCCCAGCTTCCCGCCAACCTAGCAGTTCGAAAGCACCTAAAAAATGCAGGTAGAAAAATAGGGATTACTTTGGTGGGAAGGTAACAGTGCTCCGTGTGCCTTTGATGTTGAGTCATGCTGGTCACATGACCACAGAGACATCTTCGGACAGCTTTGGCTCTTCGGCTTTGAAATGAAGATGAGCATCGCACCCTAGAGTTGGGAACAACTAGCACATATGTGCGAGGGAAACCTTTATCTAAATCATGGGTAGTCAACCTTTTTATACCTACCCGCCACTTTTGTATCTCTGTTAGTAGTAAAATTTTCTAACCGCCCACCGCTTCCACAGTAATTTATAAAGTAGGGAAGTAACTTTATAAAATTTATAAAGCAGAGTTACCACTTTTGCATCTCTGTTAGTAGTAAAATTTTCTAACCTCCCACCGCTTCCACAGTAATTTATAAAGTAGGGAAGTAACTTTATAAAATTTATAAAGCAGAGTTACCACTTTTGCATCTCTGTTAGTAGTAAAATTTTCTAACCGCCCACCGCTTCCACAGTAATTTATAAAGTAGGGAAGTAACTTTATAAAATTTATAAAGCAGAGTTACCACTTTTGCATCTCTGTTAGTAGTAAAATTTTCTAACCGCCCACTGCTTCCACAGTAATTTATAAAGTAGGGAAGTAACTTTACTTTATAAAATTTATAAAGCAGAGTTACAGCAAACCCTTACCGCCTACCATGAAAGCTGGAACGCCCACTAGTGGGCGGTAGGGACCAGGTTGACTATCACTGACCTAAATATTATTTATCTTTTAAAAAAATTCATTAGTGGTCCGCAGGATTTAAAATTATGAATTTAGTGATCCCTGAGGTCCAAAAGGTTGGTGACTCCTGCTATAGGCAACATAACTAAGGGGCACCAAGTTGGGGATCCAGAGTTGGAGATGACATAAGATCTAGATTCAGCCCTGAAATTCTCTCGGTGATGATTAGCTCCCCCCTCAATACCCAAAAGGACCAATAAGTGGCTAAAATTTAGAGGAGAACAGTTTTAAGTGGGTGAAATATTGAACACTCATTTATTCTAGCAGTTAGAAAAGGGAGGACACAAAATACATTTTTCTGAAACTTTATTTTGAGGGTGATAGGTTGCTAAACCAAGAGAAACCTGGTGAAATTCAAAGAGTTAGCAAGGGAAAGATGATTTCTGGGGAGATGATACAACCAAGGTAAGTTTGTCATGAATTTGCTATCCATACAGGGCAATATGCAACATGTCTGAGATTAGCATTTTTATTACATTTTGTGATGAAAAATTACAAATGTACAAAGACCAATTACAATCACTTAATGTACATAAAAAGATTGAAGTTGAAATTGAAATTATTTGAAAGCATTTATATCTATATTAATTACTTGCTGATTTCTAAAATCAAGACTTAAGAACAAACTAGCCTATTTTTCTGGACATTTGGCAGCCTTAATGATATATTCCTAACATATACCATTATTTACCAATTCCCAATCAATTGTTCCTCAATAGAGGATATTGTATAAAAATACAGTAAAATAAACCATTTGTTTGAAATACTACTGAAGTTATATAATAACTAGAAATTACAAACTCCTTCAATAGAAATCACTTATTAAAGGCAATGAGAAATATCATGCAAATTACAACAAGAATCAGTGAATTATCATAAAAAATATTGATCAGTAACTGAAAGCTTTGGAGAAAGATGCACAATCATTTTTTGGAAAATTGCACTCTACTGATTTCATAAGAAATCTATCAGTGAAATGTTTATCATATATAAAATCATATTTATCTATTTATTAAATTCATCTAGTGGGTGACTCTAAGCGGCTATGTATATTTATGTTGCTTTTCTGTTTGGATTGTAAGAAAACGAATAGGTTCCAAGCAATGTATAGAGAGAAAGAGAAACTCCAGGAATTGTATATGAACCTTGGGGCAAGAGGGAGCAAGGACTGACTTAAATGGAGCACATGGACCAGATCGAAGCAAGAGGTCCTGCCAGTGGCAAAGCAAATCATTCACAAGGTTTGCGAACCACTGATATTTAAAGGCCAAAAGTCAGAATTAACCCACTGAGCTCTCCAAAACAAATATCATGAGATCAATAAGAGCCAGAATTGATACCAAATGGTGTCCAATATTGGTATCGAAGTACTCTTAGCTATATAATGTAACTAAGTTTAATTATAGCTCCTTCTCTCTACATTTTTCCTTGAAAATTTATATTTTGTGAAACTGGCTGTTTCTATAGTTCCTAAATTTAAAAGTTTTTTAAAGTCTTTTTTTTAATTCCTAAATTTAAACAAATCTGTCTCCAGCCATACCAGTGATGGGTTCCTACCAGTTTGGACTGGTTCAGCTGAACTGGTAGTGGTTTGGCAGACTAGGTCGCTGGAACCGGCAATGACCCAAGCCTACCATGCCCCCGAAGTGGTTCTCCAAGTGGCGCCATCTTGATTTTTGCTTCTGTGCATGTACAGAACAATTTTTATTGCACAGCGCGCATCAAGGGCGTACACACGGTACACCCATGGGCGAACCGGCAGCAGTGACTGCCAGAACCCATCCTTGAGCCATACATTTTAACTGGTTAAAAGCCCATCTATTTGGATGGCCTATATTACATTATACACACAGAAATTATGTGATTTTTATTAAACTGCATTGGTCTCGCTCCATCTCTTATGAATCAGTTTCATGTTTTCTGTTGGTGAGATGGAGACACCTGCAAAATGCCAACTGAAGCAACATTTTCATACTTGTTCTGTTAATAAGAACGAAGTCTAGAACAAGGATCCATTCATAGTACATCTAGATTTTTGTGGAAAAAACATGCTGGGATAAATAATAGCTTACCAATACCTGCTATATTTTTACTGTTTAGATTAGAACAGCTGTCTTTCCCAACATGGTGCCTCATCATGAGCTCTTCAAATAACAACTCCTACTACTACACAGTAAGCTCATATGGGTCAGGAATTGCCGGAAGGTTTCATTTAACACATTAGTGTGGCATCAACTTAAGGGAGGCAATTGTAGAGGTTATCGGTTCTACCCCTTTGCTTTGAAATGTATTGTCCAACTGCTGTCTCTTTGGTACTTTTGAGGGGACAGCACAATGTCTCTTTATCTTGTTATTAAGATTTCACTTCAGGGATATGATTAGTAGGTTGTTCGACAGCATGCTCATTTTTCCATATACAACATGATTTATAATTTTCTACTACTTTGGCCTGCAAGTTGGCTTTATCCCACTTCTGCCAGAGATCGGTGGCGATGTAGACATTGTAGGGGTCATTGGAATGTTCCAGCTTTTTGGAGCGGATATAGCTGATCATGACCCCAAAGGTGATGAATCCAAAAAATCCAAGCAGCAGAAGTATAAACACTACTTCCAGATGGTCACTGGAATCATTGAAGGGTAGAGGCGTGGGGTGGTTTTTCTTCTCTACATAGTCTTCTAGCAATTTTGAGAGGATCAAGGTTAAGGCTGTGTTGTTGGATGGCAATGCCATTGTGTCATGAGGGATGCGGCTGTTTCTACAAGATCTAGAGAAGTTTGAAAAAAGATAGTTAAAAAGAATGCATGAAAATTATAGTATCTGTTTAATATTGTCTTCAAACTGAGTTTCTTTTATAAAAATGATAGAAACATAGTACACTTTTAAAAAATGGGATTGGTTCTTGAACTGTGTATGCTTCAGATCTTTATTTCATCTAAAAGAATCATGTGCCAACCGTCCCCCTAAATCAGGAGTGTCAAACTCGCACTGTCATGTGACGTATCGGGACATTTTCCCCCTTTGCTAAACCGGGCAGGCCTAGCATGTGACGCATCTGGCCCATGGGCCGCGAGTTTGACACCCCTGCCCTAAATATTGGCATTATTTGTAACCAAAAGATATTCCATGTGAAACAATAATGAAGCAATTGATAATATGCTTAGTAGTGGAGATGAAATAAATCTGACAACATATATTGTTTTATTCCTCTGCATCTACTGTAGTCTGTTGGTTATTATAATTTTATCAACTCATACTTTTCATAAGAATGCGATAAACATTTCTCTCATCAATATTTGTACACTAAAATTGCCCAGCTTTATTATGTGTTGGATAGAAATTAGTAAAAAAAAAAGGGGGAACCAACAATAGAGAGATTGTTATATTCCCTGGCTGGTTAGGCATTTCCTAAATTTTAGTTAAGTTACATGATACCCATTTTGTATCAGTATACAACTCTGATGGTTGTATTTGGTTTTAAATTCAAAACAAGACCCTTGTAGGAAGAGACATGAAAGATTAACACCATTTCCTTTTTATGAATTAACTTTACTGGTATGAAAATTAGAAGCAGGAGAATGAAATTCCTTTATCCTTTGGCAGATAATTTGTGCTTTAGGGCGATAATTTTAATGCAGACTAGGAGTTCTAGGGAAAATGTACAATGGATTGCTGTGCTGGTTGCACCCTTCATTCCCATCAATGTTATTAATTTCTGTTAAGAGTTGTAGGGATGGTTCTTCATGCAGTTGGGGACCCAAGTCATGCAGAATATCTGATCATGTCTGATATGATTGTGCATCTATTTCCAGGCCCTCTGCTGATAATCCAGGCTTCCAAGTGTGCTTAATTTCCCCAAAACGCGGTGTGTCCAAAACATTCAGAAATTCGGTGATTACTGAATTAACATACTAACAACCAATAAAAAACACAAAAATTGATCCACAGTGTTTTAGAAACATGAAAGTTTTGGGATTTTTTTTTTAAATGAAGATGTTGGTTATGTTTGGTGTCACAGGTGGAATATTGCAATTGGCCAAGCTTTATAAGTGGAGAAGCTCCTTTTATGAATACAAAGCTACCATTTGTTTATAAAGTGATCGTTGTTTTACATTACTTTTGTGGAACATTTTGGGTTTTCTTTGGGTTTTTTTTTATGATACCCTGGAATCATAGGATGAGATAGTGATTAAGAATTATTTTTTACAGGAAAAAAATACATTTCAGAATTTTTCGTTTCTTTATTTTCGTGTGACTATTATTCTTTAATTCTTCAGGATGTATTTATTGGAAATTTCCCCTGCACCCTGTCTTATCTTTTCCAGAAAATTATAGTACTAATACAAAATGAATATATCCTACTTCTATATCAGATTTCCAACTATTTGGCCATGTCTCTATCTCAAATAATTGTGGCACAAACATGCACAATCAATGTATTTTAATGCCATGACCTCATGATGTTACCTATATTACATCCCTACTCCATGACTGACATAGCTTTAAGAATTCTAGACTATCCCAATGTTAAAAAAAAACACCTCTTATTCCAATCCATCTGAAAGCAGCCTGAAGGGACTGTATATAGTACAGCAGACCTAGCCAAAATTACCATAACATGCTGGGAGCTATAGTTAAGTGAAATTTGGAAGGCCACAGTAGTGCATTTATATGCTGGATGATATTTGTTTGTTGAAAAATGTGCTTTTGTTAGTGTAAATAATTGGATTGCATTCAATTCTGTAACTAATTCTGTCGTTGGTTTCAGTTTCTTAAAAAAATTGATCAGGTCTGCAACATGCATGCCATATGTACAACTGATTGCTTTTGTAGTTCTTGATTGTTTTTTGTACTCTGTGTGTATGCGTGCGCACGCACGTGTGGCTTCAGGTGCACAAGTGTGTTAAATTGATTAGGTTGGGGGTACTTTTCTGAGGAAGCTTTTTGTGTGACGTTGCAGGAGAATAAAAAGAGATCTCAGCTTAGAACAGCCTTCCTCAATTTAGCACGTTCCAGGTGTATTGGGATTATAACTCCTTGAATGTTTGTCTTAGTATGGTCTTTGCTTGAGAAAATTTGTGGGGGTGGGGAGAGAATTGTAAACACAACTGGAGAACAAGACCTTGAGGAAGTCAGAAGTACCTAATATCTATGCGTTGATCACATGTAACTGTATCCTTTGCAGATTGTCCATACAGTCATTCTTGGGCGTATATAATTACAACTGATTAGTGTCAAAGTACTCATCTTCCTTGGATATTATCAGATTGATTTATTGGACATAATAACTTTTTGGAAAAAGTGATCAGCTTTTCACTGAGCAGGAGGCATGCCACGAAACCTTATTTCTGCCTCCCTTTTCTCAAATAATATGCAATATGCTCATTAAGAGCAGTTGTGGATCTTTACATCAAATGGCATTTAAAAGGATAGGCTATCTACCTACATGGATTAAGAAAAGAAAAAGAAAAACCAATGCTATATAGTTTTCTTAAAATATAAGGCTCCAATGTCTACATACAATGTAATCCCCTCTTTTAATAATACTATTTATTTCCAAACAAGTGGATTTAATATTGTAAAGAATTACTACACTGGTGTGAACAGTTAAGAGTTGTTTGACACATTCTAATTCGCATGTATAACGTGTATTTGCAAAATTATTCATAGCGATTCTACACATGCACAATATCTGAATTGTGAAATTTCAGGCATGATGTCAACATTGCATGTTAACGAATATAACAGTGGATGAAACATTACATCCTATAATTTAAAAGTTAAACCCTATAGTTCACCTATAATTTCAAGTGTTGTGATGTTTCAAAGCAAAAATTCTTCCCATGCTTCTCTCTTCAGCAGAAAATGTATTTTACAGTATAAAATGACTTCAGGACAAAATCAATCAATGAATAAAAATAATCAAGCCAATGAAAAGAAGCACAGGAGATGCCAGGCGTTGCCTCAGGTGCCCCAACAGAAAACAAGATTTACATTTCTGATTAGCAAGAAGCGAGGGCAGAAGCAAACTGGGAAAACATGCAAACTCACCAAGTTGTGCGAAGGAGGGAGCCTGCAACCTGGATGCTGTGAGTCAGGCTCACCACTCTGACAATGGCTAGAAAGAAGCCTGAAGTTTGGCTGTTGGGAATCCACCCAGCTTGTACGGCTGTGCCTCCTGGGAGGGACCTAGTGACTGAGCTCACAGCCTCTTGCTCTGAGCACACAGGAGGAGAAGGCAGCCTATAACCAGGTGGCAGAACAGCAACACGAGGTAGAGGAAGGTGACACAGACTTCCAGGCAGAGAAGGAATGCTCAGGAACACAAACAAGTAAGGAAATGGGCCATGTGCAGAGAAGAGCCTGCTGTTCATGTAGCATCATCAGTCAATTCCCTGGACTGCTTTTCGTCATGCTTCTCATTATTTAATTTTACTTTAGTTTTAATCCTACAATGGTTGTCGAGAATCGCTTTGTACTCATAGGTTACGAGATAAATTTGTAGTTGTATTGAGATGTGCTGCAAAGAAAATTGGAAGATTTCTCTTTGTACTGTGTTTCCTTTTATTTTTTCTTTCTATGTCTTTCCTTTTTTCTTCCGACTCCCCCTTTTTTCTTTAATGCTTTTACTCTTTGTTAGTTTGTGTTACTTTTTATGTTCATTGTAAAAAATTAATTAAAAAATCATTGAAAACTAGATCTCCAGAATTGCAATGGGGGGGGGGGGCTTCAATCACTAGATAAATCTATCAGTCAATCATCTGTTAACATAAGGGCCAAAATAATTCTGACTTGTATTACCGAACCAATAGGCAGAGGTCATTTAAAAAGCCATTGGTTCAGTTCTTTTTTTTAAAAAAAGAGAGAATGACTGGTCCCAAATGACCCAGCCATCTTTCATGTTTAAGGCAGGACTAAAACTTAAGTCTCCCAAGTTTCTAGCCTGGTGCCTTAACCATCACTTTGTAGTGATGAGATCCAGGGTAGACCAAGCAACTTTGTATTAAAATCAAAAAATCATAGGCTGCCCCCTGACCCCATTGGATGAAATTGCCAGGACCCGCTGACTATATCTCCATTGGGAAGGAGATATAAAAGCATAGCCAGCCAAACAAATTGGCTGAAAAATAGCTTTTATCCGTGGGCCATCAGACTTCTGAATGGAACATAACCAGGGCTGGTAATCATTTACTTTCCCTACTGGTTCACAAATGTGAACACGTGCCCTGTCCGTGCATGCGCTCGTCCTTCCACACATGCACTTTGGCTTGAAAACGTGCCTAAATAGGACAGCATAGAGCCTTGGTTTGTGGACAGGCCTAACCGCGATTTCCACAACTGGTTCGGGTGAACCGGTCCAGACCAGCTGAATACCACTTCTGAACATAACACCATAATCAAGTTTAATATGCTAGACTTGCAGGGCCAGTGCAATGTGCAGCATGTTTATATTGGTATATGATATTATATACATATACCATATTTTTCGGAGTATAAGATGCACCGGAGTATAAGACGCATCAAGATTTTGAAGAGGTAATTTTTTTAAAAAAGTGTTTGCATTCTGCAGACCTCCCAAACCCTCTGCACGCCCCATCACTCTGCTTGCAGTTGTAAACTTGCACAAAGGTAGCATTCTCGTTCTTTTCCAGAACAAGAGACAAATTTGGCAAAGAGTTTGCAGTTTCCCATCACTTGATATGCTTCAGGTCAGGAGTGGGTTGCCACCGGTTTTACTACTGGTTCGCAACCCGTACACAATCCACATGCTCGCTTTGCGCATGTGCAGAGCTATTTACAATGAACTGCGGACACGCAGTCACTAAAAACAAAAATGGTGGTGGCCCAGCAGCAGTGAGGGGGCATGGCAGGCCGGGTTGCTGCTGGTTCTGTGACCCAGGCCTGAATTCCACTACCGGTTCGGCTGAAGCGGGCCAAATGGAGAGCAACCCACCTCTGCTCCAGGTCTATTGGAGTTTAGTTCCTAGAATTCCCACCTAGCATTCACATATCAGTTCTGAGCTTGGATGAATTATTTCCTTTTGACTTTATAAAGCAAACTCTCCCATCTTATTTGTCTCTCATTTATCTTTCTGTCTTGTGAAAAATATAAAACAACTACCCCATCTACAATTACCCTGATCAGCTTGGATCATTGGATTCTTGTTGCTAATGGCAGGAAGCTAGATAATACCATATTAAAACAGAAACAATCATACCGCATTTTACACTAGAATATTCTGAGTAGCTATCCAATTCAATAATTAGCTTGTGGTTCAGGGTGCTGTGCAAATTCTGAACATTGAGTTTATTAAATAAATTGAACTTATCTTGCCTTGGATAAATATATCATGTGAACACTTCCAGTCTGGATAATGATAGTCAACAGACCATGATCAGCTAATCTGTGTTGACTGAATTACTGGTTCTTCCCTAGTATTCCTTGAGAGAAAGAGAGAAAGATGAACATGAGGGTATATATTGAAAGGAATATATAGAGATGTATTTTTAAGTAGAACAAAATGTTATTTATCGTGGGGCAAAGAGATTCATATGAAATAATGATATTTTGCATGGCATCTGAATTTACTCTCTCCAACTGCAATGTTTCCTCTACAGAAGCGCCATAAAATCGTTTTAGCAACACAATGGGTCTTTGTTCTCCCAGAATGCTTCAGAATTGGGCCTTCTGAGAACTTTTAAAGAATTTTTTTACATTTTTAAAAACAGGGACTTTTTAAAAAGTTTAAAGGGGGGGGGGGAAGTACCAGCCTCCCATGAGACACACTACCTTCCTTAATTTTTAAGTAAATCCTCAGCTGAAAGCATTGTGTGCAATCGGTTTACTCACCCCATTCTACATGCTCAGCTGGCAGCAGTTTGTGTCTATTTTTGTGCATTAGACCATGTTCTTTTGTATCCCTTTGATTTTATCTTCAAAACAAATTACTAGTATTAGTGATTGATTTTGTGGGTAAGGAAGAAAAGGCAGCTGTATCCAGTACTGCATGTGGCATGGGCAAAAATGCTTTGCTGGTACACAGTGATACTTTCCAGATACTTACATTTAATATTATATAGTTATTTCTGAAAGAGTTCACAATGAAATCATGGCACAACTTAAGTTAAAAATGGAGAGCAGAGAAAGAATCTATTTATGAAGCATTGCAAAAAGAAGGAAAGCCAATGTGAGAGTGTTATGTCTAGGGGATCCTTATTTTTGTGTATTGTAAATATAGTTTATTTTTTTAAAAAAGAGTCAGTGCTTAACCGGTAACAATGGAATGCTGAGACATCATCTGTATGAAAGTTCTGCTATCTTTGGAAGCAAGATACGGTTGTAACTGCTTAAGAACAAAAAAAAATGTTTTCTGCAAATTCAGAGGCAATCTTTTTGTTTATTTATGTGGAAACTAAATTCAAACATTGTAAATTTGAAACAATACTTAGATGTTTGCTTGTGCATATTTTATGTCTTTTGCTTTCTGGATCTGTGCCTTAGATCTTCAGTTACTTGGCAGTATCTTGGGCAGCCAGCGAGAAATAAAGCAGTGCTTTATCTCTCTTTTACAACCAACAGTTTTGTCAGCACTTGGTGACCTCCTAGCAAAGGAAAGAGACTCAGTTTCAAAAACAGCTTGAAGAACCAAGCAGGAGTAGATGCTAGAACTATCAGCTTCCATCCATGACTATAACAATGTTGGGCATCCACAGCTGAGGTATGCTCATTCTTTGGCCATTATAGGATCATTTGCAGCGGAGGATCGTCTTGTTGGGACATAGTGGCTTAATGATTCATGGCATGAACACACTGGCGTAGATTTCAGAGCACTGAAATCATATGGACGATAAACATATCTATATTAATTCTGAAATGAATGAGTCAGCACTTGTGTATCTTGAGGTATGGAGAATGAAGGAAAAACACAAACATGTATAGAACTGGTTTATCCAAACAAGCAAGTAGAAGCAAATTTGTACATTTGCCTCAAGCATGTAAATTAAATGAAAGCATTTATCGGTTTAATGTGATTTTAGGTTGAGCCAATACAGACAAGTGAATGTTCCCAGGGTCAAATCTAAATTTGAACTAAAATGAAATCAAATTATTTAGACACAATGTATCTAAATGTATACAATTGTTCCCAATAGGCATGATTCCCCCTTCCATCACAACAGAATTTCAGTCTTGTGCTACTTTTGAAAAGACTTACAAAAGCTGGTTCCCTTGGTTGAACAAGGCTTGCCTGTTTTCACAAATAAAACTATAACAAGCTTGTGCTTAATCAACTGAATAACTGCATTTAATTATTTATTACATTTATATCCTGCCTTTCCTCCAGGAGGTCAAGGAGATATACATAAACTCCCACCTCCTTATTTTCTAAAACAACCTTATGGGGTAGGTTGAGCTGAGAGAGTTTGAGCTGAGAGAGAGTAGCTGAGTCTCTCATACCTAGCACACTTTCATGGCTGAAGTTGAGCTTCAAAGCTAAAGATTTCCTAGGTGTTGTTCTCGGGACCAGGAGGAAATTACAAATAACTAGCAGCATAGAATTAAACCTCTCATGTTACTTTCAGTCTCTACATATTTTTTCAAAAACCAGATTTGCACAACTATTTAATGTGCAAACTCTTTGCTCGCCACGAGCAAGGGTAAATGAGAGAAGATCAAATTAACCCCCTCCTACAACTTGGCACTTCTAAATATATAGGATTCCATGCTGCATGAAGATTAGCTATCTATGTTGCGTTTGTGCTGATAAATAAATAAAGGGAGACTAGTATAGATCTATTTCAAGCTATTTAGTTCTCATCAGCTAGCCATATCCTTACTGGGATTTGAACCTGGACTGTTTTTAGGCAGTTGTATTAGCCTCTTAAGGCACAAGCCCTCCTCCCTTATCAGCTGAGCCAAGGAAATAAGTAAGTGCTTTGTCAAATCACCTGGTATGCCCAAATATGGGAGGGAGCATACTGCTTCCCTCCCATATTTGGGCATACCAGGTGCTTTGACATAACTATCTATCATCTATCTATCTATCTATCTATCTATCTATCTATCTATCTATCTATCATCTATCTATCTATCACATTTTCAGCATCCGATTGAGTTGGATCACACACAGGCAAAATCACATCAAGCAAAAACCATCTTAAGGACCAATTTATATTTTTTTATTTATTTGTAACAATGTAAGATTGAAAAAAAATGTTTCTCCAGGAGTTTGACATTTGCATTTAGATAGCTCTGTAAATATCATGCAGCCAAAACAAATAAATAACTTTGGATTCCTTTGCTGAACTTGGTTGGAAGATAGTAAAAGCAGTTACAAATAATTGTAACTGCTTTGCCATTCAGTGATTAACTATTTTCTTTCCTGCAAAGTAATACTTCTTCTGATTTCATTGTGTTGATATTATTGTGACTTGTGTACTCATAACCAGAGTCCCTTTTATTTTATTTTACCCCAGTTATTTTCCAAGCTTCTCAGCCAGACAGTACACTACAGCATATGCCGTGTATCTGGGAGTTACACAATGACTTCTGCTTCATTCTGTTATATTGATAAGAAGAAGAAGAGTTGATCTATGAAAGAAACATCCAAAATCCATAGAATGTCACGGTTCCAAATAGCATCCAATATAAAATCAGAGTCCGAGGCAAGATAATCTTCAAATTTCCAATGTATTAAAAAAGCCATGTTGGCACACCCAGGAAAACCCAAATCTGAAAGCTTCCAGGTTTTCCCACCCAGTTGAAAGTTCAAGATCCTGCCCCAACACCCACAAGTTCATGGTCCAATCTTCCACTGCCACGAAGACAGATTCCTCCCATTCAGTTCCGGCAGGTACAGAGACAAAGACGACCTTGAGGTTCTACGAAGAATGTTATTATGGCTAAATATCACCCCACTCCATATAATCCCCCTTCCCATTTTCCCACAGTAGAAAGTGTGGCAGGCCTAAAGTCCAAAAAGAAAAGATGGCTTGCAGGTATGACATAGAGCACTATCTACAACCTCACAAACTGTATATAAGTTTTTGAGTTCTTCAAATGCTTAACCAAAAAAGAGGTTATAAAAAACTGGGATTGGCAAAGATTAAGCCAGTCCAAAAATTAGGACAGTGGGTTCACTCAGGAAGTCTGTAGTTCAAAGTCAGTTTCAAAGTCAATTTCATTGTGGATTAAGTAATTAAATTATGCCATCAGAGACAAACTAAGTCAAAGGTATACCTATATAAACAGACAAACTAAGTCAAAGGTATAACTATAAATAGTAACACTTTGGGAAATGTTTATGAATGATCATACCTCTGTTGAAAAGATGTTGCCTTTAGCAGTTGTTGTGGGGAAACTGTTTATATGAGATATCCATGCTCATGGTTATGGTGGAAATTATGACTGTCTCTCTCATAATTATTTCAAGAACAATACTACCAAGTCAGCCACAGTTATGCACAAGGAAATCTCTGTAAATGGTTTCTCAGAATTACTGTGGTCAGTTGGAAGCTGGGTCACTTTGTCCTGGATTAAAGCCATTGCAAATGTACTTTGTGTGAAGACATTTTAAAACCATGACATCTAGAATTGACTCTTTAAACATCTCTTTGATCAGTTAATCATTTAGGCTTCTTCCTGATAGAAGTATTTGTTTGTTTGTTTTAAGTACAAGAAATACTGCCTGGTTGTCTCCATATATATAAGTCACAGGGAAAGAATGCATTCTTGAAGCTCCAGTTTCGAATCTCACATCAGCCATGAATTTATTGAGTGCTTCTCAGATTTATTTCACAGGTTACTGAACTTATGGAACAACGCCTGCAAACTTCTTTCATTATGTATGTAAAACATAATCTGAATACAAATTCTGGGTTAAGAGACATGACATTGTTTCAGCAGATAAATAACTATGCCTGTGTTTCAATTGAAGCTATGAATGACCAAACACATACACATACACATGCGTAGAGATCAGTTTTTGCAGAAAGAAAACAAATATCTACCAAAATATGTGATAATCTTAAAATAAACACAGATAAATCACACCTAATACATTGACCAGAAATATTTAAGACAATCCCAGTGATTGTTTAAACTAAACCAGTGCTAAATAATATTGACACAAATGCAAGAAATCCAGATCCTCTAAACCAGGAATGAAAAATATTTTTTTTCTTTTTAAATTCAAGGCCACATTAATTATGGGGAAGCAAATAAAAATGGTATGCCTGCAAAGACCTGTATTTGCAGAAATGAGGGGACACCCTAACATTTGACCACTCCCCTCATTTTGAATTGTCTTTACAAAGACCAGGTGGTTTCCTAGTGAAAGATCAGTATTGCCAAATAATTTTGATCTCTCCCCTCCAACAAACCCCTTGATTCACATTCTCTCTTTCTCAAATACATTTTGTTAGATAGGGCAATGAGAAGGCAGACTCAGGTTTAACGCAACGACAGCTCTTTATTGCAACAGTCAAGTATCTACAATCCAGCAACTGTTAGGTCTGACAGCTCTCCTTTTATAGGGAGCTGTCAGACCTCTCAACCAATCAGATTGAACCTCTGTTCCCGCCTAAACAGAGGACTGGAGTGGAAACCACAGTAGCCTGTGTGGATATCTAACACCCCTCCCCTCTTGGTTGGAGTGTTCCAATTTGTGACGTAGTCTTTTAAGTAGGCGGGTCTTTGTTTTACCCTGGCAGACCTGCGCAGTTCATTTGGAACCGGCTCTTCAGGCAGGTCGGATGGACCTGTGTGCTCTCCAGCTCCACTTTGTGGAAGCTGCTGGAACTTACCCCAGGTCGCGGCTGGAGTCCTTTTGAGTTTGCTCGCTCAGGGCTTGCTGTGGGCTTGCAACAAACTCAGATAAGTCTGCCGGATATCTCGGGTTTGAGTAGTCTGTGAAAGGAGTGAATGTTTGCTCCTTTTGGGAAGGGCCTTGGCCGTTTGGTTTTGGAGTTTCGTCTGGTACTCTTAAGATTGGAGTGGGAGAGGCGACCGCGGAGTTGGTCAATGTGCCTCCTCCAATTTCTACCATCCTCCAGCTCTAGTAAGTAAGAGTGGGGCTCAGTGATGCCTATCACCGTAGCAGGAATCCACAGAGTTCCCCCGGCATAGTTGTGGGCGTATACTGAATCCCCTATGCTAAAGTTCTGAATCTTGCTTGTGGAGTCTGGGGGCGATGTGCCAGAGTAATTTGGGTGTAGCCAGTCTAGGTGGGACCTTAGATGGCGACCCATGAGAAGCTCGGAGGGTCTTCTCCCGGTGGTGAAGGCCTGCAGCTCAGTCTGATTGCAAGGTGTAGGGGCTTCCTGGATTGCTTTAACTTTTTGGGATGTCGGGTGGATCCCAGAACCATCAATCATGTACCCTAGGAATTCTTCCCTGGGCACATTAATTTTGCATTTTTCTTTTTTAAGTCGTAGGCCCTTTTCGCAAATTCTGATCAAAACAGCCCTGACTCTTTTTAAAAGTTGCACCTTGTTTGCAGTTGATACCAAAACGTCGTCGAAATAGGGGACAACTCCTGGTATCCCCTGCAAAAGCCATTCCATAACGCTTTGGAACAGTCCAGGGGTGATACTATAATAATAAATAATAATATATTTATTTCTTAGCCGCACCCTCTCCCGAAGGACTCGGGGCGGCGTACAACAAAACATACGAAATAAATATGTAAACAAAACAAACATAAAGCAAAAACATACTAACTCCGAATTGCAGGTGGTTGCATTTAAATGCACCCCTGTGCATCACAATGGTTTGGGCCTCTGCTGTGGTGCCATCTACAGGCAACTGCTGGTATGCCTGCACCATATCTAATTTCGCAAAAACTTTTCCTGGCCATAGCGAATGTAGTAGGTGCTGTACAATGGGCACAGGGTAGGCGCTTTGTTGCAGCGCGTTATTAATTGTACATTTATAGTCCGCGCAGATGCGGACTGACCCATCCGGCTTGACCAGGGTTACTATAGGGGTCTCCCAGCGAGCATGGTCGACTGGTTCTAGGATCCCCTGGCTCACCAGTTTGTCAATTTCCCTATCAATTTTAGGGCGGAGGGTGAAAGGCACTCTTTTGGGTTTTAGCCTGATAGGCGCGACGTTGGGGTCCAAATTAAAGGAAATTGACATCCCCACATACTTACTGAGGCCAGAGCTGAAGACGTCCTTGAACTCCTTAAATATCGCCTCGTGCGGACTTGGCCTATCGTGGTTTGATAGGTTATCAACGGTTCTCTCTGGGTGTACTCTCTCTGTGTGTATTCTCTCTGGGCTCTCTCCCTGGGTTCTCTCTCTGGGTGCCCTTGGTATTTTCACCAGACCCCTGGGTTGGGCCTCTGTTGGCGGTTTGAATTTGGCTGCCAAGTGGTGGCAGGCTCTGGCACACTTTTGCGATGTGCTCCTTTTTATCGCAACGCGTCCCGGAATCTACAGGTAGACCGGGCATGGTTCCCTCCGCAGCTTGCGCAGGGCGGCAAACGGGAGTCAAATTTTTGTGCCAGCTTCATCCGACTACTATGCATGCGGTAGCTGTCATTGCATTTGCTGTCAGAGGTTTCTTGGTCTGCAGCCTCGTGGTGGATGCGTGCCTGCTTCAAATTGGTTTGTGGCACATTGTGCTGGCGCTGCAAGGCTTCCGTGGATTTGTTGGCCAATTCCGATGCTCTGGCTTCGTCGAGTGCGATCTGCAGGGACATGTTAGATTTTGCGAGCAGGCATCTCTGCAGATGGATGTCCTCCACTCTGCAGATCAGGCGATCTAAGATTTGGTCGTCCAGGTCACGGAAGTCACAGTGTGTTGCTGCCTTTTGCAGAGCCACAACGTACTGGTTTATGGATTCACCTTCTTTCTGGTTCCGCACGTTGAATTTGTGGCGGCGAACATGTCGTGAAGGCTTGGGCACGTAGTGCATTCTTAGGGTCTGTTGCAGGGCTGCCCACGTAACTGCTTGGATTGTCGTTGGCTCCGATAGGTCTTTTGCCATCTCGAAGACCTCTCGGCCGCAGTAGCCCAGGAAAAGATTTTTCTTTCGGGAGTCTGGAACCCTCATGAGGTCGTTTGCCTCGAGAAAACATTTGAACCTCAGCATGTAGGATTCCCAGTGTTTGGCCACTGGGTCATACAGAGTTGGCGGAGCGTGCATGGCCATTTTGATGTGGAGTGATTTGCAGCTTAAAATGGCTGCTCGATGCCGCGCCGATGCTCCAGGCTGGATTCACTTGCTGGATTGACTCATTGTTCGTTCTTCACCTTATCTGCCTCTCAATCCCACCTTCGTCGCCAGTGTTAGATAGGGCAATGAGAAGGCAGACTCAGGTTTAATGCAACAACAGCTCTTTATTACAACAGTCAAGTATCTACAATCCAGCAACTGTTAAGTCTGATAGCTCTCCTTTTATAGGGAGCTGTCAGACCTCTCAACCAATCAGATTGAACCTCTGTTCCCGCCTAAACAGAGGACTGGAGTGGAAACCACAGTGGCCTATGTTAATATCTAACACATTTATTATTTTATTTTATTATTATTATCATTTATTATCCCCATCACTCACATGCATTCAGTGCAGTCCGGGGAATGGAAACATACCTGAGTTCTGTGAAATCTGGAGTCAGCAAATCCTTGGTTGGCCTGTTTCCTTTGGTACTCAACAAAGATCCGAGAAAACAGCTCTCTGAAATTGCCAACACTTTGAAAGACTGGTTCCCTTGATAGCTAGCTTTCCTGATGAGTAGATGGGTGCAATGGGCTGAGAATAACTTTGGGAAATGGGAGTCATAGCCTAGCAATCATCTGACAAGAGATACCTCAGCTCCCAGGAGGTATGGGGGTGGAAAAAGCATCTCAGAAGAGACTCTACCTAGTTTTCTGGAAAGTAAAAGCAAGGGAGGGTAGAAATGCTTTAGACCTGCAAGATTCTGTTAATTATAACTTTACAACAAAAATTTGGCTTTCTCGTCTGAGTTCCTTGAAGGGCTGACAGTAGAGGGGTTAAGGGAGCTTAAAGGAGCCATTTATCTTCAGTGAAAAAAAATGTTGGATTGGCACACTTGGGAAACTGAAGTCGATTTTGCCCTTACTCTAATCCTAATAGAAACACAAAGCAAGCGTTTGAAAAACATCAGAAGCCTTTCATATCCATTGAGGACCTGTATACTGCACGAGTCAAAAAGAGGGCTGTGAAAGTATCTTAAGACCCTTCACATCCTGGACATAAACTGTTTCAACTTCTACCTTAAAAACGATGCTATAGGGCACTGCATACCAAGACAACTAGACACAAGGACAGATTCCTTCAGAAAACCAAACAACAACAACATTAACAACAACCAATCTTATGCTTCTAACCATCCCATTGGCCATGCTTGCTGGAGATTATGGGATGGGAAGTTCAATGCATTTGGAAGGCTAACGAGAGGCACAACTCCAGGAGAATCTGACCATCTGAGATCTCCCATATTCCTTTTAGTGTGGCCTCATCATATACAAAAATTAAAGAATTGAATCTTGTAGCTCATTCAGCAAGAAAGGAGCCAGGAGAATGGAATCTAATCTCTCTAATTGCATCTGTAATTATGGCTGCAATTCAAATCTGTTATCTCGCATTGAGAAAAGTAATAAGACCCAGTCTGACAATGGTAGATCAGATACTCTGCAGAACAATGGACAAAACACAATGCCTGTTCTTATGCTGGAATAAGCAAGTCTTATATGTCGTAAGAGTAATTTTTTTCCATAGGAACAAATATTTTGAAGTCTTAATGCTTCGGTAAGTTCTTGTGCTAAACAAAATGCTGACATTCCACGAAATGGGATTGGCTGGAGGAGAATGAGTGTTTGCAATCACGTGCTAATATTAGAAGGTGGAACTGTTATCCTTCTTCAGTCTGTTGCCTTCAGATATGTTGAAATTATATTCCCATTATTCCCAATTTACAGGTCAAAGATTGTACTATAACCCACTCTCCAAAATAGCAACCCTCCCCAAAAAAGAGATACAGCAAAAGTTTTCAGGTTCACTGATTATGGAAAAATAAAATCTGAAATATAAATGCTGGGTAGCAACAACATTTGTTTTATTGTTTACCGCATAGAGTGGGGTGAACAACCATTCAAAATTATTCAGATGGTTTGAGATGTTTGCCCAGAAGAGGAACAAATTATTTTCAATAGAACAATAGTAGTTGGTACTATAGGACACAGCAACCAAACAAACACTAAAGCCTAACTAAAAACTAAATAAGATGGCAGCCAAGGTTAATAAGACCTACAGCAACAATTGTAGTGAAATTGACCATCACGTGAAATAAGTTGGCAGGCATCTACATTGAATAGGTGATACCATCTCATTAAATCAAGGTTGAAATATGGAATGTTGATTCAAATCTGTGTATGATGCATTATAGTGTATAACGTCCCTCTCAATTTTCTGTTCCCCTCATGTGTTGTACCAAATTTCATCATCCCCATTCCTTTGGCGATGCTAGTTGAGAATGATGAGATTCTAAATCTAAAGATTTGAAAAGTACTAGGTTACAATACTAAAAGTACTGAGGAAAAGCTGTAGATATCCTCTTGTGCTGGTATTGGCTAGTTAAAGCCTTCCCTATTCAGAAGAGAGCATAGAGTGAACCCTATCAAGGTTAAACCATAATATTGAAAAAATGTCCTGTCTAGGCTAGCATAATAGAAAATATATTTGTCATACATTTCAATAAGTAGGTTAGCAAAAACTGACAGGCAATCTCCCACATGTATTGATCTCTTCCAGAGCAACACTCCATTGTTTTCAGTTAAATTGCTTTCCCTCTGTGAGTTAGCAGAAAACAAACTGGCACAGACTTTGATGACCCCATTGCCAACTGAAACATCTTCTCAATGTCATCAAGCAGCAGAAAAACTATCACAGTGATTTTTCTTTTTTTCTTTCGGTGCCTTTGAGTGAGGATTAACTCCTGGTAATTATCTGGATATGTCCCTGCAGTTTTCCTATAAAATTTCAGAAATGCTATTCCTATTGCTTTTTTTCAAAGGCTGAAAGACTGCGACTGGCCCATGGTAGGTTTTATGCCTATGGTGGAACTAGAACTCCCACTCTCCTTGTTTCTAGCAATGTATGTCACTATGTAAGCTCTCCATAGGCTTTTCAACAATGATAGTGCTGTTGTAACTGGAAACTGTTTTAAGAGTCAGCTAGATCCACTGTTTAACCATCTGTCAGAAGGAGCTTTCCTTTTAACCACCACCTTTCCTAGGCTGAGGAACAGTAGGATAGGAGAGGTAGGTAACAGAAGAAGGGCAAGAAGAAGGCATTTACTTGCTAGGTCTCCAAACTGAGATATTTGGGTCATCAGCCCATATAATTAGCAGCTTGGACAAAAACAGATGTTGTGTGTGTGTACACCTTAGCTAGTTCTGTCTTTTCTACTTCATTGTGCTACACAAGTCAGCTGCTGTTTGGAACTATCTAAACTCAAAATAAAACTTATCAGAAATGCTAAACCTATCGATTTTTCTTGCTTCAGTTTAGTGCCTTTCTGAAAGAGCAGTATTCCAAATAGCATGAAAAATAGCTAAGAGATGATAGAGGTTGCACTGGTAGTGTTCCTTTTGCCACCTTATCTGCCCGATGCTGTTAAATTTGGGCTTGTCAAGCTTCCAGAAGAGCACTAAACCTGAGTTCAGAAGCAGTCTCAATAACAGTTGAAAGGCATGAAGCAGTGTTGCTCTATAAATGGCAGTGAGAGATTAACCCTCTTTTCCAATTCACAATGCAGCCTCACCATCATTTCTGGTCAGTCACTATTTTAGTTGACTCTATTCTCCAAACAGACACAGAGATGTGACCATCATAGAAAGACACCCTTGTGTGAAAAAGCTGGACTCTTGTTGCCTAAGATTTAATGGCTCTGGAAGCCAGTGTAAGGAGTGACGTAGGAATTTATTCGGCTAAGGAATAGCCATAGCATCTAAAAATCAGTAAACCAACCTTAGATTTCCAGTAGTTTCAACCACACTATATCTAAGATGGAAATAATTGAGCTTTGCTTTCCAATGCTGTAGGAATATAGAGGTGGAGAGCTGCTTTGAAACTTGAATGGAATTTTCCTGTGGAAGGACTTTATAATCTGCCCAGTGCCAGATCATTCCTTTCTGACTTGATTATTATAGCCAAGAAAACTATCTCAACACATCTGAATATTTCAGATGGCCAAAATTTCCCATCATCTTAATGGATCCACTTTGGGAAAAATAACAAAGTTATCATTTTAATTAAATCTGAAATGATGTTGGCTTCATTGCTATAATTTGCCACTAAATCACAATGGCAGTTTTTCCTTCAGGGAAAGAACTTTAGAATTTGGGGAAATGTGTAGACTTGTGGCTGATATTCTAAAGTGATAGAGACTAGTTTTTACCAACAATATGATTTTATTGTTCTTATTAATGATCACAAGGGAAAATAAATTACATTTGTTGATGGAAATGACTAATTTGCTTTAGAACAAAATACTGGAAGCCAGAGATAAAGCAGTATCATTTGAAAATTAAAAAAAAAACAAGTCTTTGAGAGAAGAAGTCAGCAAGTCCAAATTTTCATTTTGTACAATGATGTAGGAGGTAAACAGAAAGGTCACATAAGAACAAGAAATTGTTGGCACTTTTTTCCACATAATTCATTTTTTGCTCATGATATCAACATGTACACCGTCATATTCCTTAGTTGAGTTATGTGAATTAGGTGGAATTATGGATATGAAACATTTGGTAATACTGCTGATAGAAGGCTTTGGGTTTGTTTTTGTTTTTTTTGTAAGAGAATAGCCAAGGTATCACGAATATTGACCAAATATTGATTTTCATGCTTACATAGTTTCAAAGTGCATATATGATTTTCCAAAATGCCATTGAGTTTTTTGAACCATCAAAGCATCATAATGATGTTACAATTTAGCAATTAATTTCCTACTTTAATAAAAATGTATAAATTATCAGCAGTTCATTAACTGGGGAGCAGCTGCATCTGATCATTTACATTGTGAAAGTTGTAGGATTGAGAGAAAAATATGAAGAGCTGCATTTTTTATTTTTCCCATACAAATGAGAAGCACGAAGAGCATTCTTGTTTAGTGCTTTTGTGGTATTGTAAACTGCAAAGCCTAAGCAACTGCTGGGAGAAATCCAGGTCAACTGAGTTATAATTTCATAAGTAATGTCAGATTTATTAGTATGAAGAAGCCTTTAGGTGAATCCCCAGCTAAACCATTGTGCTAGGTGTGTAACATTGCTTAAAAAAACACAGACTTTTGGAATTCATGCAATTGGATTAAATAGTGAGTGACAAATAACTGAAAGGTGTGCAGGATTTCAATTAAAAATGAATTCTAAATTGAATTGTGGTGATTCAGGCAGATTCAGAATTTTTAAAATTCATTCAGTCATGCAAACCTGTATGTATTGCTCACTTCAGAAGACAGTTTACAATACCTTACAATAAGGGTCTTGCAATAAGCATGGAAGTGAATCAGTGAGTGAAAATGGGTGATGATAAATAGTGGGGTTTGCCCCTCCCCCTCCTTCCTGTATAAAGAAAATGCTAGGTTGAGTAGGAGGAGAGAAGAGGATTATCTAGTTTCCAGTTGTGGAACAGCTTTATCTTGGCCCTTCTTTGAATTTCAACTTGCAATGTTATGGGGGAGAAATGTACAACAAACTTCCACTGTCACTAGGTGGCAACTATTTCATCAGCTAAGAGGAAAATGATAGATTGACATTAGCCAATCTATCAACCCTGCTGAAAGACCATTTTCATCAGATTTCTTTTGTCCCTGGCATGTATCCTTCTCATTATAAAATACTAGCACTTGAGAATCGTTTTTTTTTCTCTCCATCCTCATTTTTCCCACCCATTTTTCCTTCTGTTATGCCTTATAAAAATCAGTATTGTTTTCATTTGATGTACTAAACCTGTCCACTGGGAGTAGCAGTTGAAAGAAAAGGTAGTAGCAGTTGAAAGAAAAGGTAGTAGCAGTTGAAAGAAAAGGCCCAATTTCACTTCGGCAAAGGCACAGGAGAAGCTCCTCCATTAGCAAAATCATAGCCTGGCGTTTCTGCAAGCTCCTTTTGTGATCTCTACTCTTAATAGTTTACATTGTTGAAAGCAAAAGCCATAAAAGTAGCCACTAAGTATTCTCTAAGTTGACTTGAAACTTCTTATTTAAACCAAAAGACTGTAAAGTTGGTTTTATAAGTAACTTAGTACACAGTCACAACTTCTGTACTTCGAAAATCTTTTAATAGTTGAATAATCTGTCAGTTGAAATATGCCAAGGTTTCCTGATGCAGCCACATTTGTTCATTCCTAAAACAAAACTATTGATAAAAATCTGTCCCTCATTGCAGTTTATTAATTTGCAATCAGCCTTGTATTCTGAGAAGTCTTTTTGTTCTTCTCTCTTCAGTACAGGAAATGGCTTTCCTTTTTTCTTTCTTTGTTTTTCTCCTTTCCTATCATCTCTCCAGTGGTGGGATTCCATTTTTTTTTACTACCGGTTCTGTGGGCGTGGCTTGGTGGGCATGACTTAATGGGTATGACAGGGGAAGGATACTGTAAAATCTCCATTCCCTCCCCACTCCAGGGGAAGGTTACTGAAAAATCCCCATTTCCTCCCAATCAGCTGGGACTCAGGAGGCAGAGAATAGATGGGGGCGGGGCCAGTCAGAGGTGGCATTTACCTGTTCTCCGAACTACTCAAAATGTACGCTACCGGTTCTCCAAAACTGGTCAGAACCTGCTGAATAACATCTCTGTCTCTCTCTATGATGGATACCCCTATCAACAATTTCCAATATCTGGATTGGTCCTCTTAGTTTTTTTTATTATTTATTAACAGTTTTGGTGAAGTGAGAGAAAGACTCATACTTATTCCAGCTCAGTAATTCAAACTTTATTGTTGTTGGATCTTGCTGGTTTACATTTATAATATTTTATAGGTGAACCTGTTTCGGTTCTGGAATAAATTAACTACTTTTCAGAACTTTGTGAGTTTGAGAATACCAAATATTCCTTAAGTGCGGCCAGTGTTGAACATCACAATATCCTTGTGTACTTGCAACCATTTCAGAAATGTTCTCATTGATCATTCACCACTGCACAGTGGGAATTATATTTCCAATTGGGTGAATTTCTGACCAGTTTATCTTGGCACCATTCAGGAACATGAACACAGGACGGGTAGTTTTTGTTCCTTCTTTCTGTGCTTACTTTATTTTATTCTCCCGTAGTTTTTTTTGTCTGTGATTAGTCTTGTCTCAGTCTTTAGCTAACCTTTTTGGACTTCATAATGTTTTTCTAACATTATTGTGCAGTTTAGGAAAACATACACAGCAGTCTGTGGCTGCAAATATTATGAGAAGTTCAATGGTGGAAATAAAATTGCTGTTGAGAGATATCTGTCTACTTGTATTATGCAGCACTTCAGATTCAAACGAGGATGGATAATTTAAAAACATTCTTCCCAAGTCAAATGTAATTATGATAGGCTGCCATTGGTCAGATTTAACTTCTAATATTCCCTGATATGCCCAATTTGTGGTGAGGAGGCAGAGGTGGGCGGCACATGAATTAACAACCGGTTCGCCCAGCACCGAAAATGTGAACGCACACGTGCACTCCAGAGGTAGGTTCCTACCAGTTCAGACAGGTTCGGCCGAATAAGTAGTAACTTGGCTGGAAACGTGACTGTACTGGTTCTATACTGGGCACCGTCATCTTTATTTTCTGTTCTGCACATGTGCAGAACAATCTTCATTGAAAAAATGTAATTCCAGCCCCCCCTTTTTTGAATGGTGTGTGCATGTCAGTCCCAGAGTGGTCCCAGAGATGGACCATTTTTTGCAAAAACTGAGGCGTTTTTGCCTTCCCCCAGCCTCCAGAAGCACATTGCAGGCTTCAGGGGGGGCTGGAGGAAGGGAAAAATGTCCCCGTTTTTGCAAAAAAATGGGCCATTTTCCACAAAAGGGAGAGTTTTTGCCTTGCCCCCAGCCCTGCTGAAGCCTGCAAAATGTTCCTGGGGTCCAGGGAGGGCAAAAACTTTTTTTCTTACTGGGTACTTTGCAGGCACTCCCTTAGCTCTGGCAAGGCTGTCAAAACTTTTCACCACTGTTTCAGTGGGCATGGTAAGGGGGGTCATGTGACTGAGTGTGCGTGAGTGAGGTCAAGTTGGCCACACCCACTCAGTCACATGCCCACTAAACCAGTAGTAAAACATTCTGAAACCCATACCTGGAGCACTCACTTCGCTCACGCCCGCACCCATGCCATTTGCACATGCACTCAGCCTTCTGTGCATGCGCTTTGCTTGCGCAAGTGCCTTGTGCGCATGTGTGTGGCATCAAAAACAAGGCTAAATAGCACAGCATATTGCTGGGGTGGGTGCAACTACTGGTTCACCCAAACTGGTCTGAATCGGCAGCAGCCCACCACTGGGGAGAGTGTGTGTTTCTGAAGTCTTCTATTTGAGACTTCTCCCTGTAGAAAAATAGAAAGTTGCTTTCATTAGCATACTTTGGGCCAATCTGGAAACACAAGGGATTGCCGTGTAACCATACAGCCTTGCATACGGGCAAGGGCATCTATAAAAAGAACTTGGTGTAAGTGTCGGTATGAAATGATAATGTGTGGTGTATAGCTTTTATACTTGTCACAGAAGTTGAGATATAGGTATGTAGTTCTGCATTTGCAAATGTGTCATTTTTGGAATCATTTCAGGGGTGGGTTTTAACCAGTACAGACTGGTACAGCTGTATTGGATGGTGAAATTTAGCGTGCCTTCCCATACCCATTGGTCAGGAGGCCCCATACCGGAATGCTCCCTCCCCTCATTCACTCTTTCACTTGCCCCGCCCATCCTCACCATGCTGCCGAAAAGTTCTCAGAAGAACCAGAAGAAGAAAGAACTGGTGAGTGGCTTGGGTGGCATGGGGAGGATGTTGGGGAAGAGGGAAGAGACAGAGGGGCTGCTAGAAGAGTGTGTGCATGTGCACAGGCTGTGGGTTTTAAAAACATCTGAGTGAATCCAGGAAGAGGGAAGAGGCAGAGGGGCTGGAAGACTGTGTGCTGTGCACAGGCTGTGAGTTTTTAAAACTTCGAGTCAATCCAAGAAGAGGGAAGAGGCAGAGGGGCTTGAAGTGTGTGTGTAAGGTGGTCAGTAATGTTGAAGACAGCCATATTTCCTCTGTAAGTAGCTGTTTTATTGTTTTGTGTACCTATTTTATTCTTATTTAAGTAGTAAGTGCACAAAATAATAAATTTCCTTTTTTATATCTTCTTTTTGTAGGTCATTCTTTGGGGCAAAGAATTCAGTGACATTGCCTTGGTCATTCCCACCCAGTCACATGACTGCCAAGCTATTCCCACCCAGTCACATGATCACCAAGCCACTCCCGCCTAGTCACATGACCATCAAGCCACTCCCACAAAACAGGCCACGCCTACATAATAGGTTCTAAAAGTTTTGAAACCCACCACTGAATCATTTGGTGTAGATACCACTGCACATAGTAAAGGTTTTAATAACTTATTTCCTTGTCAAATGAATAAAGCTAAATTTATAGATATAAAAAAGAATTTACTGGGGAAAAGAAAATGTAGGCGTAATGGGACAACTATCACACTAGAATTCCAAATTATGTTCTCGGAAATTTAGCTTAAAAACACTTTTTTCTAAAATTATTGAAGGAGGCACACACAATCAAAATCCAGGGAAGGGAGAACCTCAAAGACTGTGTATTGACTGTACAATAAATGTTTGTACAGGTAGTACAGGTAGTCCTGTACTTAACGACCATAATTGAGCCCCACATTTCCATTGCTAAGCAAGACAGTTGTTAAGTCATTTTTGCCTCATTTTATGAACTTTCTTGCCACAATTGGAGAATTAAATGAATCATTGCAGGTATTAAATTAGTATCCCAGTTGTTAAGTGATTTGGACTTTCCCATTGACTTTGCTTGTCAGATGGTCGCAAAAAGTGATCTCATGACCCCAGGATATATATATATGCCAGTTGCCAAACATCTGAATTTTGATTATGTGACCATGGAGATGTTGCAATGGTCCTAAATATGAAAATTGGTCATGTCACTTTTTTCACTACTGTTGTAACTAAGTGAATGGTTATAAGTCGAGGAGCACCTGTATACAAAATTGTGTTTCTTCTGATTATAGATGCCTCAATAAACAAGCACAAGAATGTGACAGAGTTACCCATAGGTTCAAAGTATACATGTTGTTGTATAGGGTGCTTCTCTTTGCTTTACAAGGAGTCTTCATTCTTCGATATAGTCTGATAACTTGGATTGTCTTAATCGCATAATGCCAAAATCATCTGCCCTTTGATAAACACGCAAACAGCTAAGCCACATCTTTTTTTCTGGAAGAGCTGATCTGAGTTCATCAAAAATCTCTTTCCTGTTTATTGAAGTGTCAAGTGCAAATATTTTTCATGAAATTACCATGATCAGATCGATGATATTCTGGGAGCAGCTAAAGTAGCCATTGCTTCAGGGCAAGCAATTGCCCAGTCGTCTTTGGAGTCTTTTCCTGCTGTGTAATTCTATGACTCGTGCAAATGGAACTGATTTTGGTTTCCTTCCTCAGACAATAGGCTCCATGAGCTGGCATGCTTGGGAAGCACGTGTTCACTTGCTACAGGATGATTATATTTGCATAATAATCACAGATTATTATGCCACAACTTGGATGACTCTGCTTCCTCGGTAAATACTCCCACTGTGGCATATGGGTTTTAATGGCCTGGCTTGGCTGCTATTCTGCTGGCATTAGCCAGCCATTGGAATGAGTTAAATGGGAGGGGTGAAGCTCAATTCTGGCTCTGAAGGACAGATGCACTGTCATGAGGCATGAGGAGATGATCTGGCTGCTAGCCAGGGCTGGTATGTTGAGTTATTGAGACATGTAGTCCCATTAGTCCAGCCTAGCATATAGTGTTGGGCATTAGAGCCATGGAGGGATAGCCACCTTCACTGTTGTTGAGTTACTTGCTGCTGGTTTAACCTGAAAACTGGAGGGGAGACAGGGGGGTAGGGAGGGAGAAGAAGAGGAGAAGAGATAAAAATATGTACAAAAAAGAGTGAATATATGGCTGGAGAGAAAAGTGGAAGAGAGGATTGGAGTGTTCTTGGTTGGGAAGAAAGAAAAAAGGTCCATGGATGGCATCCCTGGAAGAGGGAAGTGAAGGCTCCATGAGAATGGACAGGAGGATTCTGGTTGGTTGCAGGCAGCGGCTTCACTCAGGGTGGAGTGGAGACAGCGACTTCACCAGGGTGAGAAGCCGTGGTCTCTGGGGAGGGACTGGGCAGAAGACCCTGAAAGAGGTTCTTTCCCAAGACAGACACAGTAAGGTGTTAGGGTTGGCTGAGCAGATCCAGTAGAAAGTCAAGCCGTAGTGAGCACACAACAATAAATTACAATCCGTTCCTTTCTTTTTACTCTACCTCCAGAAAGGGGAAGGGAGATGGGGAACGGGGGGGGGGGGGGGATAAAAAGAAAGCAAGAGAGCTAGAGAATAGTCTCTGGGAGGAGATTTAGGAGAAAGCTTAGCATCAGATGAATAGTAGTATTGTGTTGCATACACTGCTGCAATTACTTATTGTAAATATTGTCACTCTACATCAGTGATGGCGAACCTATGGCACGCGTGCCACAAGTGGCACGTGGAGCCATTTGTCAGGGCACGCGAGGCACTGCCTTGTCAGCTGGCCAGCGCGCATGCGCGCGCTGGCCAGCTGAGTTCACCTTTTTAAAAGCTATTTTTCGCCTTCCCCAGGCTCCAGAGGCTTTATAGGAGCCTGGGGAAGGCGAAAAGAGCCTCCCCCCCTCACTTCCAGTTTGCTCGGAGGGTGGTTTTAAGCGTTCCGAAGGCTTCAGGGAAGCCTCCCGACGGTCCCTGAAGCCTCCGGAGGGCCTCCGGGGGGCGGGGGAGGCTCTTTTCGCCCTCCCCAGGCTCCTATAAAGCCTCTGGAGCCTGGGGAAGGCGAAAAAAACATGTAAAAATGGGGGGGGTCGTGCATTGTGCGCACTGGGGGGTCACATTGCATTATGGGTGCGGCACGCCCGCACACGACCCCCCTTCGCTCCCCCCACTTGTGGCACGCGAGCCAAAAAAGGTTCGCCATCACTGCTCTACATCATAAAAAAGCATTAAAGTCTCCATTGTCTTATTTTTCTTGTCAGTTGCCACCCTTCCACAACAATACAACTTCAATTCAAAAAGGAAATCTGTCATGCTGTGACAGTCACTACTATACCTACTGAGGTCCTGAATGATGCTGAGAACACTTAGTAAGCAGCTTTCAAAAAATTGAAAAAGGCACACCTTCCCTCACCTTCTTGGAGATGCAACCTGAGGCCATAGATTACCACATTACTTAATTCTGGACTGTGAAAGTCTAGAATGAGCCCGACAGAAGAAACTCCTTTGAGAAAATTAGCCATCATAAAGTACAATATAAAATTAGGCTAAATACCAGTAGAGCAGTTTGATATCAGATGATTTACCAAGAAACTAATATCTTTAAAAGTCTTCTTTAGTGCTCTCTAAGGGGCTTTTGAGTTGAATTGCTTCTGGACATTTTATAATGTATTACTTTACCATTAGGATAAGAAAATTAATATAAGACTTCTTTCTATCTAATATTTAAGAACTGTACAAGATTTAAGCAAGCAAATGTATCAGGCTTTCTGCCCAAGTGACTATACCAACAGAGGACCACAGAAATATGAAAGAAGAAATCTTCTGACCTACATATTGAAGCTGTATTATTCTAGTGCAATGTATAATTAAAGTTGCATTAAAATTTCCATTTACAAAACATTCCTAGTTTAGAGTTTCAGATTAGAATCTTCTGAATTACTCAAGAAGTGATGAAGTAAACCCAGGAAATTCGGTATGCAAAATGTTGTTTCATTCATCTTGCACCACTGATACATATGTGCTTAAACTGCCACAAGGACATTTGTGGGGAGATATTTTTTTCACTATTGTGGACTTTTATAATAATTTTTATTAAAGTTTCAAAGTACAAAAGTTTTAAAAAAAACCTAATACAAATTAAGAAAAATATGAAAAAGAAAAATTAAAGTGAAAAGTGCAAAGAGAAAAAGAAAAACGGGGGGAAGGGGAAATTAGAAAATGTAAAACAAAGAAAAAATGTTTTGAGCTTTTTTTTTTGGTTACTCATTTGGTGGGGTGAGTTATACAATACAATACAATACAATACAATACAATACAATACAATACAATACAATACAATACAATACAATACAATACAATAGCAGAGTTGGAATGGACCTTGGAGGTCTTCTAGTCCAACCCCCTGCCTAGGTAGGAAACCCTATACCGTTTCAGACAGATGGCTATCCAACATCTTCTTAAAGACTTCCAGTGTTGGGGCATTCACAACTTCTGGAGGCAAGCTGTTCCACTGATTAATTGTTCTAACTGTCAGGAAGTTTCTCCTCAGTTCTAAGTTGCTTCTCTCCTTGATTAGTTTCCACCCATTGCTTCTTGTTCTACCCTCAGGTGCCTTGGAGAATAGTTTGACTCCCTCTTCTTTGTGGCAACCCCTGAGATATTGGAACACTGCTATCATGTCTCCCCTAGTCCTCCTTTCTCTTAAGGTAGACATACCTAGTTCCTGCAACCGTTCTTCATATGTTTTAGTCTCCAGTCCCCTAATCATCTTTGTTGCTCTTCTCTGCACTCTTTCTAGAGTCTCCGCATCTTTTTTACATCGTGGCGACCAGAACTGAATGCAGTATTCCAAGTGTGATTACAAGGTATCAAGGTCTAAAGATTAAATTGAACAATTATGGCATAAACCATACCTAGGTGGCACATAGAAAATGTGTGCATTGATAAAATTTCTGTCTGTCAACCACAAAAGGCCACACTCCTTGGATCCGCAAATATGCTATACCAATACACTGCAACAGGAGTGTCAAACTTAATTTCATTGAGGGCCCGGATCAGGATTATCGAAGGGTCAGGTGGTCGTGGCTGGATAGGCGTGGCTGTGTGGTCACGTGACTGGGTGGGTGTAGCCAACTCGGCATCGCTCATGTTGAGGAGTGCCTGTGATGGGCACCAAGGCGGGAGGGGGTATTTGGATTTCTCCAGTAGGAAGGAGAGAGACCAGGGTGAGTGCCAAAGCTTCATCCATCAGAGGAGCCTCACTGTCTGGGGGATTGCACAGGTGTGCATCAAGGCCGGCGCAGATTCTGGTGTTGCAGGCACGGTGCCTGGGGGCACTACACAGGCAACCAAAGGGAGGTGGCATGTGGCTTGAGGGAGTCTTGGCATTACCACTCTCGCAATTTGGCTGCCCCCAAGCCTGTGCCACCTCGGTTCGCCTGCCATGCCTCCCCTCAGCCTCCCTGCATTTTTAGAAACCATGCCAGCCTTGCTGCTCAAAGGCGCACTCCCCCCCCCCCCCAGCCTCCCTGCATTTGTAGAAACTGGCCAATTGCCTGATCCTGCCTACCTGACACCAAACAGGCAGTTGGCATGCTACCTCATGCCACCCCACATCTGATCTTGCCTGAGTGACAATGGGAGCTCGAGGGGCTTTGTCCACGAGTGTATCATGCTGCTCCTGCCCTGTTTCGGTTTCTGATGCCGGGGGGGGGGGAGCATCAGTGCTTATGCACAGCTGGGGAGTATCATTTCATTTCATTCATTTATTCAATTTATAAACCGGTGTACAGACAGGAATAAAGTGCACTATAAACAACGGAAGTACAGAATCACAGAGAAACAAATTAAACAAAGTCTGTACAATTGAACATGAAATTAGCTAGTAATTAAAACCAGTTAAAATACCCCAGAATTTAAAATTTAAAATATAAAATACTTTATTATTTAGTGTGCCAGGAGGTTATTATTTAGTGTGCCAGGAGGTTATTATTTAGTGTGCCAGTGTGCCAATATAAAATACTTTATTATTTAGTGTGCCAGGAGGTCTAACAGTGCTGGTGTGCAGTGAGGGGGGAGGGCAGCTGAACTGCCCAGTATTAGGCTGGAGTCCAGATGAAGAGGTAGTGGGAAGAGGTCAAAATGGGAAGCCCTCACCTACTGCTATCTGCCCGTTGCACGCAACAGCTTCCTATTTTCACTGCCCCTCCCCTTTGCAGTTTGGCTGATCCTCCCACCACGCCCCAGCACTATTTGACACCCCCCCCGGCACCCTTCCCAGCTGTGCACAACCACTGATGCCCTCCTCAGGCATCAGAAACAGCCATACGCAAACAGCCTTTGCCTGCCACGTTCTCAGGCACCCTTCCCAGCCCCACTTCCCCAAGTGGGTGCCCGAGCATGCTTACTTCCTCCCTAAGGCTTCTGCTGCTGCTATTGCCCCCACGAAGTGAAGCAAGACGAGACCAGGCAAGGTTGGGTGAGGAGAGAAGAGGCCGGGCATGACAAGGTGTGGCTTGGAGGAGAGGGGTGAGACGGGGTGGGGTGGGGCTGGGCAACGGAAGGCTGGGCAAGGCCGGGCGGGGTGATGCAGGATAAGTCAAACGAGCTGCGTGTGTCCAGAGAGAGCCAAGGCAGTGAGGGCCAGTCCCTCACCATTTCCAGGGTGGCCCCGCAGGCCAGATCTAACCTTGTTGTGGGCAGGATCTGGCTCGTGGGCCTTGTATTTGACATCCCTGCACTACAACATTTCTTGGATTCTTGAAAAGAACTTGATGTGTATGAACATCAACAGCAGCTAAAGAATTGACTAATGTGATTTCACATTGTTCTACTACTACTACTTCTACTAAATCTGGTTCACTGATATTGCAATATCAGGTGATGCCTTGTGCTGTTAAGTTTTTACTAGTCCCGTACTGTGAATCGGCTTGAAGATTAACCATAATAATAACACTCACAATTAACATCCTCAAACTCCTTTCTTCCCAAAGAATGTGATTTATGCAATTTTAACAGTAACAAGAGTCGGAAGGGACCTTGGAGGCCATCTAGTCCAACCCCCTGCTCACACAGGAGACCTGTACTAGGGATTCGAACCGCTGAACTGCCGACCTTTCAATTTCGATTTAACATTAAAGTGATTGGATAATATCATATAAATAGTTTTTTGAAAGTTGTTCATGCTTTTCAAAAGTGGGACTTTGAGACAATGAGAATTAAAGTAAGTGCTGGGACCTAAAGCATGTTAGACAATCACAACATTTGGTTAATTCAATATTAGAAATATGTTGTAGAAGAAATGAAATTTGGATAGAACTTTTTTGGGAGGTTAGAAAGAGCATGTGCAAATATGGTCCATTCAGAGTCCAAGACTAAATATACAGCAAGTTACTTAATGAAGGCTGTTCCATACCTAGGCTGGTTTACAAGGATAAAATCTGATCTTAAATAAGATGGAGGGACACTAAGAAATATGACAGAATTCAAAATGCATATATAAAACCAACATTATTTATAGGGCATATATGTGAACTCTTACTTAGATATGATGTAGAGGCAGAACAAATTAAAACTGCACAGTAAAACAAATGCAAAACTTGAAAGAATCAGCAGCAAGGTTTTAGTATTAAAACAATGAATTATTTCCATGTTACAAAATAATTCATGATTTTGCAACTTCTTATCAATGTCATACTAAGCATCAACTAAAATCTAAGCAACTCAATGTCCATATATATAGTTTAGAAATTATAATTAACATTGATATACACTTTCTATTTTGAAATGTATATTTTAATTTTTTAATTGTCACATTTTAATTTTTATTATATAGTCTTTGATTTACAACCTTTCAGTGACCATTCAAAATGACACTGAAAAAAGTGACTTACGGACATTTTTCATACTTACAATTATTGCAGCATTTTCATGTTCACCTGATCAAAATTCAGATGCTGGACAATTGATTCATATTTATAATGTCCTGGGGTCATGTGATCACATTTTGCGACCTTATGGCAAGCAAAGTCAATGGGGAAGCCAAGATGGAGTGGCTGTGGGTACCGGCTCCCCGGTTCAGCCAATTAATTCCATCATTGGCCATCGGGGGCATTCAACTTGCCCCCGTGGAGCGGGCGCGCAATTTGGGCGTCCTCCTGGATGCCCGGCTGTCCATGGATGACCATGTGACAGCCATGGCAAGGGGGGCGTTCCACCAGGTTCGCCTGGTGCGCCAATTGCGCCCCCTACTGGACCGGGACGCCTTACGCACAGTCACTCATGCGCTGGTGACGTCTCGCTTGGACTACTGTAACGCTCTCTACATGGGGCTTCCCTTGAAATGCACCCGGAGGCTACAGTTGGTCCAGAACGCAGCCGCGCGGGTAATTATGGGGAGTACTAGGTACTCCCATGTGACACCATTCCTGCGCGAGCTGCACTGGCTTCCTGTGGTCTATCGGGTGCGTTTCAAGGTTTTGATAACAATCTTTAAAACGCTCCATGGCTTAGGACCTAGTTACTTGCGGGATCGTATTCTGCCCCATACATCCCTGCGACCAATCCGCTCGCACAGAGAGGGCCTCCTCCAGGTGCCGTCCACCAGACAGTGTCGAGGGGCGGCGCCTAGGAGTAGAGCCTTCTCTGTGGCGGGCCCAGCCCTGTGGAATGACCTCCCCCCGGATATTAGGAATACCTCTGACCTCCGCTCCTTTCGTGTAAAGCTCAAGACCCACCTTTTTCAAGTTGCTGGCCTGGCTCAACTTTGATCCAACTATATCGCTCCTGATGGGTTTTTTATTTGGGGTATTTTAATTGCATTCAATTTATTTAGGGGTTTTTAAACATTGTGTTTTTACTTGTTTTTATCTATCAGTTCACCTCCTCCTTGTATATGTCGTATATATGTCTTGGTATATGTTTTGTTATATGTATGTCGATATATTTATTTCCTATGTTTTGTTGTACGCCGCCCCGAGTCCTTCGGGAGAGGGTGCGGCTAAGAAATAAATATTATTTATTATTATTATTATTATTATTATTATTATTATTATTATTATTATTATTATTATTATTATTATTATTATTATTCACTTAACAACTGTGTTACTACTAAGTTAACAACTGCACAGATTCACTTAACAGAGGAAATTTTGGGCTCAATTGTGGTCATAACTCTTGGGCTACATCTATATAGAAACTGGATTACAGTAGTTATTATTTGTGTTCTACAATGTATTTATTTGTATTCTGCAATGAAGCAATTAATGGGTTTTAAAAGGAAGAGAGGAAAAGAAAAAAGAAAACGGATACCCTTTCTATATATTTAGTTAACATCACAGTTTTTAAAAAAGCAGAGTTCAAAGGAGAAAAGTCCAAGTTGAAATAAATGCATAATTGAAGCATGAGCAATAGAAAAGTCTTCTGATGCCAAAAAAAAAATCAGCTTTTCAAAAATCAAACGATCTTTCTTACAGAAGAGATTAATTTCTATTTTTAAAGGTTTATACAAACATACATACCGTTTAGTTTTTGATATGGAGCCAACTGGGAATATGATGTTTCCCTCTGATGGTTAGTTTTTTTCCCAATAAAAATTATTTATCAAAAGCAACCCCTTTACTTTTGAGGTGGGATTTGTTTGCAAAAACCAAAGTCAATGTTGAAACCAACAGGGTCTATAATCAAGATATTTCTTTCTATTAATCTTGCCTTGAACTAACAAAGTGTGCAAACACTACAGTCAGTTCCTCACAGAACTCAATTGATGTACAATTCACCAAGCACAGTTAGCGCACCCACGGGGGTTTGCAGGGGAGCAAATGCCTGAATATGTAAGCTGATGACCTCACGCAAATGCAGTAACTTACACAGTTGTGTAAAATGTTGGGATCCAAATATATATACAGGGTGCATTAAAAGGATAATATTCCCCCCTTCACTTGTTATCATTTTACATCATGAACAGTGGTGGGATTCAAATAATTTAACAACCGGTTCTGTGCCCTAATAACCAGCTGGGTAGGCATGACTCAGTGGTCATGTGACCGTGTGGGCATGGCCAACATCACTCAGCTCGATGGGCACTTCGCCTTAGCTGTTACTATGTAATAAGGGTTAACCAAAGAGGCAGGTTCTGTAAGCAGGGCAATAAAGATTAGGCTAGAAGCAATACCAGAATTTTTCCTTCCTGCCTTCCAGCATTAGCCCTGTAAAGTGGAAAAAACCAAAATTGAGATTTCTTCCAACAACCAGTTCTCCGAACTGCCTAGAAAGTTAACAACCGGTTCTTCCGAATAGGTGCGAACCGGCTGAATGCCACCACTGATCATGATGGTTTGCTGCGGATGTGACTAAAGGCTCAATTAGTTTTTCAGTTCTCACACTCAAACTAGTTAAAAATTCAAGATTACCATAATAAGACCAGTTTTAAACTTGAATGATATCAGAGAGAAAAAAAAGTTGGTGGTGGAAATTTTAATTTGCATTCATAAAAGAAAGAGTGCAAATAATTATGAAGTAGTCAGGCTTCCTTAACCAAATCAACATTAGTTAATGGTTGAAATCATAACTTTCTTCTTGAAATAATTTCTACAATTCTGCTAGTTATTAGGAAATAGGAACGGCATCAAAACTAAGCAGTGTTGTCAAGTCTGTCCTGCCTGGCTCATGAATGCAATAATAGACTCCTTTTTTTTCCTATCACAGCAAAACAGGCAGTCCTTGACTTACAACAGTTCATTTAGTGACCTACCCTGAAAAAAGTGACTTATCACCATTTTTCACATTTATGACTTTTGCAGCATCCCAGTGATCACATTTTACATTCAGATGCTTGACAATAGGCTCATGTTTATGACGGTTGCAATGTCCTGGGGATATGTGATCATTTTTTTGCAACCTTCTGACAAGCAAAGCCAATGGGGGAGCCAGATTAACTATGTTACTAACTTAACAACTGCACTCATTCACTTAACAACTGTGGCAAGAAAAGTTGTAAAATGGGGCAAAATTCACTTAACAAATATCTCACTGAGCAACATAAACTCTGGGCTCAATTGAGGTCGTAAGTTGAGGACTACCTGTACATACGATAGAAGATTTGAAACCAACATTAGTCTTAGATCTCACTTGGAAAGATCCAATGTTGCAGCATTTTTCATTAACAGAATGAAAAGTGGACGTTCTGTCAATGTGTTGATTGCAAGACAAGGAAAGACGTTGCTTCTCAAAATAGAAGATATTCTATTCCTCTGACACATCACTGGACTAAGGGAGTAATAGATGCCTAGCAAAAACATATCACATGTAAAGTTTGTTTGGAGCCATGTTGGCACAGTGGTTAGAAAGCAGCATGGCAGGCTACTTCTGCTGACTTTCTGCTGCCAGAACTTGGCAGTTCGTCTCACCAAGCTCAAGATTGACAGCCTTCCATCCTTCTGAGGTTGGTAAAATGAGGACCCAGATTGTTGGGGGCAATATGCTGACTCTGTAAACCACTTACAGGGGGCTGTAAAGCAGTGTAAAGTGATATATAAGTCTAAGTGCTATTGCTGTTGCTATTATTTTATCCAACCTATACTTTATATACTGTATGAGCTAGTATTTGGAGCAGTGTTTCTCAATCTTGGCAACTTTTAAGATACATGGACTTCAATTTCCAGAATTTCCCAAGCAGGATGGGTTAATGCTGAAGATCTATCAATGTATTATAACCCTGACTGCACTCAGCAACTATAAAAGTCAGCAAAAATAATTGTTTTATTTTTCCAGGATTGAGTCACTGTAAACAGATAAAAAGGGTACAAAACAAATATATTCTTTCTCATCTGAGCAAATACAGAACACTTGTTTTTCCTTAAAAAGAGGAGAAAAATCAAATAAATCAATTGTAGCACTTTTGGGGTGCTTAACATTTTTGTGAGAAAATGGCACTTGATAAAACTGGATAATTGATGTTTTACACATGCTATCAAAATATTATTAAGTATTAAGTTTAATAATTCAGTGGCGTGTGCAATAAGAATAGGAATTATGTGCATGACTGACGACTTCCTTGGAATAAGGCAGGGAAGGTAAAATACATTTTAATATGCATCATAATGGAATTTATCATGCATTTGTTCTGTTTTTTTCTAGGTCAAACGAAATGTTTTAAGCAATCTCAAAGTTTATGCAAGTTGTTTTTGCACAAGTAGTTTATTTTCAATTAGGATTCTTAGCAGGCTAGTTTCTCCAGCTTATTGTAGCAATTAATGCTATGTTATTGGGTATTTAGCACTCCCTGCAGGACAAGAGAAGTATTCCAAATAATTCTTATTACCTGTCATGCAAATAAGCATGGGACATATTAACTAACATTCTGAAAACTTAATGCTTGGTATAATTTTAACAATTGCTTATAAATTTAATTTTATATTCTAATTTATGTAAGATTCTTTGTATAAATATTAGTGACAACCAAGAAAGACACGTTTCTCTTTTATTAATTATTTTTGTGAGGAATCAGTATCAAATGTAATGAAAATAATAAAGACCCTAAATTCAAAAAGTATATTTTGTTGAGTGTAATATTTGGCAAGAACAAAGGACTCTCTGCATAATTTTTTAATTAATTAAGTCACACAAAACAGAAGCAAAGCACTGGAGTATACCTATTCAAGAGTTCCACATACTGCAGCATTACAGATGCCTTACTCTGAATGGGTAAATTCAGGCACAGAGATGTTAAATTCCACATTCTGATCAATATATACAGTACACTCAGCATGTTTAACATTTTTTTGTGAAATATAAACAGTTGGTATTTTCTAGACCTCAGAGCTTTCAGCGTACGTTTAAGAAAGATTTATCAAGCATGTAGGGCAAAACTAGAATATTAAAATACAAGCCATTCTGTACTACTGACTTTATAAAGCTGTTTATTCGAGATTGGCTATTTGTGAGTATAAAAACTTACACTGAAAAGCTCTGGTATCCTTTTTTGTAACTAAAGAATAGCTTCTTTTCAACATGTCTCCTATTGACATCCGTAAACTAAACTAAAAAAAAAAAACCTAACCAGGTTTAAAAAAAAAAAGTGAGCAGCCTGAAAATAAAAAGGCTGAAAAAACACTTTTTCATAGTCGGGAGAATGTATTTTGTTTAAAGCTTTTTCAATCCACTTGAGAATAGATTTCAAAGGACTACCTAGAAACAATTACAAAGTGATGTCTCTTGGCAGCTGAGGGTTTTTTGACAATATGGTACAAAAACAATTTGGCTTTCAGTGATAGCTAATTGATCTAAAGTGCATCCTTCAATAATAATTTGGAAGAAATATTTCAGATCTTGTACAAACTCTGCATCTGCTATTCAGAAAAGCAGTCTTTTTTCCCAGGCTTCTGTAGAGACCTGCAACAAAATGGCTATTTTAAAGGATTGATTCATCAACATTAATGTGATCCTTAAAGTAGCCACATTGCTTTTTATGCTCACTTGCAAGAATTAAATTAACTGAGTTACTTTAAAAAACAGCAGAAAGATACTATAATGGCTTAAAGTTTGAATCATTTCTGTAATTTGCACAGCCCTAGTAAAGAATACCCAGTAAGTCAATAAGTCAGTAAATAAGTAAACAAATAAGAAGTAAAGTATCTACCACAATGATACTGTATTAAGGAAAAGCACGATGACTTTGAATGCAGGGCTTGGAATTATACTTTAGTTCAACAGTTCCCAAGCTGTGTGTGGTTAGCAAACTCACAGGGGCATCATGGAATATTTTAATTTTTTGCTCCATTTATTTGTAAAGTTTGGGTTTGCAATGTGAAGCTGATTTTTTGGCAGTTGCTATGAAAAAAAAGCAGGTATTGTGTGAAAATCAATGTAAAAATGAGGGTGTAGGTGTCCAATCTAATTTCAAGATTTGAGAAATTGTGTGCACAAACACACACAGATTCCTTTACTAATTAATTGTGGTTATTTAAGAATACTTTTAAAAAGTGCTTGGAATTTAGGTGTATTTTTCCCCAATGCCTATTAAGTTGTTAGGACAAAACCTTACTGCTTGAACCTTTAGATGAGAGAATAAATGGGGAACTCATCAAATTTGCAGATGACACCAAGATGGCAGGAATAGCCAACACTCCAGAAGATAGGCTTAAGATACAGAAGGATCTTGATAAACTTAAACATTGGGCACTATCTAATAAAATGAAATTCAATGGTGAAAAGAGTAAGGTTCTACATTTAGGCAACAAAAACGGAATGCACAGGTACAGTATAGATGATACCTTGCTCAGTAGTAGTAACTGTGAAAGGGATCTTGGAGTCCTAGTGGACAACCATTTAAATATGAGCCAGCAGTGTGCAGCAGCTGCCAAAAAAGCCAACACAGTTCTAGGCTGCATAAATAGAGGGATAGAATCAAGATCACGTGAAGTATTAATACCACTTTATAATGCCTTGGTAAGCCCACACTTGGAATACTGCATTCAGTTCTGGTTGCCACAACTTAAAAAAGATGTGGAGACTCTAGAAAGAGTGCAGAGAAGAGCAACAAAGATGATTAGGGGACTGGAGACTAAAACATATGAAGAACGGTTGCAGGAACTGGGTATGTTTAGCTTAAGAGAAAGAAGGACTAGGAGAGATATGATAGCAGTGTTCCAATATCTCAGGGGTTGCCACAAAGAAGAGGGAGTCAAACTATTCTCCAAGGCACCTGAGGGTAGAACAAGAAGCAATGGGTGGAAACTAATCAAGGAGAGAAGCAACTTAGAACTGAGGAGAAATTTCCTGACAGTTAGAACAATTAATCAGTGGAACTGCTTGCCTCCAGAAGTTGTGAATGCCCCAACACTGGAAGTCTTTAAGAAGATGTTGGATAGCCATCTGTCTGAAACGGTATAGGGTTTCCTGCCTAGGCAGGGGGTTGGACTAGAAGACCTCCAAGGTCCCTTCCAACTCTACTATTGTATTGTATTGTAACCTAACTACTTAATAAATGAAATTGTTAAAACATTTCCTTTGGTCTAGAGCAGCCATGAAAAAAATTACTGAAACACTAATGGCCCTGTAAATCAAGAAAGTTTGAAAATATCTGGTTTAGTTGATGATATTTAAGCAGAATATATTTCTATCAAACAGCTACTGCCACTGCAAGGTGGGGGGTGGTGTAGTGTTGGGAATGAAATAATCACTAAATTGTTGCAACAATCTTTCATGAGGAGAAAAAAGGCACTACATCTTCTCAAATGCCATAATTCATATTTCTTATCAAGGTAAGTATACTCAAACAACTTTAACAACACTTAACAGCAACAGTTATAGATGTATACATTTGTGACTAGGACAATACAAGCTTATATCCTCTCAACTGTTGAGAAAACTGTAACAGTATTTGCAATTCCTTTTATTTCTAGTCAATAATGAAGTCAAGGTAGCTTAAAGCAATATAATGTTTTTTGAATAATTTAAAGCAATTCATCCATTGAAAGGATGCACAGATATTTTATACATTTTCCACAAAACCATACATTGGCAATTAACATTAAGAAACATTATTTCACTAAGCTTTCAGCTAAGTCTATCCCTACTAAAAAGCCAAACAATTCAGAAAGAAAGCTGAATATCTGACATAATTTTAAAACATAAATTAAAAGTACAGATCAAATTGAACAAGTTCACTTTTTTAGATCTATATGCATGCACAAAAATCCAATATGGAAAATGACTAACAATTTGTTACTTCATTTTAAAAACATTTTGCTGTATTTCCAGATGCTTTAGCCCAGCTGATATTCTTAACACACTTATTTATATGACTCATTGATTCCAATGTGTTCACTAGTGACTGTATTTTAGAAATATAATTGTCTTATGAATTAAGAGGAATTTATCACAGAATGAATACATTAACAGGGAAGGCATCGTGCTAGATTTCAGATATCTGGAGTATTTGAGTAATTCCCTAAATACAAAGTATATATTTCTGCTCCCAATGCCCCCGTTTGATTATTCTCCAAGACAACCATTCAGAAAATTCATACCGGAATCTGTCTCATAAGCCATTCAACTAGTGAATGATAACTTCCCTTTCTGAAAAGGATCTTTACATAACAATATCTGCTTCCACCTCTAGCGTCATCAAAGTGTGGCCTGCTATCTCTTCAAAGTCTTGAGCATGTCAGTTTGGAACGGATAACTTTATATAGTTCAGCTTTGATAAGTTGGAGAATAGTCTGGCCGCCTAGTTTTAATAATTTTTGGCTTTGGTTTCTTGACTACTTCCATTGATTCTTCTGACGCAATATCCTCATTGCTTTCACAAACATGGACCACCACACTAGGAGTAGTTTCAGTTGCAGCATGAAGTTCATATTGAGCCCCTAAAATGTATTTTAAAAACAGCAAGTGTTAATAGTATACTTAATAGCACATACAATTTCTCAACTGAATTTATTGCATATCACCATTGATTAAAACAGTCACAACATGATGAGGTGTATAATACCTAGCTGCTTGCCTTTCTGAATCCAGAATGCTGCTCCCAGATTTCCAATGGAGAATTCGGAAATATCTAACGTCTTCTCAATTTTGATAGAACAAAATATTCTCTTTTATTACTTCTGAGTTAAGAACTGCACTAGAACTGACTGAATTAGTTTTATTTATCATATGAATCTCACCCCCCCCCCCTTATATTTATTTTATTTTAATCGAAGTAAATATATCTGGTTTCTTACTACATTATAACTGGTGCATTATTTCTCCTATTGTTTGTTTTACTTTACTAATAAAAAATAAAAAATAGGCCAAAAAAAGGTACGGATTCCATTGCTAGTTCCTGATTGTTTCATTCCTTAGTCCTGTTCTTAATTATTCCTTTTAAATTATTCTAAACATAAATATAATATGATTTCTAGGGTCATACATATCGTATTTTTCAGAGCATAAGACGCAGCAAGGTTTTGAAGAGGAAAATAAATTTAAAAATTGCCCTCTGCAAACTTCCCCAAAACGGCCTGTTTTTCACAAAAATGGGCCCGTTCCCCCCCCCAAAGGCATGAATAGCCTTTAGGGAGCTTGCAGAGTGCTGGGGGGGGGGGGGGCAAAAATGAGCAAAAAATGGCCCATTTTTCATAAAAAAAACCTCCAGCTCCCAGGAGTTCTCTTAAAAGCCTCATACTCAGGCTCTGCACAGCCATTTTGGTGAAGGGGGTGAGGTTTCAGGAGGCAAAAATTGCTGTATTAAGTGTATAAGACGCACTCAGATTTTCAGCCTCTTTTTTGAGGGAAAACTCCGAAAAATTCGGTACCATGGTGACTACCATATTTTTCGGAGTATAAGAAACACATTTTTTCATCGAATACAGCATTTTTTGCCTCCCGAAGCCCCGCCTCCTTTACCAAAATGGCCATGCATACATTTATGGAGGCTTTCAGAGAGCTCTTGGAGGCAGGGGAGGGCAGAAATGAGCAAAACACAGGCTATTTTTTGCCCCTCCAGCCCCCAGCAGTACTCTATAAGCCTCCATAAGGCTATACATGCAATTTGTTTGATGAATAACGGGCCTGTTTTTGTGAAAAACAGGCCGTTTTTGCCCTCACAGGAGCACTCTACAAGCCCCCCCAAGGCTATTCATGCCTTTTTTTGAAAAAAAAAACCAGGCCCCTTTTCACAAAAAATGGGCCATTTCTGGGAAGTTTGCAGAGTGCAAAAACTTTTTTCCCTTTTGGAAAGCTCTTTAACTGACTGATAAGAATTACATTGATCAAGTGCTGTGCCAGCAGAAACAAAGTCTTAGGTGGTGCAGATTGTCAGCGATTTCCTTCTCCAGCACATGGATAAATACACCTAGAAACACCTACCTACCTACCCTCTCTCTCCCTACCTACCTACTGTATTTCTCTCTCTCTCTATCCCTCTATCTATCTACTTACCTACCCTCTCTCTCTCCCTACCTATCTACTGTATTTCTCTCTCTCCCCCCTCTATCTACCCAGGTACTTACCTACTCTCTCTCTCTCTCCCTCTCTCTCTCTCTCTCTCTCTCTATCTACTGTATTTCTTTCTCTCTCTCTCTCTATTTCTCTCTCTATCCCTCTACCTACCAACCTACCTACTCACTCTTTCTCTCCCTATCTACTGAATTTCTCTCCCTCTCTCTCTATTTCTCTCTATCCCTCTACCCTCCAACCCACCTACTCTCTCTCCCCCTACCTACTATATTTCTCTCTCTCTCCCTCTACCTACCTACCTACCTACACACACACTCTCTCTTTCCCTACCTACCTACTGTATTTCTCTCTCTCTTTCTCTCTCTCTCTATTCCTTTATCTACCTACCTTATCTCTCTCTCTCTCTCTCTCTCCCTACCTACTGTATTTCTCTCTCTTTCTCTCCCTCTCTAACCCTCTATTTACCTACCTACTTTTTTTAAAAAAATTGCCTCTTCAAAACCTTGGTGCGTCTTATACTTCGAAAAATATGGTAAATTTTAAAGGAGTATTTATTTACTTACCTTACAATCTTAATTGCGGGCTCAATTACAGTTGTAAGTCAAGGACTACTTGTATACAACTTCTTTAAGCAAGTATTTTAATGGATATTAGAGCAACTTCTTAAGCCGCCTTTTTTTCCAGATTCACATGGAAGTCTAAAGTTCCATATTTTATGAGCATACATTTTACACACACACACATTTAAATAAATTAAATAGGAAAAAATAACATGAATATGAGTTATTAAGAATTCAGATTTGAAATGTCTTACCTGGTCCTAATTTGGAAATTGCATATAAAAGATCATAATTAATAGCAGGTCTAGCATCATCTGCTTGTTCCCAACCAACAGGAGGAGAACTTGGAGGAGAAATCAGGTATTGTTTATCTGGATCAGGTGGTGCTAAGTGTGTACTTCCAATATACAATCTCTATAAAGTTATAAAAAAATGCATTCCTATGTTTATTATGACCATTAAATGAAATGAATTGAAAAAGATGGCATGCATATAGTTGGGCTTTTTTGCACATCACTTCACTTCTATTTATAAAAAGAGCTGGATCATATTTTAGGCTTTTGTACAAACTTGGAAGAGCAATGCCACAGCTTTAAGGAATCTACTCATTAAAGTGACTCTTACAGTGGTGGCAACTATCTCTTTGTGTGAAAAACTAGAAAAGATCAGGCTCATATAATGTGCTAGGCTACTCATGGACTGAGTACGCATAAGACAATAAATACTCAAGACATAAAAAACCCAGAATCTTCACAATATTAAGACCAAGAATAGAGCATCATAACTTCAGTTAAAAACATGACTAATTAAATAAAACTTCAGAAATATAAAAGGTTTGAGCAGTGGTGAGTTGCCAATTTTTTTACTACTGGTTCGGGTGCACTCGTGCGTGCACGCATGTGATGCTTATGCAGAAGTGTCTGGGCGAATGGGCGGAGCCTTCCAATGCTACTACTACAGGTTTGCCTGATCCAGGCCGAACCGGGAGCAACCCACCTCTGGGTTTGAGCATTGACACTAAATCATAGTTAATGAGAAAAGGCTGTGTAGGTTTTATGGAAATACTTTGAATTTGGCTTGGTAACAAGACCGGCAGTTAGTCCACTTCCTTTAAGCAGATTTATATGTATGTTCAAGCAACCTCCTGTCCTTTAGTCTTTGGTACTCAGCTGTGGCATCTGGGCCAACTTTATAGGCCTCTTCATGTAAAAGCTCACTGTAATAATCTCATCTTCAGGTTAATAGCTCACAGATCAATCTGGCCAAGTCTAAAACTAAATCTTGGTGGTGTTCTGAAAAAGTTACACTTTTCCACTTGTCCCTTCGTGGCTACTGTGTTTCCCCAAAATTATGACATGTCCTGATAATAAGGGCGTCCCACATTTTTTTGCTGGGCAAAAATATAAGCCCTCCCCCGAAAATAAGCCCCCTGACAACTCCCCACCTCCGGCCAGGCAGAGCGCCGCTCACCAATCTAGCGGTATCCTGAAGGTGCCAAGCCACGGGAACTGGGGGGGAAGGCAAAGGTGATCGCGTAGCTTGCCGCCTTTGGGATACCGTTAGGTTGCTGAGCGGCTCTGTGTCCAGCTGAAGAGGGGGGTTGCCAGGCGGCTGCTCTCTTGCGAGCAGGCTCCCAAAGAGCTGGGCACAGCCTCATGGGCAAATGGCTGTGTTGCGCTGTCGCAGCAGAGCAACACAGCAGCCATGAAGCGACCACGCTCACACCTGGCAAACCCCCTTTCCAGCCGGGCACAGCGCCATTCACTGACCTAGGGGTTTTGCCAAGACACGTGAGCGCCTGTTTGCTGCCGCCTGGCTCCCACGGCTTGGCGCCTTCGAAATACCAGTGAATGGCGCTCTGCACGGCTAGAGAGGAGGGTTGTGCGAGCGGCTGTTCCACTCTCACTTGCGCGCCTCCTAGCCTCACGATGCCCTGGTCCAGCTCTCTCCGCAGAGCCAGGGCACCTCCACTGCAGCCGCCGCCACATGGCTTTTTCTGTGGCTTCCAAACCGAGTCTTCCGGCAGTGGCCGCTCTGGGCGTACGCTCTATGGTTGTGGGCCAGCTGCCGGCAGAGCATGCAACCAATCTACATAGCTGTTCTAGAGAAATGTCATAATAATCACTGAGGTTGAGGAAAATCAATAAGAATGGCAGACATTACAGGTCAAGATGGCAAAGACTGATTCAGCTCCACAACCAGCCTGCATGCTAAGGTTGCTGGTTATGTTATTTGTAGAAGACGCTTGTCCTCTCCCATAGCAAGCATGGAAACCCAGTTGATCTTATTATTAGCAGTTAGTAATGGAAATTACAGATCAGTATCTTATGTGTGCTTATTAGAGGACAATTCAAACTAGAAAAACAATTCCAAGAGCAAGATAACTGATTTCTTCTGATAAAGCATTTTGAAATAGATCACCAATACCAAGACAAGAACATATGAATTTCATAACTCATTTTGGTTATAGCACATTTCTATTTTAAAAAGCATTCTAGATTACATGTTCCCTTAGCAACTCATGCAATACTCTGACTTCTCTGAGCCTCCCACTTCATAGTATAGGTGACTTTTGTTCCCCGTTATTTGTAAATAGAGTCTAAATAATATTATCTGTAGTGAATATTTTTGCAAATGTACAAATTGTCTTGTGGTAGGTTTTTTGTTATATTCCCATTTATTTGAGCTTTTGACCATGCATAATTTATTTTTATTTATTGCCACTGTTCTTATATTTTAATATTGATTTTATTACTTTATTGTTTGTGTTACCTAAAGAATATGTGTTGTTAAGTAGCCTACCGTATTTTTCGGAGTATAAGATGCACCGGAGTATAAGACGCACCAAGTTTTTGCACTCTGCAAACCTCCCCAAAACGGCCCCTTTTTTGCAAAAACGAGCCCGTTTCCCCCCCCCAAAAGGCATGAATAGCCTTTAGGGGGCTTGCAGTGTGCTCCGGGAGTGGGAGTGGGGAAAACAAGCAAAAAACGCCCTGTTTTTCGTAAAAGGCATGGATAGCCTTTAGGAAGCTTATAGAGTGCTCCTGGGTGCTGGGGTAAAATTGAGCAAAAAACGGGCCATTTTTCGCTCATTTCTGCCCTTCCCAGCCCCCAGGAGCTCTCTAAAAGCTTCCTAGAGACCCTTCACGGCCATTTTGGTGAAGGGGCGGGGTTTCAGGAGGCAAAAAATGCTGTATTCAATGTATAAGATGCACCCAGATTTTCAGCCTCTTTTTTGAGGGAAAAAAAGACCGAAAAAACTCCGAAAAATACGGTATATAAAAACTAAAACATTCAGGTATACTTATGTCCTAATTTAAATCCTGAGCTGGAGAGAGGAAGATAACACCCTGATCACATCAAGCTCAATTTTCCTATTCTTTTTAGACATACGTTTAAGGATCAACTGTGATAATTCTGCATCTCCCAGAATCCATAATTTATTAACTAACTTTAATTGCCAGGTTTTATTTCAATTCCTGAAGTAGGAGGCCAAATACCAAATCTACACAGAGTTTAGTTCTCAACTCGTGATCTGGAAGCTCTACTTATAAAAGTCTCTATTAATATCACTAGAGAATCAATAGATAAGTGGAAAAGCTTTTTGGAAAAGCAGACCACGCAACATGTGCCTTTTTCCTGAAGAATCTCTGAATGTTTTAAAATATCAGCTAATCAAATAAACCGTACATATGATAGATGAATAGATGCATGCAAAGTAGATAGAAATAGTGAAACTTATGTTATAAATAATGTAAGTTTCACTGATTTCTAGCTCATATATTGAGTAGACATGATGTATTCTAACTGCAGTACACTAGAGGAATGGAAAACTAAGCAAAAAATAAAAATATAAGAACTGGTTAAAAAGCTTTTAAAGTATAACTGGTTACCTTATCTTACCTGAGCAAAATATAGTTTAATTTCCTTTCCAAGAAATTCTGTCTTGTGTAACCGAATTTTAACCTCAGCTGCTGATAAAGGATTGCTGAAGTTTAGCCTTATTCTTTTAAAACTCTTGAAATAATGAAAGGTGACATCTTTGTCAAATGTTCTAAACAGAGCTTCAAATCTGCCCTGAAAAATAAACATGTCAACAATTAACAAGAATACAGCATTTCTACCTATCACTTATTGATCTATAAACAAAGATAGAAGCATTTCAAGACAGTTTCGCTTTCTGAATTAAGTACAATTCATAAATAATGCATCTACAAACCAAAACACAAGCACATTTTCTGCATACTTGGGCTCTTATGCCTCCAGTTTTGAGTACCGCTACCAAGACCTTGCCCAATTGTTGTTACTGCAGTTATAATTTTTAATGCAATTGTAAGAGAAAATGATTAATAACTGCATAGTACTTTAATTAAATATAAATCCAGATAAAAACAAATTTAATGATCCAGTTCTCTCTCTCACGGTTAAAATCTCTTTTTAACACTTTTGTTGTCGCGTGCTGAAAACGTGTGCACACACTTATATGCGTGTAGACCCCACACACACACACTCCCCCACCCCCATGCATGCACATGCAACACCCTGTGCTCCCCCACCCCGCACATGCGTACAAGACCTCTGTGAATGCACGACTCGAAAACCAGCTGGCCGGCGGTAGGCGCTTGTGCATGCATGGTGGAGTTGAGCTGGGGCAATGGCTCGTATGCCCGCAGAGGGAACTCTGTGTGCCACCTGTGGCAGGCGTGCCATAGGTTCATCATCACGGCTCTATACTTTATTTCCCAAATGCTTATGTGACAGCTTGCTAGTGCTCCCAGGAAGGTTAATTCCCCCTTCCTCCACTTGCCTGTATGTCTGGTAGCGTTAACCTCCAACCCCACCCTAAATTTCCCTTGATATATATATATATATATATATATATATATATATATATATATATATATATATGTGTGTGTGTGTGTGTGTGTGTGTGTGTGTGTGTGTGTGTTGTATTTGTGCTGATAAAATACAAACACACACACACACACACACACACACACACACACACACACACACATATATATATATATATATATATATATATATATATATATATATATATATATATTAGTGCAAAGAAGAGCCATGTTCTCAAGATAGATTCAGTTTGGAGTGGCAAAGAAAAAGAAAAAGTTACACAATAATCTTCTGGAAGGGGCAACTGAGGAGCAGCTCAACATTCTGTGACTACCTCATTCTAAGGTTCCCTCTCTCCCTTCTGGTTGCATGACTCAGAGCATATGCTCCCTGTCCCTGTGGTTTTCAATGCATACATAGGCAAGAACAGCAGACACAACACAACACAACAGGAAAGCAGAAACACATATGGATATAACACAATACAATGATGTATAGAAGGAGGACTGGAAAGAATCTAAGAAGCCATGTTCTGCATGATTTTCCTACTTTGTTTTCTCTTAAGAACAGTTTTGATCAGTATTAAACTGCACACACCTTTGTTTTAACTAGGTAAAGGCATCCTTTATTTCTATATAGAAATATAGGCACCCCCAGTGGCAGGTTTCCATTCTAATTATACATGAACATCGACAAGGTATGGGCTACTACATACAAACTTAACCAGAATGCAGAGAAAAGACTGAAAACTGCATAGACACTCCTTTTCTTATAAACCAGTGACTCTACAAATCATGCATAACATATCTTTGTTTGTTTATTTTTAAACTGTTACTGTTGCAGGGTAGGGAACAGATCAAATTCAGAATCACTTGGAGGAATCCTCCAATTATGTTATCCATAGTAGCAATAGCAATAGCACTTAGGATTTATATGCGCCTCATAAACTATTGGATTGAATTGAAATATTTCAATTTGTAATCTTGGGGTAGCCTGAAGAATGGGACAATAAGGCAACATATATACTGGTATTATTAAATACTACTACTATCAATACAATTGCTCAATGTTCTTTGGAAGACTATCTGTTTGGCAGGGCTGCAAATGTTACCTATATCATCCAATTCAAAGGACAGTTATTTCAAAAACAGTAACTAAAATGTAAAATTTAGATAGGAGCTACCAGTACATTGTTAGCCATATAAATAGCCATTAGCATTATAAAAGAAAACTTAAGCTATATTGAGTGTGTTACTGACATAGACTTTAATAGATCTATGAAAAATGTTTAACGGGTATATTTCTGTCACCATCATCCTGTTCCAGGAAAATCAGGATCAACTACAGAGGTGTAGCTAGCTGCTTCTTACAAAATCAGAACATCTAACTCACTTGTTGTCTTTCCTAGTCATCCCTTGGATGAAAATTATATGCTATTTTATTGACCCTCTTCTTGCTTGCTGTGCAGCACACCTGTAGGATGGTTCTTGGCAAGAAGATGGCAATGCCGTTTTGGTTGTCTGAGCAACTATATAGAAACTATATAGCGCATCCTAATCATATGTGACAATATAAGAAATATGCAAAACTAGTAGATGAAGAAGATGCAGGGTAAAACTTGATATAGTTTAATGAGGATACTGGGTGCTTCAATGTCTGAAGTGAAGTCTGCATTTAAAAAGAATTTCATAAATACAACTGTTGCTCGCCTTCCAAAATATAACTTTTACTAGTCTGTCTTTATATAAATAAATCTGCCAATAACTGCCTTTCCTACTGAGGCACTGCTATCGGAATAGCCACTAGAAATGTTAAGCACATATCCAACCCACATTTATGTTTCCAAGATTAATAAAAATAGTCGCTATCTTTACAATTTATAGTGAAAGAACTAGGAGTGGAATTTAGAAGGAGAAAGCGTTTTTATATCTTACTTTTTATTCACCAGCAGGAGCAAAATATAATTATCTCAGTTTAGCTAACTTGAAAAATTAACCAGTAACTGAATGATTAGGATTTAAAAAATATTATAGCTGATAAATAAATATTCAAATCAACAATAAAATTATTAACATGGAAGAGATTATTTAATTGCATCTTAAAATAATCATTGTAATTGTTTTAGTAATTATTTTATTTTATTTTAGAATTATTATAATTATTTTAGCATTTAAATGAAAATTTGAACATCCTTAAAAACTAAAATATTCAGGAAACTGCAAGGTTTTTCCCTTTACAACTACAGCTATTTGAGGTCCAAGGAATGTAGAAATAGATGAAAGACGAATACAGCATAGAGTAAAATATTGGAACTGAAACAGAATATAACATAAAATATGGAACAATTAACAACTAAAAAGATTACAATGCTAACCTAATGAAAATAATATTTAATTCAAAAAATACTGTTCTTGTATATGCTAAAAACACCGAGTTATAATTAGAAAGCATCATTTACTTTTATGTCCCTAGATAAGTGTACATTTCTGCTGGAATTTAGGAAGTTGAAGAATTTTTAATATTAGTAGGCTACCAATCTATGACAATGAGAATATATCCCATGGAATTCTTAGACAGATAGCCTGTTAACCTTTATTTCTTCTATTCCAGTTATTTGTACAGTAGCCACACTCAGAAGCATTGTGTGCATAACCAATGATAGCATTAAAGTTGTTATCTTCTGCCCAGAAATACTCGAGAGATTGCAAATAATTAACAAAATATTTTAAGAGTGTTTACGATCTTGCAATCTAATAACACACAAAAACATCAAAGGAACATCAGCTTCTCTACCGTAAAATGTTAACAATGCATCTGTTATTTTGCTTCACTCTCTCTAACCAATTCAATATTCTCAACACACTCACATTTCCCAGTATGCAATATAAACCTTTCCCTAAAGCAGTTTTTACATCCGAAAGTCTTACCCTAATTTCAGGTTGACTGAAAATCTTGTGGTCCGCAACACAAGCAATCAAGGAACCAAAAATGTAATCAAAGTTCCTGAAATGCATTTTTGCTTTCTTGTAAAGATTGCCAGGAGCTCAGCACACGACCAAGAAAAGCTCTTTTCGAAGAAGCAGTTCAGTACTGGAAAGACAGCTTATAAAAGAGACCAAGTCCAGCCCCTCAGCAAACACACACAAAAACCCAACACCCCAAGTTTTAGAGCATCCTGTATGTGACAGCAAATTCCTGAGCAAAGTTCTGCCACATAGTTTCAGGCTGTCAGGGACAAAATGTAAGCTTCAGCTGGAAAGAGGTGACGTAAGCATGTTAGTCAGTTTCCCTATGCTAATTAACTTTGCTCTGGAGTATGGAAAAAACAGCTGAGGTTTTCATAGGCAGCTGCTTTATCAACTCCTCTTGCAACATAGTTTCCGTTGCTAGTAACTCCATTTAGCACTCGGACAACATACTTTTCACTTGAATAGGACAACCCATTTTAAGATGGAAAAAGTTGCTATTTGAGGACTAAGGTTAGCTGCAATAAACAGTAATTAGTTGGCAGGAAATATTTCAAGACTTTGGAAAACTAAGAACAAATCTTAGTCACTATGCAGTCAAAGCCTATATACTTCCTCAGAATTCAGTCCCATGGGTCTTAATGAAACAAATATAGCACTCCTAAACTTTTATTTTCCATGACTGAAAATAAAATGACTAGTTCCATGACTAGTTTTTAAATGAATTCTAGAAAAAAAATCAGTTCAAGTGTATGCTGGCTCTTTTGTGGCTAAGAGCATCATTTTTCTTTTAAGTTACTGGCCCAATACCATCCAATGAAGCCTGGGGTCAAGTGCAGGCCCCCCCCAAACCCTGGGCACCACTTTGCGGCATACCAGAAACTGGGCCACACAATCGAGTGAGCCCCCATCCGCAGGATGCAGGCAGCACATTAAACCACACCCCCTCCGATGTGCAGAAAAGCTCTCTCTGCTGAACTGGTCCCTAGTGTCCAAAAGGTTGGGGGCCGCTGGTCAATTGGAAACTTATCTGTACATCTGTCACTCCAACACTTTAACCACTACAATTACTATTCCATACCCTTTCACTGTGTTGAAAAACAGAGGAATGTTTCACTTGCTTTTTAATCACCTCATATACTTCTGTACAATTATTAAAAGGTGAAGACTTTACGCTGTCGAAGCATTCAAATACTCTCCATTGTATGCAAGAAATTTAAGATGAAGAGAAAGTCTTGCATTCCATCAGCTTTAATTAACATCAGCTTTAATTAAGATCATGTTAAAGCTTTCAATACCGGATTGAGATTACTGTTGTGAAATAAGTAGACAAATGTAAGATGCTCGTCCATTTTAAAGTAAGGCAAATGAATTTGGGTGGAGATCCTCTTCGGTTGGATACAAATGAATTTTGGCAAATTATCAATTATGTCTTTAGTGTATTTCATCTAAATATTTTATATAACCTAGGTTCAGAGTCCACAAGTCCAGCAGACCTTTTAATTCCTCTGCATCACAGATTGTTTGAAGGGCAGATATTACCTTATTGAAGAAACAAACTTGCCTGTTTAAATTTCAGGTCTGTTAATTCTAGAGACACATTTAGATAAACAAATCTTAGAATATATGAAGATTAAGAAAAAAGTTACAACTTTTACTGAATGCCTTAGAAAACACATTTTAATCATCCTACACTTCTGATACTTATCCTCATACATTGCACTTTAAACACAAACATTCATGGCATGTTAATTCATGTTTCTCTGATAACATTTTCCATCCCTATTCTTGTTATTCGAGTTTACTTAGGAAAAAACAATCACAATTTTAAGGTGTACTTGATGAAGTAGACGAACTACAAAAATGAGCCTTACTAAAAGGAAAAAATTCACTTACAAATAACTTATTAAATACTATAAAATCTACCTAAACTTTCTCTAGAAAAATTACAAAATTGAAATAAAGACACCCAAAACGTCTTGCTTATTTTTATTATATTAAGCCTGTATGTGTGTGTGTGTATGCACACACACACACACACATACATATACCTAATATATATATAATATATATCTTGAAATCTTACTCATTAGATTGTGATCTATTAGCTAGTACCTACTTTATTTTACTAGTCTTGCAGTCTTTTGCTGACAAGTCCTTTGATCTACTGTGGAGAATATCAGATTTTGGGTTTGGAGAAGGCATTTGTTATTAGAGGAATCATGCAATACAGAATCTATTACTTGAAATTGTGTTTCATTAGATAGCCATAGCATGCTATTTTCAGAATTAACCTAAAACCATAATTTCAAAAATGAAAGATAAATTACTTTTAATTAGCATGATCTTCAAATTGTACACTTTGAACTTTATTGCAAACATTAATTTAATTTATGCTTCCCCACAAATGGCTAGAAATTACCTAGAGAGCTAAGAAAATAATATTTATTCTCCTTCTCTAAACTCATCCCAATATATACAAACACTACAGTTTATCAAAGCGCTATTGGACTCAAAAGCAGAAAAGCTCCTTTGAATCCAAATCTATATTTCCCCATTTTCTTTCCCTTTTCTCCATATTACTTTATGGAATGCATTTTTCCATCTTTGATTTATATTTGACCTTAACAAAGGTTTTGCAGTGATCAGTTAACAAAATCATAAGTAATCTATCTTTCAAATAAAGGTTTAAACATTTTTGTGGGCTGTATGTTTTACTTTTTATGTATTTATACACGGAGAGCAATAAATCTAATTTGGTTATTCTCTTAATGCAGCAGTTTGGTTGAATTACACTTCTTTCCTGTTTCCTGTCCAGCAGTTTGTAATTAGTAGTTAGAACCATTAAAATCAGGGCTACTGCCCTTTGAAAACAAATGAGCTAATAATCAACCCTAACCCTAAATTCACAAGTGCCATTTCATTTTATTTATTACATTTATATTTTAAATCAGAAAAGAAAATTGTGATATTCTTTAGAGTTTTTAGGTTTCATTTTTCCATATTTTTTCAAACCCTGAAAAAAGGCCTCTTCTCTGAATCCTCTCAAATATGATATTGCAGTTGAACATTATAGTTTTCTTAGCTTTGGCTCATCAGCTGTCCTCTGCTTTCCCAAGAAGCTAACCTTGTGCCTACCTTAATATACCTTCAAAACCAGGCAAATATCCTTTATTTTTTTATTATTTCAGGCTTTATAAGCTTTAATTTTTTACTATTCTATGAATTTAGCACGTTGCTTCAATAACAAGAATAGCAAAAATTGAATTTCAAATATTTATGCCTTACAAGAAACTTACTTTTTCTAGATTTTGTTTGGGGGGGGAGGAAGATTTAAAAAGCAATAGCTATAAATTTCATGGAAAAATATTGCAAATAATTCATCATAAGTTCCGTTTATTCTCCTGACCCAGCTGATAAATGGGTCCCACTTATCAAATCTAGATTGATTAGCTTTATATGGCATTACACTGTGCTCTGGCATTTCTTTAATTCTCAGTTGTAGATTGATAGTTACGTTTTTATTATTGATATCTACATTTTTAAATTGATTTGGAAGCCACCATAACAAATACAGTTTTTCAAAATCCAGCATATCAAATTAAATAACCATCAATACTTTTCCCCCAAAAAGGTTATTTAAATAAACAAATCTTTTAGTTCCTGGAGAAAGTGAGCTGTCAGTTCTACTGGTGGTTTCTAAAATTTCGCAATGATTATTATTAAAATCCGTCATCTAGTCTACTGCTGTCTGTACCTACCAAAAGATGGCATTAGCAAAAAAGTCTACAACAACAACAAAAACAACAACAACAACAATAATAATAATAATCAGCAGCAGCATAGATGGTCATTGAGATAAAAAAAATAAAGAGAAGCTTTGAAGATTAAAACAGTACTAAGGACATGGTCTGGAAGAAATAGATAACTAGATTAACTAGCACAGAACAGCCTGAATTTTGTTCTATACCAGCCCTTCCACCGGAATTACTCTTAAGAGCAATTCCACAAAGGGAAATAAAAAGTTAGGAACCTATTGTTACATGAATCACAATAGAAAAGTCCAAAACGAATGAATCTAACATTAAAAAAAGATTTGATTCCAACCAGATTTTTCAAACTTTGCACTAGAACAAGCAATATTCACAGAATTTAATCTTATTAGAAGATAACTGAGGTAGCAAACGTTCTCTGAACCACAACAGTTCAAAACAAAATATCAGCCATCTTTAACATACTTAGTTCAAATCAAGGGTTCATATTTTTCATCAGAATTATCACTGTGAATTCGTTGTGGATTTGGTCCACTTATATTCATGGGAACAAGTTTTCACCATATAGAAATATTCTTTTAAATAAAAGAGCCATATAGCCAAATAGCTTGGTAGAGGCTTCAGTTGTTGCTTGACTATTCTCCCAACATACCTTATAATTGGTCAATTTGATCTTCCACCTAATTAGGGAATTGCTTGGGAGAAAAGAAAGCGTTCATATACACCAACCATGGTCTACCTATCGCATCTTCATTTTGCTTCACATGAAATTTGGAACAACTAAAGCAGGGGTGTCCAAACTTGGGAACTTTAAGACTTGTGGACTTCAACTCCCAGAATTCCCCAGCCAGCTGGCTAAATGAACAAATCCATGCAGGTTTTTTTTGCAAGATCCTTGGAAGTGGTTTGCCATTGTTTTCTTCCTAGGGCTGTGACAATATGATTGGGCCAAAGTAACCCAGCTAGCTTCATGCCCAAGACTGAACTAGAACTCATGACTGCCCAATTACTAGTTTGGTGCCTTAACCACTACACTAAATTTGCGTTCTAGAAGTGTAGCAGTTGATCCATAAATTCAGACATTAAAAAAAAAAATAGCTCCAGAAGCTTTTCATCTCATGTTCTTAAAAATAGCTCCACACAATTTTCCTAGGTTAATTAATAACTAAACCTGTTTGTGTTTTCCTTTACATTCATAAAAGTTTCCTGTTTGAGGAAAAACTTAAGCATGGCAAGCTGTACCCAAGAATGGATTGCTGGAAAATTATCATAAATTGGAAAGTTGCCCAATAACTTGTGAATAGCCTTTTTAAATGAGTCACCTGAATGGCATAATACTATGATAACAACAGAATGGCAAATCACTTTCCGTATGTGCTTTACAATATATTCCAGTTTCCAGACATCTTGGAAATCTTCTCATACAAATTGCTCTTTCTATGGAAAAACCATGAAGTATTTCCCTGAAGACCATTCGAATTATACGTGAGTTGTACTTCTAATTACAAATTCTCCAAGGTATTAACCAGGGATTGCATTATTCCCAACATAATAGCTACTTTTTCCATTATTCATTGTGAATTTTTGTGGTAATGTATGTTTTGCCTTTTACATATTGATATTTACAATTAGCACCCTGAATTACAACTAGCAGCTGACAGGCAGCCGATGCAATTCCTGAGGATGCACAATCATTGCTGGGGATATTGGAACACATTCCTCATTTCATGGGACAATACTTGGTAATTTCCAGGGGTGGACTGCTGGGGGTTCACACGAGTTTGGGTAATCCTCTAGCTAGGATTCTGCCTAGTTCAGCGAAGCCCCAAATGCCACCCTGGCTGGCCCATTCATCATGCCAGGTAAGAGCAGAGCCTGTGTGGAGGTTCGGAGTGGGGGGGGGGGGGAATGGGCCTACCAGAGGTTCCGGAAGTCCAGAAACGGCCTTGTTTCTAGCTTCTGGAGCCCGGGGGAAGCAGTTTTCGCCCTCCCAGACTCAAGGAAAGCCTCTGGAGCCTGGGGAGGGTGAAAAATGCCCCCCCTTGTGGTGCAGGAGGCTGACTAGGCCATGTCCACCATGGCCACGCCCATCCAGCAACAGGGCAGCAAACCTGTTGCTGCAATTTTTGAAGCCCACCCCTGCAAAGGGCCTTTGGTAGCCCTGTGCAAAGCCATTAAGAGTAATCTAAACAGAAGATGACTAGGGCATGAATGATCATCAGTAATGTCTCTCAATCCCATACTCCCAATTGATGCAAACAATATACTGAAAAAAGCAAATGTCTACTTCATGTTCACATAGCTAGCAGTTATAAACACAATTTTTTAAACAGTAAACACACCTCTGGCATATTGTTTCTAGATGAATGATCACTTAGACTCCATTGGTTCATTAACACCACAGCTGCATTTGAATATAATGGAATGGAATAGAAATCTATTGTTTAAATGCAGGGATGGGCAGCCTGACCTGGGGTCCTTCAGATCTTGTGAATTTCTTGGCAGTTTGAGATGAGGAATGATTGGCACAGAAGTCCAACAATAACTGGAGAACAAATGGCACCTTTCTGGCTTGAGAATGAGAATCAGCCTGGCTTGGACATCCTCTCCTGTTTTCATTTATAAAGATAAATCAGTTTACCATTTTAACCAGATTAGCTAAAACGAACTAGTTTAATAAACTATTGTGTAGAAATAATTTGTTTGAAATCATTACATTACAAAACTGCCCTACTTCTTAAACCTTATGTAAAGGATGAGTAATATATGAAGGCTGGGAATTCCAAATTGACTTCCTGGTCTTCTAGAAGGCCAAAGGAGATCATATACTGATGCTTTTATATCACTCTTCAGCCCATTTTTCCCCAGGATGGAATGGGAGGATTTCATGAGAAAACCCTTTCCTTCCTCAAACTCACCTCTCCTAACAAAAAATATGAACAACAAAAAAAAGTTAGAAGTTGTGCTGAAGAAACACATACATTGAGTTGTCCAATTTCTGTGACATAATGCAATTGTGTGTTACAGGATTATAGGTTGCCTGCCTCTGTATTTAGTTTCACTCTGGACTAGCTATGAAAGACTAACAGCCCTCCAGGTGGCACATAATAGTTCTAAGAATTGCTTCTACATGAGATGATGTGTGTAGCTATCATTGTTTTTTGCCTGAAAAATAAAAGGAAAACCAACATAGTACAGTGGTTTAGGTACTGGACTGACACCAGGAAGAGTCGGGTTCAAGCTACATGGAACATGGAAGCTGGATGACTAACTTTGAGCCAGTCATTATCTCTTAACTCAAAGTACCTCAAAAGTTTGTTACTGCGGAAGGAATTATATTCCCAAACGTCTGAGCAAAAATGTAATATAAATCTAACAAATATATGAATTATTTTTCTCTTGTAACTTTCTTCACGTACTAAGCTGTTAGTTATAGGCCAGCGATGGTGAACCTTTTTTGGTTCGTGTGCCATAAGTGGGAGGAGCGCAGGGGGGTTGTGGGCGGGCGTGCCACACCCATAATGCAATGTGCGACCCCCCCAGTGCGCATGCACGCACTACAGGCACGACCCCCCCATTTTTTGCATGCTTTTTTCACCCTCCCCAGGCTCCAGAGGCTTTATAGGAGCCTGGGGAGGGTGAAAACAGCCTCCCCCCCCGGGAGGCCCTCCGGAGGCTTCAGGGACCTTCAGGAGGCTTCCCTGAAGCCTTCGGAGCGCTCAAAACAACCCTCCGAGCAAACCGGAAGTCCGTTCCCAACCTTCCGGTTAGCTCATAGGGGTGTTTTTTTGTGCTCCAGAGGCTTCAGGGAAGCTCATGAAGCCTCCGGAGGGCCTCTGTGGGGAGCGGGGGAGGCTCTTTTTGCCCTCCCCAGGCTCTATAAAGCCTCTGGAGCCTGGGGAGGGCAAAAATGGCTTTTAAAAAGGGTGAACTCAGCTGGCCAGCACTCGCATGCGCAAGCGTGCCCTGGCAAATGGCTCCCCATGCCATAGGTTCGCCATCCCGGCTATAGGTGAATAGAAATCATAGAAAAGAAAGATCACTTTGTTTTCCTCCCCACCTGCAGTTTTTAGCTAGCTATAGAGAATATAATCGTGTTTTTATACCCTTGATATAAAAACACTATACATTAGTTTATTTGGCTTCCATAACCCTCTGTAACAGTGCTTTTAAAACATTAGGCTGTAAAAGAGCATCTAGCTTACACTTGTAGGCCCGTTACAAGGGGACCAGCATAAATATCAAGCCCACGAGACCTTTCATATACTAACATTTGGTAAAATAGACTAACCTTATAATTAACGGGGAAGAAAATAAGTAAACATTTATCCACATCACTAATAATTTCAAGAGATAGTAGCATCCTGACACCTAGCCAAACTCACATTATTTTTTTAAAAAGGACAGGATTGCACTTGAATCAAAGATAATGAGGCAATCCTGATTAGGAAAGAGCATTTGTGTGTGTGTGTGTGCGTGTGTGTGCGCGTGCGTGCGTGTGTGTGCACATGGAGTCTCAATAAAAGGGGTGGGGAGGGGAAGAGCGGGAGATCACCTTTGCACTGTTGCCAAGAAAAATACATGGATATATCCATAGAGTCAGCAGGAGCTGAATTAAGTTTTACAGGGGCTTTATGTTTTAAATCTATTCATTTTTATTATATCTCACATTTTATAATACCCCAAAATAAGACATACATATTAAAATAGTCATTCAGTTTATAGCATGCAATGAACAGTTAACGTAACAGACAATAGATTTCAAGGTGGCTACTACCCACCTGAGAAGATAGCACCCTCTTATTATTATACAAATATTGTGCATGTTGGCCTTAACCAGTATAAGCAAAAATATTGTCTTTTAAATAAAAAAATCAAAAGCCATATAAACAACACCTGTGACACAATTTTGTGTATATTTTTATATTGCTTCCACAAGTTCAATTATTGTTAACATAAAAGGTTTTTTTTATGTCAGCACTAACGTAGAGTAAGCTTGTAGTACAGAAACCTGCTATTACTATTTGGCTTGGTTGCACAATCAGATGTGACTGGATTTGGCATTTTTGTCCACCTATTGAGTCCTTTCCAAAGATTTGAGATAGGCAGATGTTGTTCTTTGATGATGTTAATTATTTTTATTTTTTATTTTTGTCCCGCCTTTATTATTTAACAAGTAACTCAAGGAGATGAACATAGTTAATACACCTTCCTCCTCCTCCTTTCCCCACAAAAACAACCTTATAAGATGAGTTAGGCTGAGAGCAAGTGACTGAAAGCTGGCATTGGTATATTGGTGACATATTAGTATGTTCTATAGGTTCAATGCAGCATAATTACTGTGGACTGGATAACTATTGTCTTCGTTGCAAGTTTAGAAAATGGTTTCAGTAGCATAAAGGAATTCAGAGTCTTACTCTCAATTGTTTTAGTAATTCTTTCCCATTTTCGATGGAGAAACAATTATTCATTTAATAAGTTACATTCTTACATCTTTTATTACTTTGGTTCTTTATCCAGATGTATATATCTTGTTAAAAGTATCCATTCATATCTTTCCTTCTTTAATAGAAAATACAAAATATAATTGCTAGGACTACCGTTAACATACATTTTATTTTAGCTCCTTTTAATTACAAATGTTAAAGCGCTAGAAATAAAAGAATTTGCTGCCATTTTTCTAACTAGGCAGAAATGAATTTAAAAGACAAAGATAATTTCTCTACAAACATCATAGTTTATTCTTTTAAATTTCCAAATGATAGTCACAAATAACTAAAAATAATACCAACTTACTAGAACTTTCAATAATGAAGTATTTATACTCCAAACATACTGCAGCGCCTTAAGATTAGATTTTCAGAAGATAAAATCATGATGCACAGAACCATTAGCAATATACTTAACTACACTAGAACTGCAGTATATTTACTAAATTAATTTTAAATACTTAAATCTTTGTCTAATTTTAATTTTGAAGAATTACCTGTTTATCTAGTTTACTATTTTTTTTCAAACTCTGCCCTATATTTTCCCATGTAGCTATTTAAAACAAACACCCAATTCTATAAATAGTTCCTTAATTACAAAATACAGATCAAATTTTCAAGCTTGCATCATTGCTACCAGAGTCAGTGCCAGTTATGTCATAAGGGCTTCAAGTGATCCTGTCTCCATTCCTAGGCTGTAAAGCTTTCTTCTCATACGATCATAACTACAAATCCTATGCTTGCAATTGATTTCTATTTACTTCTAAAGTAGATGTCCAACTGCAATACAAACAGCAAAAATAAGCAGTGCATTGCTGTCAGACAATTGGTCCTTGTTGAATTCTGTCTTCTACTGATAAATGTCTGCATCTAGATTGTTTTTATCGTTGTAGTGTAATATTGTGCATATAAGTAGGAATGAACTTTGCATGAGTTGCTGGGTTGATGAGTTTGCATGTTCTCTTTCCTCTTCTTCTGGGACTGAGAGAAGATGTAATTTGAATTGTTTTGCTTTAGCTGATTCCTGGTTCCTCATATGCAAACAAAGAATTGTTTGAAAGAAATAATTCAATTATTAAATAAATATATTTCACAGCCAATTGTTTCTTCTGGGTCCTTTAAGAAAATATTTAACACAAAGTTGGAAATCTGTTAAAGGAGAACTAATTCTGGTTGGTTTGTTTGTTTGTTTATATCTATAGGAACAGAATTTGAACTTGCCATGCCTTGATGCATTTTTTGTTCATGTATACAAATTCTGATTTGCTTTGTATATAAATCTTCTGGATCTCTGCTGCCACATGGTATAAATTTTAAAACCCTAGTAGCAATTATTTTTCTGGAGCATACTATTGATCCAGAGAACCCTGATACAATATAAAAAGCAAGGAGCTCTGAAATTTCTCACTAGGTGCATATGTGGAACTTTTGACTGGTATGACACAACCCAAGTTGTCTGTTTCATTTCCAGATACTGCTAAAAGCTACTGTCCAAATTGTTACACAAGACTTTGAAAAGTGATTTGAAGCAAGTGTGATTGCACACACGTACACACATCCCTTCTAGGTAGATACAAATTAGTTCTAGATACAATTTACTATAAAATCAATGTTATTAAAATTATTTGATATGCATTCATTAACATTCCTGCTTATCATTTGAGCCTCAAAACTTTCAGTATTGTTCTTAGATACTTTTATTTTTTATAATTTCTTCTTCTTTATTTGCCATTTTAGAAAAAAAGTATTTCATGTATAGCACTGCCGTTAAAATAATAAAGTGTTATTTAATGGCATTTATTCTATTGTGCCATTAAAGGAATGTCTCCCTAGAGAAGAGCGCTTTACTGTACCCACTATCTACCCATTATCATGTTATATGATACTTCAAAGAATGGAAACTAGATGGTACAAAGAAATAAGTGGAACAATCTTCTTATAACTTCAAATGGAAACTTAGAACCATAAAAAAAATGCAAAACTATAAATAACCTGTTTCCTTAAGCAAAAGCAAGAATCCAAAGTATGTTAATGATACTTGGGAGAATTTCTTCAGACTTCCTCAATTATCCCTTTAACCTCTATACAACAAAATTGAGGTAAACAAAAATTAAAAGAGAAGCAGAACCTGGCAGACAGATTAGTTTGAAAGAAAAAGGAAGGAAAGATTTTAAATATAAAGCAAGGAACTTAAAGTAAACATATTTCCACTTTCCATTCATCATTTCTCTGTAATAGTTCCATATTATTATTTTAATTATAATTTGAAAATATTCCCCGAAACACTTGTCAAAAACTATTTTTAAACATATAAAATAAATGCCATCAATGGGCAGACTCATTCTCCTCCACAGCTGAAAGACCCATTATTCTACAGGAGAGCTAGATCTTAACTATTTCTCTCTGAAATGTCAATAGGGATGAGGTCATACTTGTCTCTGAGGATAAACGGTACCAGAATAAGGGAGCCTTCACCCAGAAGACTTATTTCTTATTTCCACTATAAGATGTGTTATTGAATCAACAGAATTTACTTGAATTGGACTAGCATCTTTAATTGAACCTAGAAGCCAATCAGTAAATAATGGTGCTCAGACAAAAGAGGCTATCATATGCAGGATCCAATCAGGTTGGTTATTGGGACCAGAGGTTTAGTCTTCTGAGTTTTTGGACTCATGCTAGAGTCCATCTTCAGGGAACTCTCTTTAGCAGTGAGTGTTCTTTGGGCTATTCTGTGTGTGGTATTTATGTAGTGCCTATTGTATGTAGCTTTTTTGATGCAGATTGGGGTGTTGATGGTTGGCTATTAAGTTGTTGGCTATTGTTTCCTTGTGCTGCCAATCCCTCACTTCTTATCCTGTTTCCCTGAAAATAAGCCCTCCCCAGATAATAAGCCCAATCAGGCTTTTGAGCGCATGCGCTAAAATAAGCCCTCCCCCAAAAATAAGCCCTCTCTGAAAAATATTGCAACACAGCAGCAGCCATGAGGTGGCCACGCTTGCTGCCTCCTGCACCTCAGAAATAATAAGACCTCCCCGAAAATAAGGCCAAGTGCTTATTTCGGGGGTCAAAAGAAAATAAGACCCTGTCTTATTTTGGGGGAAACACAATAAGTATTTGATAGGCTGGTGGTAAATCAGCATATTGACTGACAAGACGCCCGTTTCCCAGACTTCAATCACTTCTCTGGCTGTTTGCTTGCCTGCTTGTCCAACAATCATAAAATCATGTACAGTATGTCCTTGTTCATTGCAGTGAGGCTACCAATGAGTTTGAGTCTCCTTGCCTGACCGCTTGCTTGTGTTGTTGCAATCTGGTGGTTAGTTCCCCCCCATCTCCCCTACATAGTCACAGGGGGATCTGATAGATTACATTAGAAGTATCTCCCACCTCCAAATGATCTTTAAGATTGTTTGAAAGTGGGAGATGCTTCCAATGTAGTCTACCGGAGCCCCTGCAGATTGCTCGTGTGGCTATGTAAGACAGACAGGAAGACAGTTAACCACCAGATTGCAAGAACACAAGCGAGTGGCCAGATAAAGGGCCCAAACTCATTGATAGGCTCTGATTGCAATGTACAAGGGCATACATTCAATTTTGCAGAACTTCCATTATCTCCATCAATGTCATCTTAGTTGCCCAGCTCATTCAAGATCCATTACAACATTAGGGAGAAGATAAAGTACCCAGACGACACATTATTAAATGGAAATTGGGGGGGGGGGGAGAGACAGAAGGGGAAAACAGAAAAGAAAATACTAAATATACAAGTATATATTCAAGAGCGAGATATAAAGGGGAAACATGTCCAGGGTAGACTAGTGAAGGTAAGAGAATAAGAAATGATACTAAATTATATTTGGGCTGACGGAAATACCATCCCAAGGAAACATAAACTGAGTTTTGAAATATACACCAACAATAATAGAAAAAGAAAGTGAGAGAGAAGGAGAGATTGAAATGAAGATGGGAAAGAAGAAAGAGGTAAGGAGAGGAGGATGGAAGGGAGAGAAAGAGAAGGAGAGAGGGTAGGAAGGGGAAGAGGAAGAGCAGGAGTAAGAGAAAGGTAAGGGAAGAAGAGAGGAGAAGGAGAGGAGGAAGGAAGAAAGTAAAGAAGGGAGTGAGGGAGAAAAGAAAGGGAAAACAAGGTGTTACAAAAGGAGGAAGGGATGGTAAATAAAGCAACCCAAATTGTACATTATAACTTATTAAATGAAATAATAAATGTATAAGTATGATAAATGTAAAGAAGAATACCAATTATGTGAATGTATACTCTCAGAGGCATACGCTAGACTGAATCCCAACTGTTTAGATAATTTGCTTCATCAAGAGCCTTGTACAATTCTGCCCCACCATCTTTACCCCAAAGGAAACATACTAGAATTTCTCTGGATAGCAGTTAGTTATCACTGCCTCTTGCAGAAAGGTGTCATCACCCTCGTTACCAAAGAAAAATTCACCATAGCTTCAACCTGTTACTTCCCTGACAATTTTGACAAAGTGGGTAGGAGGAGATTTAGTCCATGGGGGCAGAACTAAAACCTATTTCTCTATCAATAAGTTTGAAACAAAATCAGATGACTCTACAAAAAAGTCCTAGTGTCAACATATTTTGACCAGCCAACTTTTAGCCCTAAAATTAGAATTATTTCTAAACAATGTATGGATGAAATTACTGCAGAAACATATTGGTATTCTGCAGTGGTGGGTTCTTAGCGGTTCGGATTGGTTTGGCTGAACTGGTAGTAGTTGGAACCAGCAGTGACCCAGGGATGCCATGCCCCCGAACCAGTTCTCCTGGTGGCGCCATAGGTGCCGCCATCTTGTTTTTTGCTTCTGTGCATGTGCAGAGCAATTTTATTGCTCTGTGCAGGCACGTGCAGCGCCCAACAAGCGCGCATGCACATGGCACACCCACTCTCTTCAACCAGAGCTCTGTACCCTCTAGGGCTGTGATGGTTAACCTTTTTGGCACTGAGTGCCGAAACTGGAACACCTGTGCCTGCACCCGAACTGGAGTCCCAGAACCCAGAAGAGAGCAGCTGGCCAATGCGCATGCATGCAGCGGCCAGCTGCTCTTCTGGGTTCCATCACACGCATGCCTGCCAGCCAGCTGGTCTAGAGCACATGAGCGCCGGCCAGCTGCTCTCTTCTGGGTTCTGGCGCATGCATGTGTGTGCCAGAACCTGGAAGAAAGCAGCTCTCCAGCGCGCATGCGCGTGGCGAAACACAGAAGAGCAGCTGGCTATGGCGTGTGTGCCCACAGAGAGGGCCATAGATTCACCGTCATGGCTCTAGGGTTACATAGACCTTAGTACAATCTCTTGATAGCTACTTCCAACAGTCAGGCAGCATCCACTGCACTAGTAACCAATCTGTCTCATCTGATATATCTACCTTTATATTTCTATGAAACTCTTAACTCTGCCTTCCCTGAGTTTAAAGGGAACATGTACTCCCACTCTAGCACAAAGCACATAGTCATTTCTGTTCCCTCACCTGATGAATGACTGTTCCAATTTCCCTTCCAATCCTTCTTTGAAATGTCTTGAGATTTGACTGTGGCAGTCCAATCTGCTTTCCAACAAATAACCCACAAAATTCTCAGACTTGGGCTGATAATTCCATGTCAAATAAGTGGAATATGATTCCTCTCAAAATTTATAATACAGTTCCTCAAGTCAAATGGCAGCTCATTTTCACTGTTGAGGCTTGGATTTGATTATAGCTGATAGTTCCAAGTGATGGCAGTCTGTCTAAACATGCCATTAGCTACAACACAAGATACTCTCCTGAACATGATGCTGGATCCCCCGTGCCATATCTGCTACCCATGAAGACATCACTATAATTGAATTGAATTTTATTGAATTTATTGAATTTATAGACCGCCCCCTCTCCCTGAAGGGACTCGGGGCCGATGATTTTCAAACTGTCACAGCCTCTGCTTACAAGCACCCTGAAGCCCCACCATTTCCCTCTTCATACTCATGCTGTACTCCAGGGGTGTCAAACTGGCGGCCTGTGGGCCGGAGGCATCATGTGCAGGCCACACCCATCCCAGGTCCAGGAAGAGAAAAACACCATGAAGCATCACATGATGACAACCTGATACTGCTAGTTTGACACCCATGCTGTATTCCATTACTACTTCTTCCCATATTTCTTACAGTTCCTCTGCTGATCATCTTACCACAACACCAAAGCTCTAAAAACTACCCATACTACTTTCATTTTCACTTGTCTTGGATTCTTTTTCAGTGGTTGCTTCTAGAACAAAAAACCTCTGGATTACAGTGCTATAAACAGCCATTTTATGGCGCGTATATGTAATAATAGAAATTCCTGCAAAATAATTTTCAAAGAAATTAAATATTGTACTACACTTCCAGGTTTTATAGAAACTGGGTTTTTAAATCAACTTCTTTGGAAGACATTTACCAACCAAGTGGTGTCATTTCACCCTCTTGTGGCAGATCCAGGGATGATTTCATTTTTAAGTCTTGAACAGCATGGTATTGTCAACAACATTGCATTTCTGTACTGTGGCTTATTTAAGGTTTCCAAGTTTTTTTTAAATAGTCCTTTACATCCTAATTAAAGAATATAAAAATGTTTATTGGCTCAGAGTAAATTTTAGGTAATTTCTTAAAACTGTAATCTTCTAAACTATAGAGTGAACTGTTTCAAAGTAATTTTAGAAAAATCTCTTCAGAACAATCTCACTGGTAAGAAGCATGAAGTGGTATGCTAGAAGCCAGGAATTTGCATGAAATTGATGCACTCTAAGTGTATGGTCACAAGGCTTTTAAGGTTAACAAAAGGTCTGATTCATATGGATTCAAGGCCACCTCTAATTTGCTCCCTAGGTGCTATTTTTGGGGTTCTGCAACCACCAAAATATTGACAGCAATGGGCCTTTTAATTCTGATGGGAGGGGAGATGATGACTGTCCCATTCTGATTTTCTTAAGTAATGTACCTGAGGGCTAGAGCTATTCTGTTAAGCTAAACTCCTGAGCATATTTTCGGGGGGGGGGGGAAGGTAGTGTATCTTATTTTTTATTCTACCAAAAGGAGACAGACATAAAAGGTAATTTCTTAAAATATTCATGAGCTGCTGTACAATAAAAGTGGCTTGCCAAATTAGATTGAAAATTTATCAGATATTAATCTGAGAGCAGGACAGACCGCAGTGTTACAGGTCAAAAAAAGGTGTATAAAAGCTAGTGTGCTTCTTCAGCAAAAGCCAGAGAACATGAATTGACAAATAAAAGTTGATTAAATGGTAAAGCAACGCAAAAGTAGCCTTTTTAAAAATACATTGTAATGGTATATCATGAGGGCATATGGTCATGAATAGTTTTGGGTTGATAATTAATGATTTAGTAAGTGGAAGGGGCATATCATTTACAATGGTAACAGTATCCAAAAAGTTAATTGAAGATCTTTTTCTCCCCACTGAATAACATAAACATATTTATTTGGCAGATAACTGCTCCACTGTATTCTCCCTCCACCCAAGCACTTAGCTGTAAAGTAGCAATGTAGGTTACCCAGAAGTGGTCAGCACTTCTTGGAAATTGGAAATGGAAATTCTTAATGAGCTGGGAACCAAGCTATATCTTTCCAACACAACGATGCAGCTACTAGAAGCACCTGCTAGAATCTAATCTAGCTGGAGATTTTTTTAAAAATAAGCACAAAAGAGATGATATTACGTTCATTTCATCCAAGAAGGAATGCCCAGATTAGAAAGCTCAAAAGATTTCTTTGTGATGCTGCCACAGCATTCTGTGCATCCTATTTTGCCCAGCTCTTGTCCCCTTCCTAACTATGGGAGGAGTCAAAACTCCAACTCAAATCGTGAAGATGTTCCTGGGTGCACACCTGGGTCCACGCAGGATGAGCAGCTGACATCTAAACCAACCAAACTGTTGCCTTAAGAATGTTCAAGTGTGGGTTTCGGGCTTCCTTGGCACACTTCTTTTCCCGAAGGGCATGAACGCTCCCGCAGAGAATGTTCACCACCACGGGAAAGCCCCTTTCGGCCGCTAACCCCTTATTTCACAGTGCTGTGTTCCTGGTCCACGGCAGCAGCTCTACCGCCTTCCAGATGTTGACCTCCTGCGGGGCCATCTACCACCGCGGCTGGCTTTCCTGGACGGCGGTCAGGCCTGTCTTTCGGCCGGTCTCTCGAGGCCACCATCCTCCTCTCGGCCTGATCTGTCAGTTCTCTCGCGGGCAGACACCCTAAAGCACGCGCCTACACACGGCCGCCCGCCCGCCCGCCGCCGCCGCCCTCGGAAAGCGAGGCAGCTCCTCCACCCCTCTTTTCCCCACCCGCTCGCCTTTCCCGCCGGTTCACCCACCCTGCAGGGGCCATCGGCGAAGAAGACGGCCAACGGCAGGTTACAGGCGATCAGCGCATGGGGCAGATCGTGCAGCGAGACCGTCTCCATGTCGATGAAGTTCCAGTCCGATTCAAGCTCCACCGCCGCTTCCACCTCCTCCTGCTCCGCCGCCTTTTCCTCGCTTTCTGGCTGCGTTTCGCCAACGGGAACTGCTGCCTTTGCGTCTTCTGCGGTTGCCGCAGCCCTCTTCTCGCCTGGGTCGCCTTCTTCCTCGTACGGCTCCCGCTGCTCTTCCCAGCCGCCCCCCCGATCCTCCATGCCGAGGGCAGGGGAGGAGCCAGTGGGTGGCAACACACGCGCTCGGGTTGGGCCCAGCTGAGGTAGGAAGAAACAGGGATTAGCGTCGTCGCCGCCCACCCAAAATTAACCCCCTCGGCCCCTGAGGTCGGACGGGCGTCACGCCAAGGCCTGTCCCGAGCCAATCAAACCCCTCGACTCCACTTCAACAGGTTACCTATCGTGAAGCGTCTCGGCTCCACAACAACCATTTTAGGTGAGGGCACTGCCCACCTTTGCTTCTCCGCCCCCTTCTCGGTTTCTTGCTTTGCGAAGGGCGTAGCGTTGGTCTCCTGCGACCCGCGCTCAGAATCTCCTTCACTTTCGTTGCATAGAGGCAGTAATTACGAGTCCCGAAGGCCTTTTTTTTAGATGAATGGGAAAGGCGTTTTGTAGCTTCTGTAGGCCATATTATTGAGGCTTAAGGCTGCATTTAAGTTATTTATCTAGTTCAGTGGGTCTCAACTTTCCTAATGCAACCTTCCTTTAATACAGTTCCTCAGGTTGTGGTGACCCCCAACCATAAAATTATTTTATGTTTTCCGTATTTTTTCGAAAATATGTGTTTTCCAATGGTCTTAGGCGACCCCCTGTGTCGTTCGACCCCCAAGGGGGTCCCGACCCACAGGTTTAGAACCACTGATCTAGTTCTTAACCTAACGAGATCGAGACAACCATTCAAACATTTTCCCTATATTGTAAGGCTGTTTGCAAACGTTGATCATTGCCTGAAAATACACTTATAAAGGTAAACCTCCTCCTTGGGGTGCTCTGTACTGAGTTCACTACAACAGCTTTTTGTAAAGATGCTCAGTTACAATGATTAAATTGCAGTCCTTAGCCTCACTCATTTGGGAGCAACTGCTTAGCACTCTGGTTCTCAAACCTTTTCTTCAACTAGGGACCACCTTTAAATCCCTTTTGTGGCCACAGACCATGGCCACCGGCTCCCAAGACTTAACTCAAGATTTAAATCGTAACATTTCTTCAAGTCTTTGCAGTCTCCCTGGGATGACATTGCGGCCCCCCAGGGGTCCGCGGATCAGAGGTTAAGAATCACTGGCTTAGTACAAAGAGGATAGTAATAGTGTTTCCTCCAAATTGTGGCTGACATTTTTGTATCTTACCTTACTTTGCACCCACTTTTCTTGTATTCCCACAACAATAAATATCTGAGTTAGGTTAGAGCTAAGAGCCAAGTCACTTGGCCAGTGAGTTTCCTTGGCAGAGGGTTGATCTGAACCTGGGTGTCCCTGGTCATAATCCATAAAGGCTGCATCATAGTCCTTGTGTCTATGGAGATCCTCAATTATCTAGGTCATGGTTGTCCTAAAGGTGCTTTTCCAAAGGGCAACTGGACTTTCTTGTTTTTTTTTCTCTTGAAAATGTTTCGCTTCTCATCCAAGAAGTTTCCTTGGTTCATCAGCTCAGATCTTAAAAACCAAGAAAATCCAGTTGCCGTTTGGAAAAGCACCTTTGGGACATACACTATATTGCCAAAAGTATTCGCTCACCCATCCAAATAATCAGAATCAAGTACCTCGGCATGCAGACTGTTTTTACAAACATTTGTGAAAGAATGGGTCGCTCTCGGGAGCTCAGTGAATTCCGGCGTGGAACTGTGATAGGATGCCACCTGTGCCACAAATCCAGTCGTGAAATTCCTCGCTCCTAAATATTCCACAGTCAACTGTCAGCTGTATTATAAGAACATGGAAGTGTTTGGGAACGACAGCAACTCAGCCACGAAGTGGTAGGCCATGTAAACTGACGGAGCAGGGTCAGCAGATGCTGAGGCGCATAGTGCGAAGAGGTCGCCAACTTTCTGCAGAGTCAATCGCTACAGACCTCCAAACGTCACATGGCCTTCAGATTAGCTCAAGAACAGTGCGCAAAGAGCATCATGGAATGGGTTTCCATGGCCGAGCAGCTGCATCCACACCATATCTCACCAAGTACAATGCAAAGCGTCGGATGCAGTGGTGTAAAGCACACTGCCACTGGACTCTAGAGCAGTGGAGCGCATTCTCTGGAGTGACGAATCACGCTTCTCCATCTGGCAATCTGATGGACGAGTCTGGGTTTGGCAGTTGCCAGGAGAACGGTACTTGTCTGACTGCATTGTGCCAAGTGTAAAGTTTGGTGGAGGGGGGATTATGGTGTGGGGTTGTTTTTCAGGAGCTGGGCTTGGCCCCTTGGTTCCAGTGAAAGGAACTCTGAATGCTTCAGCATACCAAGACATTTTGGACAATTCCATGCTCCCAATTCTGTAGGAACAGTTTGGAGCTGGCCCCTTCCTCTTCCAACATGACTGTGCACCAGTGCACAAAGCAAGGTCTATAAAGACATGGATGACAGAGTCTGGTGTGGATGAACTTAGATGATGATACCTTGCTCAGTAGTAGTAACTGTGATACCTTGCTCAGTAGTAGTAACTGTGAAAGGGATCTTGGAGTCCTAGTGGACAACCATTTAAATATGAGCCAGCAGTGTGCAGCAGCTGCCAACAAACCCAACACAGTTCTAGGCTGCATCAACAGAGGGATAGAATCAAGATCACGTGAAGTGTTAATACCACTTTATAATGCCTTGATGAGGCCACACTTGGAATACTGCATTCAGTTCTGGTCGCCACAATGTAAAAAAGATGTGGAGACTCTAGAAAGAGTGCAGAGAAGAGAAACAAAGATGATTAGGGGACTGGAGACTAAAACATATGAAGAACGGTTGCAGGAACTGGGTATGTCTAGCTTAAGAGAAAGAAGGACTAGGGGAGACATGATAGCATTGTTCCAATATCTCAGGGGTTGCCACAAAGAAGAGGGAATCAAACTATTCTCCAAGGCACCTGAGGGTAGAACAAGAAGCAATGGGTGGAAACTAATCAAGGAGAGAAGCAACTTAGAACTGAGGAGAAACTTCCTGACAGTTAGAACAATTAATCAGTGGAACAGCTTGCCTCCAGAAGTTGTGAATGCCCCAACACTGGACGTCTTTAAGAAGATGTTGGATAGCCATTTGTCTGAAACGGTATAGGGTTTCCTGCCTAGGCAGGGGGTTGGACTAGAAGACCTCCAAGGTCCTTTCCAGCTCTACTATTGTATTGTATTATTGTAACTTGACTGGCCTGCACAGAGTCCTGACCTCATCCCGATAATTCATCCCAAAGGTGTTAATTAGAGCGGAGATTGAGAGCCAGGCCTTCTCGTCCAACATCAGTGTGTGACCTCACAAATGCGCTTCTGGAAGAATGGTCAAAAAGTCCCATAAACACACTCCTAAACCTTGTGGACAGCCTTCCCAGAAGAGTTGAAGCTGTTATAGCTGCAAAGGGTGGACCGAGGTCATATTGAACCCTATGGATTAGGAATGGGATGTCACTTACAGTAAATTCATATGCGAGTAAAGGCAGGTGAGCGAATACTTTTGGCAATATAGTGTATTTCTATGATTATCAGAAAGGTAGGGAGAAATGAATAATGGCAGTCAGCTCGAATAGTTTTAAGACATACTGTAGGTGTTTTTTTTTTAATTAGATGGAATAAAAATAAGGTACGTATAGTTAAATCCATGGCTACAAATGATGAAGTCTTGGTATCTGAGGCAGTAAGCCTCCTTAGCAGTTGCTAGGGAACAAGCGTGGAGCTCTGATGAGAGCTTGACTACTCTGGAAACCAAATGCCCATCAGTTTTATGTACATATAATGGAAGAGGCCATCTGTGAATTATATTGAGGGCTATATGCTGACATAAATGTGTCCCTACTAAATCCACATTCAGGCATTTATTGCATAAAAATCTATCAGAGGCAGTAAATGTGTTTTATCAAAGTCTGCCTCTGTTAAATAGGGATACTTTTTGGTTTTTTTGTTTAAGGCAGGGATATGAAGCCTACAAATAGAAGCAACTAAATTTGTTTATTTATTGAGATTTCTATCTACTTTTTCTCAAAAGAGCTCCCTTCCCTTTAACCCTACAACAGCAAAGTGAACTGGATTGGGATAAGAAAGAATGATTAGCCTCCAAACATCAATTATATATGATACACTTCTGGATTTTTTAAAAAAGAAATCAAGAGATTGCAACATTCAAGATAAGCATGCTTAGATGATACAGAATGAAAACTGAGGAATGAAGCAACAACAGAAACTCAATATTTTGTTCTTTTCTAGACATCAAATGTCACTTATTTACCTCTGATACTTCATTCTGACTATTTTCTTCCGATAAATAATTGTATTAGTATTTCTGGACTAATATTTAAGCAAGCATTCTGGGCAGAGGTATTTCCAAGATATCTGTGGGAGGTCTGATCACCAAATCAGATGTTATCTGAGGAAAATATTGAGACTTTTCTTAATTCATAATAATATGCCAAAGGAATATTGATCCTTCTGTAATGCTCTAGATACAAATATCTTGCAAATTATTAATAATATCTATACACATGAACATTAATATGTTTATTTTGAAGCAAGTCATACAGATTTCAGTGCAGAGAGAACAAATTGGAGTGAGAGCAGTTTAAATTGGATGAACATTCAGACTTAGAATATCATGGATGATCAAATACTACCATCTAGTGGGAGTTGGTAAAGTATATAATGGAACAGAATGTAATAGAATATTCTTGATTGGCCAAGTGTGAACACACTGGGAATTTATCTCTGGTGCATAAACTCTCAGTATATATAAATACAAACAAGAAAGCGATAAATCATAAAATGCAATAATAAATCAAGCTATTTTTCAAGGCACCTGAAAGCCAGACGAGGAATAATGGGTGGAAACTGATCAAGGAGAGATTCAACCTAGAGATAAGAAGAAATTTTCTGACAGTGAGAACAATCAACCAATGGAACAGCTTGCCTTCAGAAGTTGTGGGAGCTTCATCACTGGAGGCTTTCAAGAACAGATTGGACTGCCATGTGTCAGAAATGGTGTAGGGTCTCCTGCTTGGGTGGGGGGTTGGACTAGATGACCTACAAGGTCCCTTCCAACACTGTTAATCTGTAATCTAAAATCATAAGATATAACCAACAAAGTGATAGTCATAACATACCAATAGGAGTAGGTAATAGGAAGGATAATAATAATACAGTCCTGCTTCATAGTTAGATATCCTTAGGCATAGATAGTGCTGTGTGAATTATGTGTTTAGCAGAGTGATGGCATGGTGGGGAAATTGTCTTTGTGTCTAATTGTTTTGGCATGCAATGCCCTGTAGCTTCTCCTGAGGGGAGAAGTTGAAACAGTTTATGTCCAGAATGTGAGGGGTATGTAGATATTTTCTCAATTCTCTTTCTATCTTGTGCAGTATACAGGTCATCAAAGGAAAACTGGTTGCAGTTGTTTTTTCTGCAGTCCTAACTATCTGTTGAAATCTGTGCCTGACCTGTTTAGTTGCTATACAAAACCAGACGGCTATAGAAGTACAAAGGATAGAATCAATAATTCCTCTGTAGAACTATATCAGCAGCTCCTTGGGCAATCTGCGCTTTCTGGGTTGATACACGAAAAACATTCTTTGTTGTGCCTTTTAATGATGGTTCTAACGTTAGGTGTCCATTTCAAGTCCTGGGAGATTATAGAACCCAGAAACTTGAAGGTCTCTATTGTCTCATACTGGGCAACACAATTGATACTGTGTTGCCCAGTATAAGACATGTTAGAATAGGAGGGCTCCTCCTAAAATCTACTGTCATCTCTACGGTTTTAAGTGTGTTCAGTTCTAGATTGTTCTGGCTGCACCACGGGAGCAGTTGTTCAACCTCCCATCTATATGCAGATTCATCACCATTTTGAGTGAGACCAATGTTGTATCATCTGCAAACTTCAGTACTTTAATAGAGGGATCCTTTGATGTGCAATCATTGGTAGAGAGAGAAAAGAGTAATGGATAGACCACACGAAACATACCTGTGCTAATTGAACAGGTATTTGATGTGATTTTTACCTAATTTCACCTGCTGCTTCCTATCTGTTAGAAATCTTATAATCCACCTACAAATGCGGCCAGGGAAAGCTAGTCTACAAAATACATTTAAATTTACAATCTATAATAATGTACAGTTTGATAAATATACCTTTGTTTAATCTTATCCACTTAATATCTGGTTATCCAAAATGCAGAGGAAATATAAAAAAACATGGTATAATTGGTATAACACACACACACCTATTCCAATTTTCACCTAATTTGCCTGTTGTTTGAACCACTATTCTTTTTCCTCTTACTTTTTCACTTCTTTTTATCCCTACTTGCTCTACTTTTACTGATGATAATCAGACATAGTTATGAGCCTTTGATTAAAGATAGTGAAGTGAAGGTACTTCTAGAACATCATTGCACATGGCCATCAGCACTGGGGTTTTTTGTAGCGTAGACAAATGGTTGGAAGAAATATGAACCACTGGTCAGACATTTTATAGATAAAGTTGATCATATTTGTTAAAAGCTGTGAATTTGATGGTTAACATCCAAGCAATTGACATGCTGGTGTCCTGTAGTATTATCTGGGAGATACTGTATTTGAACCTGTGGATCTTGAAAAAGTGGATAAGGTCCTCTGTGATTCTGCCTCCTGTTGGAAAGTTCCTTGCTCTAGATCAGGGGTGTCAAACTCACATCACTGCGGCGTCACATGACGTATCGGGACTTTCCCCCTTCGTTAAACCATGTGTGGGTGTGGCCAGCATGTGATGCATTGGGCCCATGGGCCGGGAGTTTGACAGCCCTGCTCTATATTCAATTACAGTAACCATCAGTGCACCATTGAAAGAGCTGAAGCATCAGGTTAGGGACAAATAACCATGGAGAAAATATTTTTGGTCACTAAGAGTGCAAGAACAATTTTATGGCCTGTAATCAATCAGTAAACCATCAAGACTTAAAATGGTGGAATTGTAGTATCTGATAATTACTATATAACATTAAACTGTATATAAGATAAACACTCTGATTATTTGCAACAGCAGTGGCTGGTCATATTGCATTCTTTATGCTAGTTTTGCCAGACTAAGTTGAACATTTAATACTGTTGTCTATATAAACTAAAATAATTCAATTCAAAGGAATAAATGTCATCAATACAGACAACATTCAGAGGCCATGGGGAAAAAAACCTTAAACTTCTAAAATACTTTCTGGTTCAACTAAGAACCAACATTTTAAGGGTAAAAACTTGAATATTTCAACATTATAATACATCAATTATAATTTATCAGTAGGTCTGACTATATTTATTTGAGAACAATCAGAAGCATTTTTGGGTAACCCAGGCAAATGAAAAGGTAGCGCTATCAGTATTGTATGCTATTGTGAATTGTGAAAGGTTTCATGCTTATCTTGTGTATATTTTAGCTTCATGTAGAAACAGCAGGGCTGCACTTCTTATTTCTTAGTCTTCTATCCCATTGTTTACATTTTGTATTTCTCATGAAAAGAAAAGGAGAGAGAGGATAAACTGGATTAAATCAGCTTTAATATATTAAAGGTTAAACTGCCACAAGTTTTTCCATTTTTAAACCTAAAATTGACATAACTTTTAGTTAGTTTTACTTAGATGAAAAAAAATAGTAAAATCAATGCATATAGTTTCCTTTCTTTTATCAAAATAATAACATCCTCGGATGTCCACATTTCCAACATCATAAAATAATTGAATCTATGAACCATAAGAAAACATGCAGGTCCTAAAATACTGTTCGGTGCAGGAATCTACTATCACATACCTTCCCTTCTATTATTCTCTGGATATAAAAATATGGAATAGTACTAAGGATTATACCTTGGAAGCCCCACTTAATATTTTTTTCCATATTGCTGCAACATTATAAGCAGAATCCTTTGGGTAGACCAGTTGCAAAGCCACTCAAATTTATCCAATGGCCATGAGCGTATCATAAGATCTAAATGCTTTATTGAAATCAAGGTTCACTACGTCCACAACATTACCTAGGTCTACCAAATTAATTGTTATTATGTCTTTTTTAAAAAGATAAAATTAGCCTGACTTTTCTTCTCTTTAATAAATCCATGCTGGCAGCATGCTTTTCTAAAAAGTCTCAAATAATCTATTGTACATATAGCCCAGTTCATTTAATAACTGTTCAAGTTTACAACAGCACTGAAAAAAGTGACCTGATCATTTTTCACAGTTAAGAACTTGCAGCATCCCCATAATCATGTGATCAAAACTCAGATGCTTGGCAACTGATTCATATTTATGACCTTTGTTGTGTCTCAAGTTCATGTGATCATCTTTTGTGACCTTCTGACAAGCAAAGTCAATTGAGAAACTGGATTTATTTAACAACTGGATTACTAATTTATCACTTAACAGCTGTGACAAGAAAGGTCGCAAAATGAGGCAAAACTCACTTTAAAATGTCTCACTTAACAATATAAATTTTGGGCTCCATTGTGGTCATAAGTCAAGGACTACCTGTATTCACTTGTTTAGCATAGACATTAAGCAAAACAGACTGCAATTTCTTGGTTTTTCTATCTTTCAATTTTTAAATAGTGAATTTATGTTTTCTCTTCTGTAATTGTTCAATACTTTATTAGTTCTCAGAGAGTTTTTATTCAAATAAATACTGCATTTAATATATCGTGCTAGTTCATCCAACATCTAGCCCTGGAGACTTGCATTGTTTAAGATAGCATTGTATGTTCTTATTACATGTTGATCAACCCTGAAGTTTATTTCCATACAACCGTATTAGGATGGGGTGTCTCCTCTTCTATGAGGAATGAAAGACACAAAATTCCTTTTCTTCATACAATCACCACCTTTCCTCCACAACAAACCATCTTATTTATTCATTTATTTCTGCAAATCCCTCATTATGTTTTTTATATCTCACCAGCCTCATTTTACTTTGAGGTTTAGCTTTTCACATTTTATCCGGATAGTCTTAAACTATGAGTTTGACTTGCTCTTTAGTTATCAATCCTTCCTTCCTTGTTTCCTTTTTGCTTCTCAGTTTGAAATTGAATTTCTACATTAGGTCATTTAAAGCTTTGTCCTTTTTTCATCTCATGGGGAACATTTTTGGCTTATTTTCAATCTGTCTCTTTTTGATATCTCCTATTTCCTTTTGATTGGATTATTATACTTTCTATGATTTCAGTCTACAATACACCGCCAACCTAACCAGTTCCAATGTATGTATTTATGAAAATCCTGTGTTACTTGCTCGATATCTAAATAATGTTTATGTCTCAATGCATATAAAGTTAATGAGCAAGTCTGACTTGATTATTTAAAACATTACATAACCTATAAAACAATCAATTGTTCAACATTTGTTCCAGATTTTTTGTTGTTGTTGTTGTTGGTTTGGTTGGTTTCTCTGTTGCTTCATCATATTGGCAAGTTTGCCTGGTGGCAAAAGGACTAAGCAAATTTCTATTTCTGAACATCTTTAAAGAATTTCTGTGAAAGCAATGTTCCTAACCTTCTGCCTAAACAAAATGTGTTCTACCACGTATACCCCTGTGTGTGAATAATTATGTACAAGTCCTTAATAGTAATGGTAATGCTAGAAGACTTGCACTGCAGCCTTAACCTTTCCATGCTCTCTTCAATATAAGTATCTTAATCAAACCTGCAAAGCAGTGGTGGGATTCTTTTTTTTTTTACTACCGGTTCTGTGAGCATGGCTTGGTGGGCGTGGCTTGGTGGGTGTGGCAGGGGAAGGTTACTGCAAAATCCCCATTTCCTCCCAATCAGCTGGGACTCAGGAAGCAGAGAATAGATGGGGGTGGGGCCAGTCAGAGGTGGTATTTACCTGTTCTCTGAATTACTCAAAATTTCCACCACCAGTTCTCCAGAACTGGTCGGAACTGCTGAATACCACCTCTGCTGCAAAGACTCCTGTTTAAAATAGGGATCATTTTCTATTCTACTTCTTAGATCCATATTTCAAGTATATCTCATATTTATATAAAAATTGGGCTTGTTTAGTGTTAATTACATTGTAGTTTTCAGAATGAGTTTATTTTTTTTTAAAAAGGAGGGGCTTATTTTGCTTGGTAACATTATAGCTTGCTCACATATTATAGGACCAAAATAACCTCTCAAAAGTTAGTTATTGACCTTTCCTGAAAAACCCATGTCTGCATCTATGTCCTACATTGTTTCACTTGCCGCAAAGGTAATTTTTAAACCACTTTCAAACAACACTTTGCCTGACTCTAGCAATTATTTGTAAAGCTAATCTATTGTTTCACGAACCCCCCCCCCCGAACATTCATAAGCAAATACTGCTAATCTATTTAAGATTGTATGTATCTGTCCTTGAAATTCTGTCTTTCATTGGTAACCTACCACTATTTAATAATTGTAGCCTTCACATTTTTTAGAAAAAGATGAGTTTTGTTGTAGTTTATATATGAGTTAACTAATTTGAATAATATAAGAATTTATAAGAATTTTGTATCAACACCATTGCAACTACTTGTATGCAATCACCTCAACTTTAGAACCTTTCAGATTTTCTTCTATATGTTATTCTCTCCGTTATTCACAGCGGCTCTTCTGTGTTTACATGACAGAATGAAAGTCACTTAATTATCTTACAATCTTATTATACTAGCCACTTTGCTAATAAACAAGCAACAAGGTTATCAATGATTCAGTGGGAATCCATATCATGTTCTCTAATATTATTCTGCACTTTCAAATAATTCAGTGATCCCTTGTTAGATGGGATGTGTGAAGGAATGTTGTTGGGAATGACATTATGTGTTGCCACAGCCACATCTGTAGTTAACAATGCACTATATAAACCATTATTAACCACAAAAGATTCTGCCATAATAGTGCAATTGTGTGCAATTTTACTCAATATAAATCTTTCTTACTTTGGTGAACTCTGCTTAGAACTGCATTTAAAAACTGTTAGTCATGTGGGTCTTTACTTTATACTGCAAACAGAAAAGGATGCAAACAAGAAAAAAGTGTAGAAGCATTAATTGTGGCACGTTGGAACTCTCCTCTCATTTTTGCATGCTTACTTGCCTTTACCATAGGTTTCATTTCCTAATTATACCGCATTTTATTAAACTTGAACTTTCCAGAAGAAAAAAAAATATTTTGGATTCTGATGTGCATGACATTAAAACATCATTAAGCACAAGTGATAGAAATCAACACATTAAAGAATAGATGCAGTCTTTGCTGCAAATAATATCAGCGATAGAGCTTTCTATCTCCCTGGAATTCCCATTGAGTTTGATGGATTGGACATTTGTCTGGAATGATGCAGGGTCTCCTACTCAAATGGGTTGAAATAGAAAACTGTCCAGGCTCCTTCCAACGCTAATATTCTATGTTTTATGCCCTATGTTCTAGATGTTATTGATTACATTGTGTATATTTTTAACTGGGAACATTTCTTGGTGCATGTGACTGCTCCCAGGTGAAAATAATTTATTTATTCAATTTCTATAGCTGCCTATCTCACTCAATGACTCTGGGCAGCTTACAGTTCAAAATTGTATTTGTCCTTGTAGTCCATTTTTTTGTACTTTGATTGACAGTGTCTACTCAAGGTTTCAGTGAGAAATCTTTTTTTATCTTTGAAACAAACATGACAATAGGAGCTAAGCCAGATTCTTTCTGCACCCAGTGATTTGTTATATAATTAAATCATGGCACATCTCTCTTCTGTGAATATTTCCAGGGCTATCCTGAAAGCAATGAATAAGAGAGATTGCCAGTAAAGCCCCACATACTAAATTCAGTCTCCTACTATGTAATTTATGTGCTAAGCAATCATCTGCTGTGCTGAGTTTTAATTTAGTGTTTGGAAACTCCAGCTGCTTTGCTTTGTAGTTAAACTGACAGTGGCTCAGTATAATTCTATTTGTTTGTTCATTTATTAAATATATTTTGTACTGCTTTAGTATCAAGTGACTTGTAATAACAATACACACTAAAGCAATAATCATACAGTATTGATTATATTGTATTACTATGAATAATTTAATACATATTTAATGTATAAAATGTTTAATACATAATGACATTTAAGACAAACTAACATAATGAAATAATAATTATAATAATAAAACAAGAGAACTATAAATCATATGAACTTATTGCAAAATTCATTGTATATTCCCTATTAACTTTACCCACTCAAACCTCACTTCCCACTCTTTGAAAGAACCAGGTCTTCAGTATCTAATCCCCGGGCATGGATCTTAAATCTAGGGAGCTGACATTCCACAGGGAAGAAGCTGCTATAGAGGACATTCACCTCTTTGTATTTTACGAGGCGTGGAGACATTAAGCAAACAGTCTCTACAGCACAACTTGCCGGTCTGGTTCTCTTTGAATTAGGCAGTATCAGATATAGCCAGATGGCAAACCACGTAGGACTTTAAAGGTACATTATTATCAGCACTTTGAATTGCACCTGGAACAAACTAGCATGCTGCTCTTACAGAATTGCTGCTATATGAAAATAGTGAGTTGCCTCAGTTTAGATTGGACATGGCAATTGTCATCAATTGCAGCTTCCAAATATTTTCAAGTACAGCCCCATTTAGGGCATATTATAGTAATCCACCTGTGAAGTGATGGTGATGTCATGTCGAGGCACTTAGCCAATAAATATGAACCTGAAGAGAAAACCATTTCTGACGAATTGAAATTGATAGATCTGCATTACTGATGAAGCTATTCTAACTTTATCCTTAGCCAACCCTATCTATACATCACAGGCAGTTCAAGAAATCCAGATGGAAAAATGGGAGTTTTATACATACATACATACATACATACATACATACATACATACATACATACATACTGTACAGAGGTTCTACGTTTATAGTGTAAAATTTCATTCCATTTTATTGCCACTGCTTTTAGGAGTAGCAGTGTTATTATCAGAGAGACAGAGGCAATTTCTCTTTTGATTAGGACTTTTTTAAAAAAAAAAAGCGAAATAAGTATATTAACACTTCTAGAAACTTCACATTCACATTCTGTCATGCTACTCTTCTTTTAAAAAAAAAACCAACTCATTCCCCATCCCTGCCTATAGTTTCTAAGTTTGTAAGTAGCAATCTATATGCTGTAAATGTGCATTGAGTGCCATGTATTTATGGCACATCAGAAAACATCTCTTAATGTGCCTTCAGTATTTATGTAGATGAAGACACAGAGACCTGAATCCAGAGAGGGACAGGGCAACTGAAATCTATTCAAGCACATTTTATACCAATTGCCCCCCTCCCCCGAAACCATTTTATAACAGGCTATGGTGATTGTCTCTACCTCTATAGTTCCAGGCTTGTTCGCATTTTTAAAGCAAGATGAGGAACGCAAAATCAGGTAGAATCCTAAACAGTACTTGGAAAAAAGTGCAATCTTAGCTAGGAAGTTTGGGGATAAAGGCTTGCCCTCCCCCTTCGCTCCTGTCCCTTTTTAGTCTTTTCTCCCTCAGTGCCCTGGGAAGGCAAAGGTGAGCTTTGCCGGTTGCTTTTGAGCATGCGCGCACCCCTCGGGCAGGCTACCTAGCGGAGAGTGAAGAATGTGACCCTTGGGGCTGGGCAAGTCTTAGTCTTAATCTCCACACAGAGCGCGGGGAGGACAGAGTCGCCATTGCGAGAGGGCGAGCCGGCCAAGAGCTCGGCGCTCTCAGCAGCGAGGAGGCAAACCTGCCACCTGCAATTTGGTCCGTCTTTTTCCTGAGGAGGTCAGCATGGCAGAGGCGCGAGGGTCGCTCGAGCTGCCAGCTCCCGCCGAGAATAACGAAGAAGCGTTCAAGAAAGGCGTGGGCGAAAATGGAGCGCCGGTGGGCTCCGACCAAGACCAGGAGGCGAAGGAGCGCCCCGCCTGCACCCCCGAGGAGGGAGACCCTCTGAAAGAAGCGTCTGAAGAAACAGCCCGGGAGGAAGAAGGTGGGAGCCACGGGGCGAGTCCTCCGAGCCAGAGCAGCGGAGAGGCGACCCCAAAGACCGAGGAGGAGGATCAGGAGAGTTTAACGGGGCCACCTGCAGAGCAAGTTGGACCACAAGGCAGTCCGAGCGCAGAAGGAACAACTAGCGCGGAAAGCCCCGAGGAAAAATCTGAGGGTAACACCTGGGCCGAGCCTCCTGCCCCCGAAGAGCCTCCGCAGCCGGCGGGAGAGTCGGCCGGGGGCCAAAGGGCAAGCCCGACCGGCTCAGAAGACGCCTCCGAAGGAGAGGAGCCCGCGGAGGAAAAGAGCACAGCTGAGCAAATCCCAGCCTTGGAAGAGCGTGCTGAGGATGAGAGAGAAGACGACGCGGCCGAAAAAGGCTCCGAAAAAGAATCTCCTGAAGTTGCTGAAGAAGAAGGACAAGAGGAGGGCGGGGCGGATAGTAACATCCAGCTGGAGGAGCAGTGGCGGACCGGAGAGGAGACTCTGCGGGGAGACCGCCCTCCCAGCGAGAGCCCTGTTGAAGAAACTCTGGCGGCAGAGGAGGATCTCGCGGTGGAAGAGACAGAAGTAAACCAGGAAAGCCCACCAGCGCCAGATGCAAGTACAGAGGAAACTGGCGCCCAGGATAATCCTGAGGCGAATGCGGAGGAAGAGGAGGAGGAGGAGGAGGGGAAGCAGCAACAGGAGGTCGAGGAGGTGCAGCCCGCCGATTCTGGAGCGGTGGGATCTCCGGGAGAGGCTGATGAACTCAGCAGCCACACACAGCAGGGTGAGCCTGTTGACGGATTCCCTGAAGGGGCTGAAGAAGTAGATGCTCTGGGGTTGAATGGCCTTCATGGAAGAGAAGAAGAAGAAGCGACTGTAGAAGGGAAGCAGACCGTCCCCCACGATGCGCCTGAGCAAGAGAAACAGGAACATGACATTTCTCTCTTTGTAAAAGTAAGGATACTACATAAGCATCGGGGTCGTTAGCCATCCCAGAATATTGCTCTCCAAGCGGCAGCTTCTGGTATAAAGAATAATAAAAATGGTGGTATTGTAGGTTGCTGCTTTTTAATGAAACTACTTGAATAAGCTACAACTTTGGGCCAGTTAGGTAACTGTAGACTTTGGAATCAGGGAGCTTCTCTTTAGTTAGTATTTTTTTCCCTTTAAACTGCGCTGTGTTTGCTTGTCTATAGCTAATTCTTTTGAGTAGGATCTTTTGTATCTGCACGGAAGTTGCATATTGATGGCTTCAATGCTTTAGAGATCACACCTAAAGTTTTGATAACAAAGTCGTGCTTGGGGATCTAGTTTAGAATCTCCACAGCATAATCAACTTATAATTTAGTGAATTAAATATAAAGTTTTGAAATAGGCGAGAAACTAAGTACTGTGTATTTATTTGGATTCTGCTGAACTTGCCAGTAAGATTTTAAGAGTTTTCATTGTTGGTTTTGAACTTGGGGGTGGAGCATATAGCAAATGTGGGACCAAATTCTACCGCTCAGCTTCAGAGAGATCTATGGTTGATAACAGTTTTTAGTTAATTGTTGATAATAATTTTGTTTTTCTAGAGTGTCAATAATTATCATTTTGAATCCAAAAGAATACTTTTAGAAATAAGCTGAGTGGAAAGCATCCTCAGAAGTGTACATCAAAACGTTCACTAGAAACAGTAGAAAACTTAGAAAAAAATTCTAACAAACGTAATTTGTTTACGCTGTGGGAGACTTGGTGTAAACATGGGATGTTTATCTTTGTATCATGTCTTTAAATCTGCTATCTTCAAGATGTATTCAGAATAAAATTCCAACATTTCCAGCAAGCAGTAGGTATGGAGAACATCAGACCCTAGAAGACTGCAATGCAAATCTATCCTTTTTTCTTCAACTTGATAGTTTGGGACGTACCGTAAGTTCATGGTAGGATGAAAAACTTACTTATTCTTGCATGGAGTATGTAGTCTATTACAGCAGAAAAGTAGTGGAAAATATGAAAAGCTTTAACCCAAATATAGGCAGATTTATATTGTTGAGATTAAAGTTTACAAATCTTACCGATCATCACCTTTTCTTTAGCTTAAATTAAATGAACACCTGTTTTGGGGCACCTCTCATGGCATTTGTCTTGTGAAGCAGCTTCCCCCTGATATATAGATGCCCCTGACTTGATAGGCTTCCTCAGGGACATAAAGTCCTGGATTTTGCCCTGGGCACTGGACCAGGGTGCTAATGGAGCTTTGGTGTGGGTGCAGATTTAAGGGCCTTAATTACTATTTCGTTTATGTTATTTTAAAATGTTAAAGATTATGGTTGTTGCTGTTACCTGTCCGCTGCCCAGAGTGCCTTGTTGAACAAATTACTATATATGTTAAATAAATAAATACATGCAATAATTCAGAAAAAAATATATTTGGACCACATGCAAGCAGAGCACCTGTCCATTCTTCAACAAAGTATTCTAATTTGTTTCAGGCTGCTGATAAAAGTACTACTGTTTTAAAAGTTTCATTAGCTTTAATGAGTTGGTTTCTTAAAACGTTGGTGTCTTTCTCTTTGCTCATTGGAAACATGAAAAAAGTCGAGCAGTTTAATGAACAGTAGGCAGCTGCTGCACATGCTTGCAGCCAGAAGCATTTGTTTCTGAAGCATTTTCTCAAAGGCAGGAAAGCCATGAGGACTAATAGTTCAATTAAGAGGCATGAATTGCCTTGCTTCAAGTTAAGAAATAATTAAAGGCTTGTAACTGGCACAGCAGGAGTAGGAAAATGCTACACTGTTAATAGCAATAGCACTTGTATACCGCTTCACAGTGCTTTACAGCCTTTTCTAAGTGGTTTTACAGAGTCAGCATGCTATGTGCTAAGTATGTATAATAATACAAACCCATTAAGTTAAGGATAGGCTTTTTCATTGTCTGAAAGTTATGATAAGGTAGGCATGGCACACTGACCATAAAAATGCTGGTTCCTATTAATCAAAATAACCTTCCTGTTATTTTGCAATGGTAGAATCAATTTCCTACTGACAAAAATTGAGATCCAGGTGTACTCTAACTTCAAAGTAAATCTTATACTTGGTGGCTTTTTGGTATATATATGGTTGTAATTCAGGGGTGGGCTGCTATGGGTTCGCCCGGGTTTGGGGGAACCCATAGCTAACCCATTTTATCTGTTTTATTTGACTGTACACCGCCCCAAGTCCCTTTGGGGAGAGGGGGCGGTATAAAAATCGAAATAAATAAATAATAAATAAATAAATAACGTTAAGGCTGGTTAGGAGAACCTCCAAATCCCACTCCTGGCTGGCCCCACCTACCATGCCCCTCCCCTCCCCTCCCAGGAGTCTCCCATTTTGGATGCGAGATAAGTGCAGGGTCCGTGCAGAGGCTCGGGGAGGGGGGAAACAGGCCTCTCGGAAGTTTTGGAACGTCGGAAATGGGCCCATTTCTGGCCTCCGAAGGGCCTCCGGAGCCTGAAGGGAGGAGGTTTTTGCCCTCTCAGAAGCTCGAGGAAAGCCTCTGGAGCCTGGGAAAGGCGAAAACACTCCCCTCCCCATGGTGCAGGAGGCTGACTAGGCCACACCCACCATGGCCACACCCACCCAGCAACCAGGCAGAGAATCTATTGCTGAAATTTTGAAGCCCACCCCTGTTGTAATTTCCCAGAAAGGATATGGATTAGCAGTTTCCACAGGCACCACATAAAACATATATTTTTAAATTATGGTTCTGGAAAACTTAAATCTGCCCCATCTGAGGTGGTTTGAGATTTTGTGGCCAGCATGGCCATGACCAAGTTTATTGATGACCTGATTCACAAAGAGGTTACACACTGGATTTGGTTTTTATGGCAAGGCAATAATACAGTGATCTGGAGTTGGGGGATGTTGGGACCAGTTCCTTGTCATGGACAGACAACTCACAGTTCTCTCTTGCTGCTTGTGGTTTGGGAGGAAGGACCTATTTGACTGGTCCACTGGTTTCAGAAGATGCTTAGGAGTGTTCAGCTTAATTGAGGCCTTAGTTACTGTTTGGAATAAGAGAGTGATGGTTGCTTGGATCCATATGGACTCTCAATGTGAGTTATCCTGTAGGTTCCAAGGTTTTTATAGGAATTTCAGAACTTAAATGGAAGAAAAGATACCCACGGTACTGTTGAAAGAAAACAAAGAAGAAATCTTATTGATCGCAGGTAAGGAAGGATCTTTCTTAAGAGTTTCTTTGGGGTCATAAATACTGCAAAATATGCTTATTTTTCCACTGATTGCATTTGTAGATAACCTGCCATAAATTCTGTCTTCAGTGACTTGAGCTCTCTTCGATAAAACTTTAGGAAATCACTTTGAAGACTACTTTAGGCATTTATTGAATAAAATCACTCAGACCTGCTTAGAGCTATACTATGGTTGTGTAGGTATAATGGAACATCTACATGAAGCTATTAGATAAGGTCATTTATCAGCAGGTTAAATATCATTAGTATGCTCATGATAACTGAACATTTGCCTCTGGCCACCCAAGTGATATTATCAAGAACACTTCCAGTGCCTGGAGGCTGTGGCAGCTGGATATAATTGAGCCAATGGACATCCTAAGTCTAGATGTCAAACTCATCAATTTTATGTTTAATCTTTCACAAATATTAAGCCTGTGTTAGAAAATGCAAAAATTCCAACAGAAAATGTGGGGCTTCATAATGCAGCTTAGGGAAAGCTGGAATTATAAATTCCTTTCATAACCTTCATGTGATTGTGGTATTTTAATCTCTTTGGACTCCTTCCAATAGCATTATTTATTTCATTGTTAGTTAAAATAAGAGTATTTTCTCAATGTATATTAGGCATAACATATCTGGTCATTTATGTAATTATCTGTTGACATTTTTGAAAATTATACTTGTAAATTGTTAAAGGTTATTTGTTAGATATTGGAAATTGACATTTCAAATACTTACAGATTTATTTAGAATTTATATTGAATTCACATTTAAGTTAGAAGTAAGTTAATAATAATAATAATAATAATAATAATAATAATAATAATAATAATAATAATAATAATAATAATAATAATAAAAACTTTATTTGTTAGCCGCACCCTCTCCCGAAGGACTCGGGGTGGCGTACAATAAAAACATATAAAATACAAATATGGACAATACAGACATAAAATATAGACATATACATGGAGGAGGTAGACAGATGAATGGAAACAATTAAAATCACAGTTTAAAATCCCCTAAATAAAATCACAAAATTAAAAAACCCGTCAGGAGCGATATGATCAAACTATGGTTGGAGAGAGCCAGTTGTGTTGTGGTTTAGGCATTGGGCTAGAAACTGAAGAGACTGTGAGTTCTAGTCCTGCCTTAGGCACAAAGCCAGATAGGTGACCTTGGGCCAGTCATTCTCTTGCTAAGCCCTAGGAAAGAGTTAATGGCAAACCACTTCTGAAATGGTTTGGCAAAAAAACCTGTAAGGACTTGTCCAGGCAGTCACCAGGATTCAATAATGACTCAAAGGCAAACCCCTCCCCCCAAGTTTCAAATAAAGTTTTGATATGATTTGATAGAAAGGACCTTTCCCCATTTATGGAAAATATTAAAACTATCATCTTGAGATTGGTTGGCTTATCCAATACAGTATGCTTAACCATATGACTTAAAACTCAACAGCTGTGTTCATGGAGGATGATCTTAGGAAATACATGCTAGGGAATTAATTTTAGCTTTGTTGTATCTGAAGACTTGATTCTAAATTGCCAATTTGCTGTGCTAAAATAATCCAAGTTTTGTGACATTACTAAGTTGTGTTGCATTATGATGCATTAAAAAATCACTGCTTTCTTTGGTGTACATCAAGGCATAAATACATAGTCTTCTCAAATATTTCCTCACAGACCCACTGAAAATATTTAATTGCAAGATTTAGGTGGACAATAATGGATTTTATACAAGTTTGGCTTAGGTGATTTGAAAGTACTTCATTGACTTCTAAAAATTAAAATGCTTCTGGGTTTGAGCTAGTACTTAGTTTTATAATAAGCATTAGCAAATTTTCAGATGGTGGGCACCAACTTGTTTTTAAAATGTGATAGCCACGACCTGAACGTTGACATCATGTAAGATTTTTGACATTTTTTAACAGTGTAATTTAATTATAAAGTTCTAGAATACCAAAGGGAGGTATTATAGACGCCATGGCAGCCACAGGTGCTATGATGCTTATTACTGTTTTGTAAAAGTTGAAAGATTCCAATGATTCCACTTGAAATTCAGTCCTATTTGCCTTGACAGGATGTCTGAGGAGCTGTCTCTCTCCAATGGGATTGTCCTGACCCACTCACTCCAGCAGAAGAGGCATACTTTGGATCCTATCAGCCAAATAATTTCAGCTGGTGAGATCCAAGAGAAGTGCCTTTTCTGCTGTGGCCCTGCCCTTTGGAATATTCTCTCTCCGGAGATGTCTTCTGGAAGGAGAACCTGGCTCTGCCGATTGACCTGGTACCCTAATAGGGATGTTATATGCTGGAGTTGACTGAGGGAGTAATGAGAAGATCCCCACTCCCATGTCTCCTATTCTCTTGGTTTTTATCTTTATTTAATCTTACTTAATTTTTAACTTTTTATGTCATATTTTTATCATTCTATATGCTTCCCTGAATCACTACAACAGCGAGATGGATGAAATATAAATTAAACAAACAAACAAATAAGAATAAGTATTTTGGAGAAATTTGGTTCTTCTTTGTATCTACCCTGGAAAAAAATGATTTCCCATAATTTAATCTTGTGACAGAGAAATAGTAAAAGGATCACATGAAGTATTAATACTGCCATATACTGCCTTGGGAGGACCACACTTGGAATACTGTTCCAGCTCTGGTCACCATGTTACAAAAAAAGCTGAGATTCTAGAAACAGTGCAAAGAAATGCAACAAAGATTAATTAATAATAATTAATAATAATTTATTAAATTTCTAGACCGCCCCCTCTCCCCGGAGGGACTCGGGGCGGTGTACAGGAATAAATTTAAAAAGATACAAACAATCATATACATAGCTAAAAATCAAATTAAACAACCTCTGTACGAATTTATAAAAATTAAAAACAGACCCTAAAACCAATCCTAAAAATTTAGAAATAAAACTGAGGTGGGAAAGGTGGAATTAGGCCAAGCCGGCTAGCTGGAATAGGTGGGTTTTAAGTTTCTGACGGAAGGAGCGGAGATCCGTAGTCATTCTAATGTCGGGGGGAAGGTCATTCCAGAGGGTCGGGCCCATCACAGAGAAGGCCCTTCCCCTAGGCGTCGCCCGCTGGCACAGCCTAGTGGACGGCACCCGGAGGAGTCCCTCTCTGTGTGAGCGAATCGGCCGAAGGGATGTATGGGGCAGGATACGATCCTGCAAATAACTAGGTCCTGTGCCATGGAGCGCCTTAAAGATGATGGTCAACACCTTGAAACGCACCCGATTATTAGGAGTCTGGAGGCTAAACCATCTGATGAACAGTTTTAGGAACTGGGTATGTCTAGTTTAAGGAAGAGAAGCTGACATGATAACAGTATTCCAATATTTGAGGGGCTGCCACAGAGAAGAGGAGGTCAACCTATTCTTCAAAGCAGCTGAAGGCAAGTAACAGATGGAAACTTATCAAAGAGAGATCCAGGCTAGAATTAAGGAGCAAACAATTAATCAGTGGAACAGCTTGCCTTCAGAAGTTGTGAATGTTCCATCACCAGAGGTTTTAAGAAGAGATTGGACAGTCACTTGTCTGAAACAGTGGGGTGTTTTGCTTGGGCAGGAGGTTGGACAAGAAGACCTTCAAGGTGCCTTCCAACTTTGTTATTCTTTATTTTGTAGTTCTTCTAGATTTTCCTTCAGATATATTATCAAACTGCAGCAGTCTTCCTGGATTTGATACTGGACAAAATTGTTGGGTGTTACTTTTAGAGATTCCAAACTACATCTGACAGGTATCCTCTTAAGGATCACTCAGTATTTACAGTTTGCAACAGATTTCTGCTGCCGCCTCTCTTCTTTGAGAAGTAAAAGTATAGATTTACTTTGTATGTTGGGGAAAGAATTACCTTGCCCCATCCCTAAATGTGTGTAGAAATTTAAGAAGTTCCTAGCTCAATAGTAGGAAATGCTAACAAAGAAAACGTTCAGAATCACTGGAAATTGTAATGAACTCTTTAGCAAATGGGTTTATTTATTTGCAGACAATAAATATTTGGAGCCATGTAACACGGCATCTTGTTATCTGAAAGGATCACATAGCTTTTGTTCTGTACAACCTAGTTACTTTAAACTCTGTTATAGAAATAACATATGAAGGTTATCTGATTTTTGTGTTGATAATAAAACCCATGATTAGTAAAGAACAGTATGGATTTTCATTTCTGCTATGTTTACACCTGTACTAATGGAAGGTGAAAATGTTTTCTGCCAAGAGATTACTAAATCATCACTTCTGCTGCTGATAAACTTGTTATGCCCTTGTACTGGGAATAAGAGTCCTGGGAAACAAATGTTTTTCCCATCAGATTTTAGGCTACCAGATCTGGGCTGTCAAGTCCAGATGACTATTAGATTGCAGCAGAGAGATACCGAAAATTATTTGTTGCCTTCTAGTGATTTTCCAGATTTTTTGTAGCAGAAATCTCTATGTGAAACATTGTATCTTATTGTATAAACATTTTTTTTTAAAAAAAATCATGGGTAAAATACTCTGCCAGATTTCTAAAATATAGTAGGCTTAATTATTTTTGTGCACATAGAAGTTTTTCTCTTCACCTTTTTCTATTGAGTAGCTATGGATGCATTCTAAGTGTAATATACATTATGCCTTAAACAGCTTTGCTCTATGATTACCTGTTATTGCATACTTTGTTTTATTTATATACTGTCCTGTAATTCTGCTGTCAACTTAGAAATGTAACAAAACCCATTCCTTTACATTTATTCTACAGTAAATGGTATTCTTCTGTGTGCTAAGTACCGTAAGTTTTTTGTTGTACATGAATAATTTGGTTGTCCTTTTAGATTGTATTGTAGTTATAGTTGTATGTAATTTCTAAATGAAACTTATCTTTATAATAATATGTAAGTGAATGATTGAGAAATATTGTTGCTAATCATACAGTCATCCAGTATTTCTATCTGTTATTTCTGCTTAAGAGACAAACTGTAGGCTGTACAATATTGATGCAGGGGAGTAATTAATCTGATCTTTGTGTTCCCCTCCAGGGAAAATGAAAACATGAAATTCAGTTGGGAATAACATAAATGAAGTAGGTTGTTGTCAGTTAAGGCAGGAAGGGTTGATTGCCTAATATCTTTTAGCCAATGCATCTTTTTGATATATTAAAGAATTGTTGTGCAGCATTGAAAACATTTGTAGCTATCAAACTCTGAAGCATATAGTGACTTCTTACTGGCTTGTTAAAGCCCTGAAGATGGGTAGTCATTTTTGGGAGGACATTGTAATCTAAATTCTTCTGAGCAAAAGATTGGATTAGATGCCTACATGACCCCTCCTATATCCTCCCAGCAGAATAGTGTCAGAAATCGTTATGCTTGTAACCTTTTATTGGTTACCTGTAATTATTTTCAATTCCTTTCTCAATATTTAAATTTTTGGTGAAAGACTATTATTCATAATATATAACCAAGATAAGTAAAAACTTTAAAACTCCAACTCACAAGCAAAGACTACCTGCTTTTCATGTTTAATTTCACCATTTGGTTCTTGAGCAGAGGTTAGGATGATCAATCTTAGATTGTTTCCCCATTTTTGTGTCATTGCTGTTGTTTTCAACTCCCTGCTTCTCATATTATTAAGGGTATTCATTTGCAGTTCATTACAGATTTTTATTTTAAATGATATTTACATTAAGGATAGCGGAAACCATATAAAGGATATGTAATTAACGGACATGTAATTTAAATACCAGTTAATCTCCTTTTCCCAGTCCTATAATGTGTTCCAGAATACAATGCTCTTTTGTTAAAATAATTCCCTTTAAGAATTTAACAAGGCTATATTTTTTCCTTATTGATGTATGATCTTTAGTTAGTCTCCTAGCATGTTATTAAATACGGATTAGAAATAGCATTGGTCTGTTGAAACCATAATCCTTGTAATAGGATAAATAGCAAATAATATTAATTTCTTGCTTGTGCACTTCTGACCTTGTTGTACCGAGTTTAAGACCAATACAAACACGAATGGTCCTCCTGTGGGTTTTTCTTGGGGAGATGGTGCCCAAGCCAGACAAGAGGCAAGTCTCTTCAGAAAGAAAATTATTATCTTTCAGCATAAAAATTCCTCTATAATGAAAAGAGTTTGTTTTGTTTTTTCTTAGACTTTATTTTGTTTTTCTTATTCCCTGGAATTATTCCCTCTCTATTTACTTTATTCACCATTCTGCCCACTTATGGCCCCATACTTTCAACACAATATCTTCTTCCTATTACAACTATTTTAACTATTCTAATGTATTTTTCCTTTTAACTCTCTCTAGAATCTTGACTCCTGAGCCCTTTAACTCACCCCCCCCCCCAGTTCTTCCCACCCATTCTGTATCAAGGTTACTTGTATGGCCTTAGTTGACTGGATACAGGTGGTCCTCAACTTATTACCACAATTTAGCCCAAGATTTCTGTTGTTAAGTGATACATATGTTAAGTGAGTTTTGTCCTGTTTTATGACTTTTCTTGCCTCAGTTGTTAAGTGAATCATTGCAATTGATAAGTTAGTCACCCATTTTTTAAGTGAATCTGGTTTCCCCATTGACTTTGCTTACCCTCCAAGTGGGGAAAAAGACACTGGAGACATGGAGGCTGCTTGGAAAGATGGTTTTAATGGTGGACAGGACCACATGGCTTGAGTCCTGAACAGAAAAGGTGATCACATGCTTCAATGTTGGTGGAGAAGAAGAGAAGGCAAAGGAAGGAGTGAAGAAGGACTTGCAGGGCTTTTTATAATCTGTTCGGCCCCACCTATCTGTTTCCTGTTCCTGTGTAAGAAATGTATTCTGATTGGCTGTCAGACTCACATGGGCCCATGCAAGGGCAACCCTCTAGGCTGAGTTTTGAATCCAGGTTTGGTTGAATTCTCAGATGCCATGTGGTCAGTTGAATAAAGGCTTATATTATCATGCCTTCATTGTCACTGCCAGAACTCTACACCCATCCCCCTGGAGCTGAAGGGGAGAACTCTTTATCATGTAAAGTGGACTAGCTTGGCCTTCTTAATGGCCCATTGATAAAGTGAGGATGGCAGGAAGCTGCAGGAATTTACTTAGTTTTTAAAATGTGTTTCTCCCTTTTTCACATCCAGGAAAATATAATATTCTGCCTTATCAATATTTCCTAGGATATTTCATTTTTCTGGGAGAGGGCTGGGTGATAACTTCCTACAACATGACCTTGGGACACAGCAACAGTCATAAGTATGAACCAGTTGCCAAGCACCTGAATTTTGATCACCTGACCATGGGGATGGTGCAAAGGTCGCAACTGTGAAAAACAATCATAAGTCATTTTTTCCAGTGCTGTTGTAACTTTGAATGGTCACTAAAGGAATTGTTGTAAGTTGAGGACTACCTGTACTGAGCGGAGACTGGTGACTCTGAGGAGGATGTCCTCTGTCCAATTTTTCATTTTGACAGCATTTGGCATCTGGAATGTCTGGCCTCTAGAATCCTCCTGCCTTTCACAGCACCTTTAGTTCTGCAGAATTGCTGAACTAGTTGCAAGATCACTGACACTATTGTTACTGTACCTTCCAGCGTTCACCTGTCATCTGCTATAATCAGAAATTCTGTTATTTCTGATGGGGTGGAAAGCAAAAGCCAATCCCAAGTTTACTCCGCCAGCTCTCTCTTTTCCCTTCAGGGTGGCTTATGCACTTCTTGATTTTTGTTTCTTTGTTTTGCTTTTATTTCTGTTAAATGCTGCTCACTATCCCTCCAGGGCTAAGGAAAACTCTTCACACCCCCCCCCCCCAAGTTGTTCTGCTTGATTTCTGTTTCTGTTCTCTCTCTCTCTCCCACTCCCCCTCTCTTATCTGGCTATCTGCTTGCCTTCCCTCAATTGAATTCTGTCTCCCCCCCCCCAAAAAAAAAAACCCAAGAGAAAGGAGGGAGAACAGGGACATCAGCCATTGTTTCTTCCTTCTACAAATGGGCAGGGCAATACATACATAGAAGTTGTAAATCTCTCCAACCTCAGTTGAAAGGTAGCTATAAAATGGTGATTTTATAAAATGGGGGGGGGGGGTTGTCAGTACAGAACTATTTAAAATGCTTAAAATGTAGTTTTGATGCTGCTTTGTTTGATTGTTTGTTTATATTTTCCCTGCCTTTATTATTTTTATAAATAATTCAAGGCCGCAAAATATCCAACATACTTTCTTCCTCCTATAAAGCCAGCCAGGTGACCCCACAGTAGCAACCTTGTGAAGTGGGTTGGGCTGAGAATGAGCAACTGGCCCAAAGTCACCCAGCTGGCTTTCATGGCTAAGGCGGGAATTGAACTCCCACTTGCTAGCCTGGTACCATAAAACTCAAGACTGAGAGTGACATATCAAGGAAAGTTTTAGCATGAATATGCCAATTAGGTGTTGCCACACAGTTTTAGTGGATCCCAAAACGGGTACTAATTAATATACATGCAGTTATACATATATCCTTATTTATTCCCCTGCAATGCATTTCTGACCATCCCAGTATATACCGTAAATCTCCCCAATCACACTGTAGGCTTTTAGGGGTGAATTTATATATACAGTGTACACTACTACATTACATACATAATTAATATTTGAAATGACAGTGGTTGTGTTTAGTGGTGCTCCAAAAACTAATATTATTTATTTCTGTTTATTATCTATCAAAAAACCTTAATTCATCAACTTGAATTTTCTGATTTTACCTTTGAAAATGGTGCTTTTTACATTATAGTCCAGACACTAAAAGGAAGATCATAACATCCCCCTGAAATTTATGTATTTCATACTTATTTCATATATTTAAGAAGTGAACACTTCTTTCTGTAGTTTAGAATATATAACTAAAGAATAACAGCTAGTAAATATGTTTCTTCATGTATAAATGTAAAATTCATAACTGACAGCTAATGTCTTTTCTTCCATGTTGGTATCTCTGGACCTTGACATAAGCTTTTTGGCTAGCTTCATACATTACTCCGTCATTTTAACTGGTTTGTTGTATAAACTACAACTGATAGAGTTTACCCAACAAGTTACACTATAAGCCAGGCATGGCCAACTTGAGGATCTTGATTCAGATGCCAACTCAAACTATTTTTGTAGACTTTCAGCTCCCAAATATTTTATTGTGGACCACACTCCCAAGAGGTGTGAAGGGTCTAGGCATAAGTTACATTAAAATTAAATTAATGAATCAAGTTTATTATTATTGAAATCAAAGACCAGAGACTAGAACAAATAAAAACTTTCAATGAATATCCAGTTAAAAATTCTAGAATAAAATAATAATAGATAAAATCTATATTGAAACCACAATTTGGCATTGAGTCTGTCAGTTACACATGGCCTAATTATATCAATCCTTAAACTAATAAATTTGATTTAATAAACTTGATTTGAACAAGAAAAAGATTGCAAAGAGACATGAATCTCTAACATTGTACATTTTATTCTGAAATATTCCTATCTTCTGTTTAGCTGAAAAGATCTAGAGAAGAGTTCCCCAACTTTTCCAGTTGGGGGGGGGGAGAAAGTGGTTGGTTCTCGGTGAGTGGTGGGCAAACATGCACACAGTTTCATTTGCGTGAGTAGCGGGCACTCTCGCCCACCACTCATGCAAATGGAGTACACACGCCCGCTGCATGTGCAAGTGGGGACACTTGCTTGCCCATCACTTCCATGGCCTGGTTCTGAAAGGCTCAAAGCCCGGTAATGGGCTGCGGCTTGGGGATTGGGGACTCCGGGTGTAGAGGTGAATCTGATAGGAAAAATGGTACAGTATTGCTGTCATTTAATTATGTGTCTGGAAGAAACAAGGGAAGAAATTTCAAGAGAGCACTGAGGCTGCAATTATGGGAGAATTGGACTATGTGCATCTTGCAGTAATGATTGAGCATCTTAAATTAATGCCAGTAGTTTAATTAACCTTCATTCTTGCCGTAGGCTGGCAGTGATGGGGAAAGTATTGGAAACTGCCCATTTTCTCAACGTCTCTTCATGATTCTCTGGCTAAAGGGTGTTATTTTTAATGTTACCACTGTGGATTTGAAACGGTGAGTTATAATGCCTTTTCTCCATTTAAAAAAAATATTTATTTATTTTTAATATTAAATCCAGGCCCAGAATTTATATTTCTACTTACTTAGAGAGATATTTGTAAACTTTCACTAAATCCAAGTGACTTCTTATCAGTACCTTCACTGTCATGAAATAATTGCATATTTTATATATAACATAATTTTAATACAGTTTTAGGTATAAATTTGGAATGATATCTTCTGTCTGTTTAGAGAGTATCAATTGTCTATTTTGGCTGCCATTCCAGAATTATAATAAAGACTTAGTTCCTAGCCACGTTTGTCCATGTGGAAAAAAAATGGGAATTTTTCCAAAACAGTGACTATTATCAAAACATTTTAACCTCCTTTACTACTGTATGACATATCACTTAAGCGACTGTTTTGATTTGTTTTGAAAAAACAGGACTTCAACAGCACCATTGAATGAGAAATGGTTAAACTTTCACAAGTATAAGCTTTCAGGCAATTTCAGAAAATCTTAAGAAATATATTCGTTTATTAACACAATACAATTTTTAATTGATAAAATACTGGTAATCTGTTTCACGTTTAACTTTTATCTGCATAATCAACTCCTCTTCCCCACTCTCTGCCTCACCCTTAATTAAATTCTGTATCAGAATAGTCTTTCTATGTGTCTGATGAAGGGAAATCTAGATCAATAAGCTTATGCCTTTGAAGAAAATGTATCAATTGGAAAAGATGCTACCAAAATTTTGCCATCGTAGGCTACTATGGCTTTCCTCATGTGATTTGTTAATGTGTCAGGAGCTGACATGAGGACTGACATTCTGTTAGTCACTTTCCCAATCAGTTGATCATTTCTGGGTATCATCAGTTCTTGGTTCCCAGATATTTCAATGAAAAGAGAAAGTCACAATTTTTGTAATCTTCCCTCCTGCCATGAAGACAGGGAAAACTATGTTCCTCTATTTCTTTTCCCCCATGTTTCCTAGAAAATAATGAAAAATATATGGTGTGTTGGTTAGAGTCATCACATCTAACGTGTCAGAAGGGAGATTAGTCAAGCTATCAGAATGCTAAGAGAAGACATATTCTTCCAAAGCCGTATTAGTATAGCATCTTTCCACTTCCACAAAGTTGTTTTGCTATTAACCCTTTTGAATCTCCTTGAATGACATAATTTATAGGTTTTGCTAACTCCCTCAGCCCTAAACAAGAAAAAAAATGTGTGCCGAGTCTGAACTAAAGATGATAGACTTTCAATAAATGTACTTAAATACTACATTGGCAATCACAATTTTAAATTCCAAGATAGGTAGCTGAATTAAAATGCAATAATTTGTACAGTTGACCAGTTTTTGTTTTTCTCAAACAAGATATTTCTTTTTTTTTTTTGTATAGGAAACCTGCAGACTTACAGAAATTAGCTCCAGGAACAAACCCTCCATTTATAACTTTTGATGGTGATGTTAAAATAGATGTAAATAAAATTGAAGAATTTCTAGAAGAAAAATTAGCACCACCAAGGTACAGTATTCTGCTGTGCTATAATTAGTTTGATGTTATATAGAATGAGTGTTGAATATTCTTAAATCATTGAGTATCAAGAGAGCCGTGGATTGAAACAGATTAAAGATGGCTAATGGATAGGCAAGAGATATGATTGGCACAGACACTTTAGTTCTATTACAGAGTTTCAAATACAATGCTGAAAAATAATTAGATGGCAATAAATTCTTATATGTTAAATTTTTCAGATATCCTAAACTTGCACCAAACCATACAGAATCTTACTCTGCAGGAAATGATGTGTTTGCTAAATTTTCTGCATTCATAAAAAATACAAGGGAAGATGTCAATGAACGTAAGTATTATAAATTTTGCTTTGTTTCAGTTTTCATGGACTCCAGGTACTCCATGTTTGGCACTATACCTATTAACTCATCTGCAGGAAATCCAGAATTGCAAAGACCAAAAAGTGATCATTCTATCTGCATTAATTTTTTTTTTTTGCAAAACTGTCAGATTTGTTTCTTTCCATAAGCTTCTGCTAATGTAGCATTCAATCACAGATCCCTTACAAGAGAACAGTACCTTGATTTACAGGCCTCCACAACAATACTCAAAATTCTTGTTTACATAGAACTAGAGGAATGGACAAAGGCAGTTCAGATTGATCTGGGTAGCTTGACTCTGTACATGTTCTTGCAAGTGTTGCAGCATGCCCAGTAGCCTAAGTAAAGAGAGTTGTGGGAAAACTAATAAAGAGGATCCCCCCGTCCTTGTTTTAGCAATGGACTAAAAACAGGCTGTGGCTTCTGGATTTTTTGTTTGCTTGTTTTTTGAGTCATTGTCTCAAAAACAGATAAGATGAGTTTCTGTTCTGATTTGATAAAAGCAGGAGGTGGTGAGATAGTTTTCATTGCCTTAGATTATTTATTTCACAAGTTCTACCCTTGATTTAACTTTCAGTGCCCTTTTCAAGATGCCTTTCTGTAGCCATTTATCTTACTCCTGCCTAGATTACAGTCTTTCAGCAATATGCAACCTTGGTTACAGCTCCTGGGAGAGAGAAGTGCTTGGTTGCATAATTGTCCCAAAGCTATCTTATCATTATAGCTAGCCAAGGATTTTATATGCAATAGCAGCTTCAAAAACACCCCTTTATAGTAATTTATTTTATTTGCTTTTCTCTTCCTCCTGCTTTTAGTTTCTTTTCTAATTGATAGCTAATGTTTTGTGGCTATTGATCATGCTTCATTATGTTTAGTAGCTTATGTGTTTCCTTTAGGTTATTATATGTTAAGACCACCCAACCTGATTTATTCTCCATTTTGCTACCTGAATAGATCTATTTTTTCTCCCTTATTCTGTTCTTTACCATTAAACTTGATCCATTTGTCACTGCATTCAAATCAGATTGATAGTGCAAGAGCTTGGCTCCACTGTTATGAAAATTATGTCTTCTCCTTTCTCCCAAATGTTCAGCTTTGGGGTGAACATGTGGAGAGTTGAGTGGGATGGGCAGTATTTTTTCAAGTTATTTTCTTAACATCTTTCTATTATAGCACGTATCAGATCTGTCCCTCAAAGTATACAGTTATCTTTCTCTTTATGGATACAATACAATACAATAGCAGAGTTGGAAGGGACCTTGGAGGTCTTCTAGTCCAAACCCCTGCCTAGGCAGGAAACCTATACCGTTTCAGACAAATGGCTATCCAACATATTCTTAAAGACTTCCAGTGTTGGGGCATTCACAACTTCTGGAGGCAAGCTGTTCCACTGATTAATTGTTCTAACTGTCAGGAAGAAAGGATGTTGCTGTTTTGGCTACTTAATTATCAGTGAACAAATAGTGAATTCCATTATTTTCCTTTTTTACTTTAGATTTAGAAAAAACATTGCTTAAGGCTTTAAATAAACTGAATACTTACTTAAACACCCCTTTGCCTGAAGAAATAGATGCCAATAGCACTGAAGACATCACTGTTTCCTCAAGGAAATTCCTAGATGGTGATGAATTCACATTAGCAGATTGCAATCTCTTGCCAAAGCTTCATATTATCAAGGTTTGTTTTTCCCCCCTTTATGTAAAATGAGTAATGCATGCCACAATAATTCCTCCTCTACATTTATTTCATACTGAATACTTCAAACTATGTTTGCTTGCACGTTAATGTAGTATTTATTCTAATTTGTCATATAAACCATGTCCAATTTTTTAAAATTTCAACTCATATTTGCCTCACATTTAATATTTTAAAAATCCTTACTTTAATTGGAGTCTATTTTATCCCTTTAATTCAAACCAAGCAATTAATGACGACAAATGACCAAAAACTGTGAATGTCCTATTTTTTCGAGATTATCAGTTTTTTAAAATGCAAGATCTAAAATATCTTTTAGTGCTACATTAAAGCTCAGTTTGTACAATTTTCTATCACCATATTTTTGTTTTCTACTGATTACATAAGAACAGTACTCTACTGATAATGATTTCATTTATTTTTTTTAAGGTTGTGGCAAAGAAGTTTAGAAATTTCGAATTTCCATCTGAAATGACTGGTATCTGGAGATATTTGAATAATGCATATGATAGGGATGAGTTCACAAATACATGCCCTGCAGATCGGGAAATAGAATATGCCTATCTGGATGTTGCAAAAAGAATGAAATAAATCAAGAAAGTTCTGTGTCTTATATTTCTTCTATGAGTGTTTTTTTTAAAGAATCAAAAGCAAAGCATCCATTCATCAGCAAGGTTAAAAAAATGGAGACTTCCTGGGAAAATTATTTTATTAATCTACTTATAATCATGTATACTGTGTAGGGGATTTTGTGTGTGTAATTGTGGGTATGCAAATGAACTGGACATATGTACTGTATGTTAAGTTTTATATAAACTAAAACATTCTCAAGAACAGTGACATTTACATTATATAATAATTAGGTGTTAGGCTTCTGGTAATTATTTTCTTGCATCACAAACATGAGAGGTTAAGTAGAACTAAAATTTAATGAACTTAACTGAAGCCATATACATTTGCTATGCTTCCAGATCTAATAAGAACACTGAAGAATAATTTATATGTTGTTCTGCATATAACTTATCATTGCTTAAAGTCATCCAATTTTATACACAGAAATTAGGGCACAGAGGATTTGATACACTCCAGCTTCTGTGGCACTGGGAATAACAACTAAAAGACTTCAGATATGTTTATATAGCCCCAGACACCATAAAATTAAATATAAAATAATAAATGCATACATAAATACTTAATTTTTAACATAACCTTTGCTATATGAGATTTGTTTTCTCTTGTTACAGGAGGATTTCAGCTTTTTCATCTGAAATTTATATATTAAATTTCTTGCTATTCCTTTGGTCTAGTGGTTAAGGTACCAGGCTACAAAACAAAAGACCATGAATTCAAGCTCCATCTTAGCCATGAGAGCCAGCTAGGTGACCTTGGGCCAGTCACTTCCTCTCACCTCACAGGGTTGATGTAGGGAAAATAGGAGAAGGAATGTCTATGGAGATTCTCAATCAACCAGGTCACGGTTGTCCCAAAGATGCTTTTCAAAAGGCAAGTGGACTTTGTTTCCCCCCTGAAAACATTTCACTTCTCATCCAGGAAGTTTCTTCAATTCAAGGAAAAAACCCAACAAAGTCAAGTTACCTTTTGAAAAGCACCTTTGGGATAGGAGGAGGAGGAGGGTGTTTTGGATAGGTTTGCTGCCTTGAGTTAGTGTAAAAATAACTCAACACAAATAATAAAGGTGGAATATAATAAGTAAGGTAAATAAATAAGTAAATGAATGAATAAATAAATGCATCATCTTGCAAATGATCGGGCAAGTTCATTTTGGCCTTATTTCAAATTAATATTTTTTATTTGGTTAGATGCTGGGGAAAATCTTTGGTGTCTGCAAATGCAGGACTTGCATTAGTAATTTATGATCTGTTGTCTTTCATTCATTCCAACCATAGATAGTTGCACTTGTGCTCTTGTTTCACAGAGTTCTACATCTCTTTAGGCCATTTTGGTTGCAGATGTAAATGCCCATTTTTGTATTATGTGTCATATAATCCCAAGCACTGCTGCATCAATTTCCAAGTATTTAATAGTTCATTGACCTACAAGGCAGATGTCAAAGTTCCTAATCCTACTGTTGCCTGCAATGGAAGTTATTCATTAGTGAGGGAAAGCCAGACAGCCACCGAGACAGCCTTATTGTTGAACTCATAATCTCTTTAACTATGAGGGTACATTTATGGTTCCTAAATGGAGACATAGATTCCTGTTCTCATTCAAATGTGTTACAGTCTCTGGTTTTTTTCAGAACTATTGCCAAATTGAGTCTGAGTGAAGTCTTATAAAAAATTACTTCTCTCAAGATACAATGAACAGTAAAACAAATGCTGTTTATATAAAATTCACCAAATATGAACTGGCTTTTATGGAAAAAGAAGCCTTTTAATTTCATATTTGGTACATATGCAAGGTTTAATGCTATGACATAAAGATAAAAAGAAGGTACTATGAACTCTCTATAATATTTGCATCAAGGACTTGTCGGAGATATACTCACTTTCAATTAACATTGGTTTAATTCTGTGAATGTAGCACCCCCTCTCCAAATATTTTACTTAAATAAACCAGTTTTTATTACAGAAAACATATAATTGGTTTGGTGGTTCACATTCAATAGGAAAAATATGTTTTAAAATCCATAGAGGTTATTAAAACTAGCTGAGTACATTGTGGTAGCTAGGAATTACCTCTATGGCAAGAAATTTTACCTCAGAAATAAAAATTGAGATGTCCATTTTGTTTCCATGTTTTACTACTGGCATAACATTTCCAACTTACAGTATGCACTTTATACTCACTTCTTTTTTACACTCATAATTAATTTAGCATATAGTGAAATTAATTTTCCCTTCCCCTATCTGCAATCAAATCAAGATTAATGCTATATTTATTATATTACACAAAGCAAATATTCTTAGGATGAGATGGTTGGCAAACAAATTTAACACATAATAATTCAATCCATTGAATTATTATACAAACAATATAATTAAGTATTGTAGTTAATATACTTTATATAGTTGAATATAAAATATACAAATTAAGATTTAAATATGTTGATCTGTATTTTACGTTTGTAGGGAAAGGGAACAGTTAGGAAACCATTTGTATCAAAACTATTGAAATTAAATATATATGATTGATTTAAATGGAAGCATTAGCCATTTGTTTAATATTTTTCCATTAGCTTCATACCATTTCAAAAAGTGTAATCATGGTTTATGGTGAATAAGGAGGAGGACATTGTGTGTTTGTTTACTAGACTTATAGAAAAAATTAAGCAGTTAATTGTAAAAGTTACACTTCTTGAAAATAATCTTTTATTACGGTAGTTTATTTCATATTTGGAAATAAGAATGATAAAACAATTGAATCAGAATATTCTTGAAGTAATTTTAGTAAAAATATAAAATGTTAATATATAATTCAGCTCAAAGAAAACTACTGTCACAAGTAGCTATCCAATTCTTAAAGTCCTGCTAATCAAGTGCCAAGCCAACACCTTGTCACTCTGCAAGCACTTTACAGCCATTTTTAAGTAAAATCTGATTTTTAAAAAGAAGATTTTGAAAGGTGCTTGTGAATTCTCATGTCCTATATTTTATATTCCTCATTTTATACTTACCTTGTAATACTTTTTGTTCCTGAACAGAGCTGGCTGTTTTAACAATGCTCAAAAATTGATGAGTTTCCTAATGCCATCAACAGTTAGCTCTGACTTGAACGTGTCTTGCTCAAAGTATTCAGCAATATTTACTAATTATTGCATTTTTCCAAGCAGTTAGCCAAGTAAATGTCTTAGCAGTGCTACTGTTGTTACTACTGATATAGTGAATGACAACATCTCACATAGCATGAAAATATAGTTTTCCAACCAACATTTTATGGGCCAAAATACTGTATTTAAGTACAGCTGTCATGATACCATTTAAGGCACAAGAGCCTGAAAAATCTATTTTCCAGACACACAAAGTTCCATGTACACGATACACAATGTTATACCAACACTAAAATCTATATTTCTCAAAGTTCTTGATATATTTTGCAATATTAGCTTTTTAGACAGGAGCAAAGACTTACAGACTGCAAACCAGTTGAATTCTTTCAAACATTAAGGCTGCTACTGCCAAAGAAGTAGAAAGGATGAAGATGGTGGTTGACGATTCAGAGATTTGGGCATGGACTTCGAGTGGCATTTAGATCACATTGCACAAGTATAAAAATGTCAACATTAAAAGTACGGTGGTGTAACTGAATACAGAAAAAAGGGTGGAGGCTAGTAATTTTCTGAGTCTAATTCCAAATTAAGCTGCATGAAATTTACCAGTCATAAATTTGGGATGAATAGAAGACTGAAAAAGTACCACAATATGTGTATAGGCAGTATCTATGATTCAGATCTGTTTTGGACATAGATTTGTTGCATCTAAAAGCCTGTGGATAAAAGGAAGTGCTATGAATAATAACATTCCAAGCTACGGACATACAAATTACTTAGGCATCCTTTGGATTTCCCAGTACCTTCTATGGATATCCTAGGTCCTAGAGAGCATTTTCTTTTCTTTTCGCATTATTTGAAGAAACACTTAGTTTGGCTACCTGTGTAGTCTGACGGTTGTCATCCAGAAAGATTGAACACTTTATTCCTGACAAGATTTGATTCATATACCATGGTTCATATAAAAATTATTTTATTATATATATTTAAAAAATAGTACAAGCCTTAAATACTGAGATGTGTTTTAAATGTATATGAACACAAAGCAAAACATGCTCAAATTGTTATTTGCACTAACACTGTTGTGGAAGAAGTCTTCAGATTCCGAAGATTTCATTGTCAGGCTTCAATTCTGTAATCACCAGAATGGTTTGATGAGTCGACACTTTTAAGAAATTACTTGCTTTGCACACAGTATTTCCAAAAACAGGCTGGAATAGAAAAAAAGAGGATCACTTTAAAGGCTTAGTTAAAGTATGATTCACACGAACCTCTCTCAAATATAGCTTTTGTTTACCTTTGTTCAAGGAATACCAGTACTTTCATTCACATCTACTATATTCGTTTTTTTAAAATGTTACACAGGATAGTTCCTCATTATCTTCCATCTGATATTCTCCAACCTGGAACTTTTCAGATACTCTGAATTTGTACTTACTCGCATTCCTACCATTCAGCCATGCTTACTAAAATTCTGGGAGATTCAGTTCCAATGTATCTGGTTAGTACCAGTATGATTTACAACATGTGTTCTCCTCCAGCTCTGGCTTATTTTCATCAAGGGAAAACTAGCAAGATTCTACCAGTCTAACTGATATTGCAATGGTGCAGGCAGGAATGTAAACTTTTAGAATAGGAATCGTTTTTCTGCAATCAGTGGCTGAATGCAGTAATGGCTACACCAGAACGATGATTCCCAAGATCAATTATAATTTATCAGAAACGTCAGAATCAAGATCTCTGTATGCAACATGATCACGGCATTTCTTAATTTTAATTCTTTTAGTGCTTATCTATCAAGCTGACATTGTTCCCTGTCAAAAGATGTACCTCTTTTCTTTGATTTATTGGAAGGCTGGAGTGCTGCTTTTTGGAAGTTCTTCCCAGTTAAAGGATAGGTTTTCAGGAAATCCTTGCTTGATTCCACAATACCGTCATGTTGAGAAAAGTGGGGACTAGTCTGCCCTTTAGTCAACACATCCTACCCAGAATGTAAAAAATAAGGTGACCAACTTTTTTACAATGAAAAGGAGGACAAATAAATTGGAAAAAATATATCGTAAATAAAAGAAATATTTTATTCATTGCAACAATAATACACTAAAATATGATATATGCATAATGAGACATTTGCAACATTTTATATTGTAATTATGCTTACATGCCTGTTAATTATTATTTAAATGAGTACTTTTCCATTGAATTAATATTTTTTGTCAATGTATCATCTTCTAACAATATATTGGAAATATTTGAACAAGAAATATCCTTCATATTGAATTTTACGGCAAGTGCTGCAGCTAGAGTATCAACATTCAATCTCGATTTCTCACTTGTCGAAAAATCATTGGCAATTGGAAAAAAACTCTTTCAACTGCTGCATTAGTTCCAGGGCAGCACAACATAAATTGAACAAGTATAAATAAATGTTCACATGGAATATGTTCATTTTTGAAATGGCTGAAAATATCCACCCATCTTTTATCAATTTCAACATGTTGATTTTCCCATTGTATTAATTTTTCAGAATTTAAATATACATTCAGTCTTCTAATTTCTTCAAAGAGACTATTGTCGTCTATTTTAATGTCTAGAATTTCTTTAGATAAAAATTCAACACAAGATTCAATATCTGTTCAATATACTTGCGATGAAGTAAAAAAAACACACCATTAAAAACTGTTTCATAAAATACGTCACATAACGCGCAACAGATTAGCTTTCAAATATCAAAAAGGAGGACATGTAGGAGGACACTTTTCGAGGGAGGACAGAACTTACAAAAGAAGGACTGTCCTCCCTAAAGGAGGACGGTTGGTCACCTTATAAAAAAGAAAGAATTGGATGGGTTAATCCCAAAATAATTTATAAAACTATTCGTGAAACAGCAATTTTGAGAATGTGCATTGATATCCCCTCATTTATGGAGGTGATACGATTTGGTTTAGATTAAAAACTGTATATTCAACCGTGAGCCATGTTGCCTGTAGCAGCATTGAGAGAAATGTTAGTCCCATATACACATTCTTTGTTAATAGGTTGTTTATTTCAAGTTAAAATCAGAGGTGGGTTGCTGTTGGATCGGCCGAACCGGTAGTCGCGGCAGTGAGAAGCTCCGCCCACCTGCCCGGATGCTTCTGCGCATGCGCAGAAGCGTCGTGCACATGTGGGAGCACACCCGGACTGGTAGTAAAGAAATTGGCAACCCACCTCTGGTTAAAATGCAGAACTTTCTCAGAACTGTGCACTTATTTTGTAAAGGTCCTCACAGAAAGATCTATTTTGATAAATTAATTTGTAATTATATCCCTAGAAGAAATGGCCGTTTTTGCAATCTTTTTTGTTTTTAGAATGGTGGCAGTTTCTTACCCTTTTGATTGTCTTTACAAATATTTTTGCATGAACTGAAAGGCAAAAGAGAAAATGAGTTAAAAGTAGAAATAATTATCATTTACTTTATGGATCAGTATCTATGGCATAGTGCAGCTGTTATTTCATAACCACTGCAGAAATGTTCAGAATAGAATAATTTTTATTCTGTACCATAATTCTGTTTCTTGTTCCCCACTAGGGCATTATTTTGCTTAAAATACTTGGTGCTTTCAGGGCTTGGTTGTTTGCTTGCAGATGTTTCCTTACCTGACTAGTAAAAACTTCAGTGCTAAGAAGGAGTAGAGTTTGCCCTCTGTTTACACACTAGTGGCTTACTGTGTCAGTGTTGGTGCAGGGTGTTGTTTTCTCCTTGGTGGTTCATTGATTAGGTTGTTGATTGCTTGATTGTTTGTCTGAATTGGTAGTTTCCTGACTAAAGTATTCACTGCTTAATTACTGGCAAGAAGGTATTTTTCTTTCCTTTTTAGCTGTTTATAGTCTTCTAAATGATCAGTAATGGCTGACTTTCTGAATGCCAAGCTTCCAGGAATTATTTGGCAATTTTGGATTTGGCTTGGCTAGAATGTCAATGAAGATTCTCAATCATCCAGGTAGAGTTGTCTTGAAGTTGAGTCAGCAAGTGGATTCTTTTCTTTTCTTTCTTTTCTTTTTGTTTGAAACATTTCACTGCTCATCCAAATAGCTTCTTAAAACTGAAAAAACTACTTGGGTAAGCAATGAAACATTTCAAACTAAAAAAGAAAAGATGCCCCATTGCCATGACTCATTTTCTAGACTTGGTCTAGGATGCTGACCATTTCCAGGTGAAATTATAGCAGAGTCTGTCCTTGTATTATGAGATTTTCTTATTGCTAGTTGGTGTTACATATATTCATTTACATTTTTTAAATGTATATTCCACCTGTGTATTATTATTATTATTATTATTATTATTATTATTATTATTATTATTATTATTATTATTATTATTATTATTATTATCATCATCATCATCATTCATTCATTCATTTTCATTTCATTTATTGAATTTATAGACCGCCCCCTCTCCCCGAGGGGACTCGGGGCGGTGTACAGACAAAAGCTAAAACCGTATATACAATGACAATATTAAATACCCCTTATTAAAAACAAATTAAATATAGGGTCTGTACAGTGATAATAAAAATTAAAACAGGTTAAAAGGACAACCCCTTAAAATTTAAAATGCCGGCCAGGATTGAAAGTTGAAACTACGGTAGGGCCAGGCCAGCTAATTGGAACAGGTGGGTCTTGAGTTCATCATCTATCTATCTATTATCTATCTATCTATCTATCTATCTATCTATCTATCTATCTATCTATCTATCTATCACGTTTTCTCACTTTGAATTTTACTATAGAAGAAAATGTGAAAATAGTTAATTATATCATTCCATTCAGAGGTATTGGTCCCCTTGAAATGTATTAGTGCTAAGAATGTCTTTTAAGCTAATTCAACTAAACTAAACATATTTATCTGCCTAATCCCCTTGCCTTGACTTCCTCCCAAACCCTAATCTTTGGTAGGATGTATGTAAAACAATAATGAGGAGTTACATGCTTTTTCTAAAGGCCTCCAATTTCCCAGCAATAGGATTAATTTCAGTTCTTCAGAGAAGTCAGCACACTGTGGTTATACAGTTTCTGCTTCACTGTTAAATAAATATGGACTTCCATTATGTTTTTATATTAGTATGAAGGTTGTTAAAACATACATAAATGCTTTACTCAGATTTCCTTCATGGTCTTAGTGCAGCTTTGTATATTTAGATTTCAAATACATAGATATAGCTCTCAACAAAATACTAATATAGAATGCTGGAAAGCTTTTTTCCCCTCTTTTGTTTTCTAAAATATATGCAAACTGTCAATTCAGCCTTTCATTTTAAAGTTACAATAGATTTTAAAATTAATTTCAATTTCAGTATTGTCTGTCTCTACTATCTGACAAGTTGTTTAAGTGCTTGCATTAGTAATTCAGACCATATTATTATTAGTATTATTAGTATTTTCTAACCTCATTTCTATTCAAAAGGCAAACATTATCTCCTAAATTCCTATCGGATTGCCATTTTAATTCATTACAAAAATACTCATATTGAAAATATTCTGATGGACAGTTTGTGCCTTACTACACAAATTCAAAATCTTAATATTAGGGAAATTGTGAAATGTAGAGGAGATCATTAATATTTTCTCCAAAGTCTTAGTATGTGATCAAATAATAATGATGTTCTCTTTGTAAAAACATAATCTTAGAATGGACAAACATAATGGAATTATCCAAGTTTTAATATGTAAATACATTTTTGTTCAAAGAATTGATTACCAATTTATCAAATGCCTAAAAAGAATCTAACCAATTTGTAATGATAATACCATAAATTAAATGCATGTAATATACTCTGTTGAAATCAATAATATAACTTAAAGTGTAATGATCGTTTATTTACTTGTTTAGCTACCTTGAAACGTTGAAGTTTTGTTAATTAACTTATAGCTGGTAGTTTTCTGTACATCAAAAGCTGATAAAAAATCAAGATGGATTTTTGTTGATTAGTGAAGCTTTTTCTCAGCTTTTTGCTTCTAATCTGAAAAAATAACCTTAAAATAAAGGAAAATACCCCACACTTTTCTGATATGTAAGGAATGGCCAACTTTTCATTAATCAATGAAATATATTGCAATCATTTCTATACTTGTATGAAAATAAACCCTTTTGTACAATGATCATCAATATTAAATCAATGTGGTTCTATAAATTCAGTCTGATGTTGCCCTTTGCTACAAGGCAGCACTCAAACTTTTAATGATACCAAAACATTCATTTTTTTTCAAAGCAGATAACAAAGACAGATAAGATTCTAAATTGGTATTTTGGGAAGAGAGCTTCCGCTTACCTTCATGATTGTCAGATATCATTAGTGGAACAATTGTTTGAATGGCTGAAGAAATTGGTATGATGACTAAAAGACTAACTAACAAGAGATGAAGTTCCATGGCAAGGAAACAGAAATATTCGGGTTCCCAAATCTGTACTGTGATTGCCTTTTCCAAGATTTCTGAGGACTCTCCTCATTCAAGTTATCTCTCTGTTTAAGTATTCTGCACTTGGCATGGACTTATAAGGCCTTGCTTCTTTTGTGATTCAGGAAATCAATCTCTAATCAAATGCTATTTTCCACACCTGCATTTTGACATTTGCCAACATGTGTCTTTCTGTTTCTGAGATTTGCTTTGTGCCTTTCTACTGATATTCTCTAACGTCAGAGCTCTTTTCTCTGGTTAAGCAAACACTTTAACTTTACGTTATCATTGCTTGAATAGGAGAACTTCTAAAATGCATACACAAACTCCGGGTTAAAGAAGTAAGGGGAAAGGTCAGGTAGGACAGACGTAGAAGAGAACCTTAGATTGTACGATGATCCCCTTTTGACATTTAACGAGAATGCTCATAAAGAGCAACATTCTCAAACAGACTGATGACGCCATTAGGTAACTTAGCAAACATCTCAGAAGCAAACAAGTAATAGAAGTGAGCTGTGGGGCAAGGCACTACATCAGGGGTGTCCAAACTTGGGAACTTTAAGACTTGTGGACTTCAACTCCCAGAATTCCCCAGCCAGCCATGCTGGCTGGGGAATTCTGGGAATTGAAGTCCACAAGTCTTAAAGTTCCCAAGTTTGGACACCCCTGCACTACATGAACAAATCATCCGAGAAAGACTTGTGAAAAATATGTTCAATCTAATAGCTTACAAGGACAAATCAGATTTTTGAATTGTGGAAAGATTTCCTTTCTCATACTTGAGAAACTTTCATTGGCTGGAAGGTTATCCAATCTAAAAAAGCTGAGTATAACAATATTACCAAAACAGTTCACAGCAACTGATCTTGTCAAGCCGTTAATGAAATTAACACATGCATTATTGAGCAAAAATTTCCCTAATTTCTATTTTTAAAGTACAATATGTGTAGAAGGGCTATTAATTTACAAGGATAAAACAACTGTCATTTTGACTCTCTCTATGGATTGACTGGCTCTATACCAAGGGTGTGTGTGTGTGTGTGTGTATCTTGCATATAACATGTTTTGGACAGGTATCTCAAAAGATGTGGAGGCGCCTGGGGAAAAAAGTTAAATTTAATTTTCTTTTTCTCTTTTTGCCCTTTTTTCTTCTATTTTTTTTTATCAATTACAAATAATATAGTGGAAATATTAAGCTCAAAAATTCATATTTCTTTTTATTTATATTATAAAATAATTCAATTTACTCTGTTTTTCTCTCTTACTAATGTTTTACTAAATATTAATTGTAGAACCTCATAACATATGTCAGGGACGTGCGGTCAGGGGAGGCAGGGGAGGCAGAGCCTCACCGCTCTCATGAAAATAAAAAAAAGGGAAAAGGGAAAAGGCACTAAGGAGCCTTCTGCACACGTGGTCCGGGAATGGGACCACATGTGCAGGAGGCTCCTCTAGCCTCAGCCTCGTTCCTGCACAGGTGGTCCCATTCCCCGCTTTCCTGAGTCAACATAAAGGGGACCGTGGAGCCGCAGCCCCCTTCATATTGATTCAGGAAGGCGGGGAATGGGACCACCTGTGCAGGAGGCTGAAGCTGCCTCAGTCTCCTGCACACGTGGTCCCATTCCCCTCCTTCCTGACTCCTGAGTCAACATGAAGGGGACCCCGGCTCACGCTGATGATGTCACCAGCCTCACCAGCCATAAACCTCACCGCACGTCACTGACATACGTGCATTCTTTTAAGCTCATATTCTTCTAGGCTCAAGATTCTTGTAGCAAATGATTAGGATTTCTAATCCACCAACCTTTATTGGTTGCCTATTCCCTTTCATTCTCAAGTGGCTATGAGTGACTGACTTTTAAAAATCTAAACACTTTGGGATGCTGCTACCTGCAGGAACTGCTCTCTTTATTGAAATCTGCATAAGATCATTTAAACAAGGAGCAAAGAGATCTTATTTGCTTGAAAATATTTTCTAACTGAAATGTTTATATGTGAGCAGTTGTGAGCAACAAAACAATCCTCTTTGATATAGTTTGATCTGAGCAATTTTCCTCTCAGAGGTATTCTGAAATGTGTTCATCATATATTTTAGTATAGCAGAAAATCAGGCTTCTGAACTTCACAGGGAAATGTTAACTACAGAATCACTGTTTACTTGGGAAAATTCAGAATCAAACTAATAGTCTACATTTTCTGGGGAATTGCAAATTTGTCTTTAATGGCACTGCTCTAGCCATTCAATCTCAAGTTTTAAAAAAATCCAGTTTTGGTCACCATGATATAAAAGAGATCTTGAAAGAGTGCAGAGAAAGAGCAACAAAGATGATTAGGGGACTGAACGATAAAACATAGAAGCTATTGCTGGACTAGGGTATGTCTAGGCTAATGAAAAGAAGGACTAGGGGTGACACGATAGCAGTGTTCCAATATTTAAGGGGCTAACAAAGAAGAGGGAGGCAAGCTATTCTCCAAAGCATCTGTGTGTAGAACAAGAAGCAATGGGTGGAAACTAATCAAGGAGAGAAGCAACTTAGAACTAAGGAGAAATTTCCTGACAGAACAATTTATTAATGGAATGACTTGCCTCCAGAGGTTGTGTGTGCTCCAACACTGGAAGTTTTTAAGAAGAGATTGGACAACAATTTGACTGAAATGGTAAAGGCCTAGGCCAGGGGTGTCCAAACTTGGCAACTTTAAGACTTGTGGACTTCAACTCCCAGAATTCCCCAGCCAGCAAAATTTGTCTGGCATTCACAGTCACACTTGCAATATTGTTATTATAGCTGTTCTCATAAAAACATCTTTAGATCTACACATTATTTCTTAATCTGAAGTATTTTATAGAGTTAACATGGAAGTTGGCTATACCTGAACAAGATTCAGACATGCTAACCCTCAACAAGCCATATTTTGGCTATAACAACATCAGAGAATCAAAAAGAGAGAGAAAAAAATGAAAGCATGGAGGCTGCCTGGACAAGTTCCTGCAGTTTTCTTTTTCAGAAATGGTTTACCATTAATTGGTTTACTAAATCCATTCTTCCTGGCAGGGCTAAGGCAAAATGACTGGTCCAAGATCACTCAGCTGACTCCATGCCCAGAGTGAGGCTAGAACTCATGTCTCCAGTTTCTAGCGTGATGCTTTAAGACTACATCAATCTCTCATATTTTCTGGGCTTACAATACTCCTTTGTCGAAAGGAACAAACATCAAGGTAAAAAATAGCTATAGGTCTCTTCAATCCAGAGATGGGTTTCTGCCCGTGTTACCTGTAGGGTTCAACAGGGCGCTAATGGTCAAGTTAGAAAGAATAGTCCAACTAAAAGTGTACATGTATGAAACTGAAGTGAAAACACTTGAAAAGATCTGTTACCCATATTTTGCTCTGTGGGAAGGGAACTTCACCAAGACAGTGTTGTATTAGGAAGACCAGTACAGCCCATAACCAAAATGGAAGTCACTAGAAGAATAACAAAGCCAGCATACATTCTAAAAGAAACCTCCTGAGAATAATTACCAGGATATCAGGACAATTAGAAATAGCTGCAGAATACAAAATAATACAAAAGACCTAGGAAGTGCAGGAAGAAGTTACCTTGAAGAGAAGAAAAGGTCAGAGTGACAACAAAGACTGATTAGCTCAGGGCGAAGATGTAAAGATAGGAAATACAGTAGAAGACACTAGGGCTCATTCCTGGCCCATGGGAAGTACTTTAGAGCAGAGGAAGAACAAAACTCAAGCCAGGATTAGAACCATTAGCAAAAGCACACACAAAAAGTGGTAAAACAATAGTACAAAGAAAACAAAAGGACTTCAAAGAGGAAAATGGTATAAAAAATGTACACTTACTGTATGTCGGGGTCAGCTCACCCAGGAATATTGATCTACATCACTGTCGGTCTTGCTTTCTTGAAATAATAAAGACAACTTGCTTTAAAACGCAGCTTGCTTTGATCCTAAATTCATCCACTCAGCCGGTGACGCTCTCCCAGCCAGGAAATCCGAACCTGCGGAGAAAACCTTTTCCCATTTAACAGCTCACTGTACAAAATTAAGGAGATCAAAAGAGAAAGTTCACTGTATGTTTCTCAGAATCTGCACAAAGGCTACTGCATAACTTTCTAATAATATCTTCTACCATCTAATAAGGATTTATTTTTTAACAAGACAGGCCTTTGGTCTGTTTACCTGATTTTCATTCTTTTCCCCCCTAGGGCTCTAATATGACTTTTAAAGGCAGACTTGACTCTGGGATGGGGTATTTTGATTTCTATTTTTTTTAAAAATCCTATTCTTAGTTTAATGTAGATTTATCTTTGCTGAAGGCAGCAAAGCACTGTGGCATGCCTATAATTTTGTATTTAGTTATTTAATAATATCCTCATCAGCACAAGTACATCACTCTTAACTTTCCAAGAACGCTCCATCTCTATTAAAAATAGCTTTATGGCACTTGTTTTCCTCAGCTTTCTCCAGGCATTATGTTTAGCTTGATTTGTGTTCCAGTCCTGTCCAAGACTTCCCTCTAGAGGTAAAGCAGCAAACTACTTACAGTACTTCTAATAATAAATTATTTAAAAAGACAGGAACTTGGAATGATGAGCAAAATAGGACTTCAAAGTCACCTACCTGTCACCTCTTGTTTTTTTTTAGAGGTAGCAAAGTCATATGCATTTCAGACACAAAGAAATCATAGTCTGCAAATATGCTAGATTACTTCCAAAGGATCTCCCTGAGCAAACAAAGATGGTTGCTTTCAAAATGCTAATGATGTGTGCATGTGTGTTTCTGTTTGTGGGGGGCTGTACCCAGCCCTTTATCTTTAATTGTATGCATTTATCATAAATCAAAAGGACTGTAAAGGAACACAGCAGATTTCCAAAGTGGATTCTTACATCCTCTGTATTTCCAAGATTGGACTGAATGAAGGAGAATAGAAACTATTATCAAAAAGGAAGCTGAAAGTCAATTGAAAGGTTAAAATTATACAAAGAAATGAAATAGGGATATATCAATAGTACTTTTTAAAAATTTACACGAAACATTGTAGCAACTTCCTACATTTTGTTTTGCACACTTCCATTTAGTCTTGTCCATTCATAGTTGTTGTCACTACGTTTTTAAAATAAGTTGGTAACAATCAGAAGCCAAGGCAAGAACTGGCTATAGTCATATGACAAGATATATGGAGTCCCTATTATAGGCAGTCCTTGTGGAACAACTGTTCAGCAACTGTTGAAAGTTATGATAGCACTCAATGCGTGGTACTTACCACCAGCCTTCAGAGTTGCATGAATCACTGTGATGATCAAATTATGGTCAAATGATCATGATATGGGCCCTTCCAACTGGCTCACAATTACAACATTGCAGGATCCTGAAGTCATGTGATTGGCACTTGTGACCTTTCTTACCAGTTTTTGACAAGCAAGGTCAATGGGGAAGCTGGCAATAAGTTGCAAGTCATGCTCATGGGCAGGGGTGAGATCCTAGCAATTTAACAACCGGTTCGCTTCGCGCATATGCAGTTTTGATAATACTTACCTTCCGCATTGCTGCTGGGGAGGAAAACAGCGGAGGCGCGGCAATTCACTCTGCCGCATGACTCAGCTGAGAAGATAAAGGTCAGTGAAGCGCAGGGGTGGGCGGGCAGGCCCACTTGATCATTGGAGCAAACTGGTTCGCCCAAAGTGGTCCAAACTGATAGAATCCTACCCCTAGTCATGTGTCCACAGGAAACTGCAACCATGCAGGATTCACTTAATTATGGGGACTGGATTCACATGCCATCACATTGTACAACCATGTTGTTAGGATGGAGTTGCTGGTTCCAATTACTGTCATTTTAGGAAGAACTATCTTAGGAATTATGACAGGGTTGGACCTCGAGAATGAAAGATTGGAAGTTTCATATCTCCTCTTCCAGAAGCTTCCCGAATATACACTCTCAGCCAGCCCTGCTTTGCAGATTTGATATGGCTGGTTGTACCCTGTAACTCCCAGAGCTTGGTTTTCCAACCCAGCAACTTTAAGATGTGTGGACTTCAACCCCCAGAATTCTACAGCCAGAAATCCATACATCTTAAAGTTGCTGAGTTTGAAAAACACTGTTCTACAGGGATGCCTTGACTTGGTGCCCAGTAACATATGAGATCCCTATTCACCTTCTAGGCAAGTAAAATTAAAAAAAAGTTGATAAAATGAAATTGATTCTACAATGCTATCACCTGCCTTTGTAGCATGAGGCATGTGACTAGTGACATCAGTTCCCCTGTCCTTTGCTTCCCGAGTCGACTCCTTGTCCTCAGTTGCTCACCTCTTCTAACTGCTCTGCTCATATGCACATCTAGAACAGGCCCCAACTGTTCCTCCTCCTCATTTATATCAGCCTCCAATGGTAGCTGCCCCTCCGGTGGATGGGAAATGTCGGACGGCCTTGGCTCCATCTCTGAGTCCGATGCAGAACATCCATCAGAGCCTTTCCCAGACTCCAGCACTGGCCCAAGTTCGATGGTTCAAGGCCCTCCTCGTCGTCTGAGTTTGCCTCCAGCTCTGCTGGCAGCTGGCTGGCCACAACAATAGTTTTCTCTCAACCTCAGTACCTTACCACTCTCAGAGTAACATTAATTTACAAATAATGACTTCTTTAGGATGTATATTGTTAGATACTAGCTTCAGTTATAGTGGTTTCCACCAAGGTCCTCTGTTCCAGCGGGAACAGAGGTTTAATCTCATTGGTCGAAGGGTCTGACAGCTCCCTATAAAAGGGCTGCTGTCAGACTCAACCTTCGCTGGATTGTACATACTTGTTCTGTTACAATAAAGAGCTGTTGTTGCCTTTAGCCTGAGTGTGCCTTTCCATTACTCAATCTAACACTGGCGACGAAGATGGGATTTGAAGGCAACCAGGCAAACCAAAAAGAGCAATCCAGCAAGTAAATTCAGCCCGGAGCTCAGTGCGGCTTTGAGCAGCCATTTTGAGTGGTAAATTCAAAATGCCCTCAGAACACAAAATGGTCATGCATGCCCCACCGACTCCATATGACCCAGTCACCAAGCAGTGGGACTCGTATATGCTGAGGTTCGACTGCTTCCTCAAAGCCAACAACCTCATGGGCCTTTCTGAAGGCTGCAAGAAGAACATGTTCCTCGGTTACTGTGGATGGGAAGTGTTCGAAACTGCCAAAGACCTGACAGAGCCAACGCTGCTACAATCGGTCACTTGGTCTGTGCTCCAGCAGATGCTGAGGACTCACTACGCTCCCAAGTTGTCTAAGCACTTCTGCCAGCACGAATTTAATATTCACAACCAGAAGGAAAGCGAATCAATCAACAAGTACGTTGCGGCACTACGAAAGGCTGGAGCGTACTGCGAGTTCTGAGACCTTGATGAGTTTATTCTTGACCGCATCATATGCGGTGTGCAGGACATTAATTTACAGAGGAGGTTACTTGCCAAATCTAACCTCACTCTACAAATTGCCTTGGATGAAGCCAGGGCATCAGAATTGGCTGTCAAGTCAACAGAAACCCTGCAGCGCCAAAACACTCCACAAGATGTGCGAAAGCACACACGCATACATCGCAAGGCTGCAGAGGCCGAGAGCTCAGAAGGCAAAGAAGATGACAGCTGCCACATGCGCAGTAGCTGCGCCAAGCCGGCGCACAAATTCAAACTACAATTCCCACCTTGCGCTAGCTGCGGAGGAAACCATGCTGATTGGCTTGCTGTTTCCGCAATGCTATCTGCCAGCGTTGTGAGCGAAAGGGGCACATCGCCAAAGTTTGCAGAAGCGAGCACCCTGTCACTTATTGTTATTTGGTTTGCCAGCTGTGCCTACATTCTGTGCAGCATGAACTGTCTCTTATCAGAAATGATTTACTGTGCATGCCATTACATCATATACCTTCTTCCTTCCTTCCTTTGTCTGCATGCCAGGCAGACAGAGACTCTGCCAAAGATGTAATTAATTTAGTTAGTAAGTTTGTATTTTTATTTTATTTACAATTAAAATGTTTTTTATTAGATTATGCCTCGGGTTTATTTCACTTACTTCAAAGGTATGCTTTCAAGGAATGCCAAGATTCACACCTCATTAATTCAGTGCGGAATTCACACCCTGACACACCCTACGACAACCTGGCAGCCAAGAAGCCGATCTAACTGCCAGCAGAGGCCCAACCAAGGGGCATGACACTAGAGTCACCTACCACACCGCAATCAGCCAAGTCTGCACTAGGTGGCCAAAAAAGCTGAAGGTCACAGTCCTCATCGAGGGCTCTCCATGCGAGATGGAGATTGACATGGGGTCATCACTGACCATCATGCTGTGGTCCACGCTCAAGCGGGCTATCCCTAGCCTGAAGAAGCAGCATCTACATGCCCCTGACATCCGCCTTCGCGATTACCAGGGGAACCGAGTCCCCATCTGCATGGACTACAAATGCACAATCAATAAAGCATCACAACAAAGCGCTTACCCTGTACCCATTGTACAGCATTTATTACATTCTTTAGGCCCCAGCAAAGTATTCGCTAAATTGGACATGGCGCAGGCATACCAACAATTGCCTGTAGATGGCGCTACAGCAGAGGCCCAAACCATTGTGAGGCACAGGGGTGCATTCAAATGTCACCGCCTGCAATTTGGAGTTAGTATCGCCCCTGGACTGTTCCAAAGCGTCATGGAACAGCTTTTGCAGGGGATTCCAGGAGTCATCCCCTATTTTGACGACATCTTGATATCGGCTACAAATGAGGCACGACTTTTCAAACGTTTACGAACTGTTTTGACCGGAATTTGAGACAAAGGCCTCCGTATCAAAAAAGAAAAATGCCAAATTAACGTGCCAAGGGTTGAATTCTTAGGGTACCTAATTGACGGCTCTATGATTCACCCGACCACTAAAAAAATTCAAGCAATCCAGGATGCCCCTATACCTTGCAATCAAACTGAGCTGCAGGCATTCCTCGGGTTCCTCAATTTCTACAGCGTCTTTCTTAAACAGAAAGCCACCATTGCTGAGCCCTTACATCGTCTCCTGCCAAAGCGAACTTCACGAAGAACACGAAGTGGTCCTGAGGCAGAGCCGAGGCTGCTGCATTTGCTGCGGTAAAAAGACTTCTGTCAGCAGACACGTTCCTGGTGCAGTACAACCAGACCCTGCTACTGGTGTTGACTTGTGATGCTTCCCTGTATGGCATAGCCTATTACTCAAGGACCTTGACTGCTGCCGAGCAGAACTACAGCCAGCTGGACTGTGAGGCTTTGGCTAAAGTGGCCGGTGTAAAAAGGTTCCATGAGTACCTCTACAGTCATGATTTTGAACTAATTATGGACCACAAACCGCTTTTGGGATTGCTGGCTGGGGACCAACCTACTCCTGTGTCATTATCACCACACATGACCAGATGGACCATTTTCCTAGCTGCCTACTCCTACCTCAAATCCACTGACCTGGCTCCACTTTGGGACATGCCAACGCTTTGAGTCACTGCCCACTGCTAGAACCTCTTGCAGACCCTACCCCTGAGACGCCAGTCCTGCTTATTGACTATTTAGAGACTAGTCCTGTCTCGTCCATTGACGTTGCCTGTCACTCTGCAAAGGACTCCACCATCAAACAAATTTTGAACTGTGTGTGAAGAGTGTGGCCCAAGGGGCCTGTTGGGTACATTTCAAAATGTACTATTGTAAGAGAGATGAATCGTCTGTTGTTAATGTCTGTTTGCTGTGGGGAGACCGGGTCATTGTTCCACCCAAACTGCGCATTGCAGTATTTGAGGCTTTACACGTAGGACATCCTGGAATTGTCAGGATGAAGTCTTTCGCCAGGAGTTACATGTGGTGGCCTAACATGGACAGGGAGATTGAAGAATGTGTGGCTACCTGCACACCCTGTCAGGAGTCCAGACCAGCTCCCCCAGAGGCACCCACTAAGGAGTGGGAGCGACCTCAAGCACCATGGTCTAGGGTGCACATTGATTTTGCTGGCCCAGTTCATAGTCAGACATTCCTCATAGTTGTGGACGCCTACTCGAAATGGCTAGAGGTAGTCCTGATGACCTCCACTACGGCAGAAGCGGTCATCAAGGTACTACGGAGACTTTTCTCCACACATGGCCTGCCCAATGTCCTGGTCTATGACAATGGGCCCCAATTCACAGCCATGCAATTCGAGACCTTCTTAGCAGCTCAGGGAATCAGACATTTCCTGGTTGCGCCATTCCATCAGGCCTCCAATGTTCAGGCAAAGAGAATGGTGAGATCTGCAAAAGAGGCCCTATCCAGGATGGGCCCAGGAGATTGGCAAACACGGGTTGACTACTATTTGCTAATTCAACACATCATGCCAAGTGCCAATACAGGGAGAAGCCCCTCTGAGCTTCTCATGGGTTGCTGGCTAAGGTCCCACTTAGATTGGCTACACCCAAACTATTCTGCCGCATCGCCCCCTGACTCCACAAGCAAAATTCGGAAATTTGGTGTAGAGGATTCAATTTACGCCCACAACTATGCCGGGGAAAATCTATGGATTCCTGCTACAGTGATAGGCATCACCAGGCCTCGCTCTTATCTCGTAGAGCTCAAGGACAGTCGGAATTGGAGAAGGCACATTGACCAACTCCGTGGCCGCCTCTCCAACTCCACTCTTAGGCAGCCAGAGGTTGCCAAAGTTAGCCAAAGCCCTACCCAAAAGGAGCACGAAGTCACTCCTTCCACAGCTAACTCAAACTCGAAGTCACCGGGATACTTAGTTTCTTGTGTTTCAGGCCCGCAGTGAGCTCCAAGCGAACCGGCTCTAGAAGCTCCAGCTACGGCCTGTGAAAGGTTCCAGGAGCTTCCACCAAGCGGAGCTGCAGAGCAAACAGGTCCGTCCGACCTGTCCGAAGAATACCCTCCCACTGAACTGCGCAGGTCAGGCAGAGCTACCAAAAAGCCTGCCTACCTGCATGACTATGTAACCAGTAGGATTACTCCATCTAAGAGGGGAGGGGTGTTAGATGCTAGCTTCAGTTATAGTGGTTTCCACCAAGGTCCTTTGTTCCGTCGGAAGCAGAGGTTTAATCTCATTGGTCGAAGGGTCTGACAGCTGCCTATAAAAGGACTGCTGTCAGACTCAACCTTCGCTGGATTGTACATACTTGTTCTGTTACAATAAAGAGCTGTTGTTGCCTTTAGCCTGAGTGTGCCTTTCCATTACCCGACCTAACAGATATAACAATGACAGATAATGTATGTGAACCTGCGTACAAATAATCTATATTATTATAGAACAATAACACTGCAGAAGTGAGACTCTTTTAACTGCAAATCTGAAGCAGTAATATGAAGGTTATACCTTAAATATTTAACTTATTTGCAGTTAACTGAATGCATTGATTTCATATAAAAACAAGAATCTTTTCATTTAGTACTCTGATAGAAAGTGAAAGAAGACAGTTTGGCATATGGCCACCCTGACTTTTCATAGTTGTGCCAAATCTAAATGCAATCCTGCATATTTATCAGCTTCAATGGGCGCTGCAAATGTAGAATGGCAGGTTATTTTTTATATTTTATTTATTTATAAGATTTATTGACCAGTTCAGTTGAAAGTGACAGCACTTGATATGTAATGTAAAATGTAATAACACTATAGAAATAGATGATAGATAGATGATAGCTAGCTAGCTAGGGTAAATAGGTAGGTAGACGCAGAGATATTGATAGAGATAATAATAATATAACAGTAAAACCAACTGTTCTAGTACTGAAGTCGTGTACAATTAACCTCTAAAGACCTTCTGAAACAAAGACATGGACCTTCATCCTTACTGCATGTTGTTCCAGATAAGGTCTCTGACCTAACTAATACACCAACTGAGCAGAGGGTAGGGCTCAGTCTTTCAAAGCTGATGGATTGGAACTGTCCCCTCCCTCAGAGAGGCACTGACCATTCCTGAATCTAATTTCCTATTCCCTCTCTGGCTGTCCTTGTTCAGGGTCAGGAATCCATGTTCATGTGAAGCCAATCTTACCTCACTTCCTTACGACATGCTCAAAAACCTCTCAGGTAGCATTACAAGATTACCTATGTCATCCCTTCATATTCTGTCCACTCAGTTTCCACTTTTAGCAAATATGATCAATTTTACCCATTAAATGCTTGTATGTTTATCATTATCTTGATAATCCCATAGTAATGCCAAATAATCCCATTTCTTCATCCTTCTCACCCGGAAATATGTGAAATTTGACCAGTATTCAACAGAATTCCTTTCCAGATCTCTGAGAAAATTCTCAAGGTAAGGCCAAATCCAATATTTGGCCAGCTTTTTGAGTCAGATCCAGGATGACTTAGATTAAGGCCCGAGTTGTCATGAGGACCATGATTTCTCAAGCTACACCAAGCTCAGATAGCAGAGGTTAAAATCCCCCAGGATGATCAACTTGTACAGGTGAAACTCGAAAAATTAGAATATCATGCAAAGGTTCATTTATTTCAGTAATGCAACTTAAAAGGTGAAACTAATATATGAGATAAGACTCATTACATGCAAAGCAAGATAGTTCAAGCCGTGATTTGTCATAATTGTGATGATTATGGCTTACAGCTCATAAAAACCCCAAATCCACCATCTCAGAAAATTAGAATATTACATGCAATCAATAAAACAAGGATTGTACATAGAACAATATTGGATCTCTGAAAAGTATAAGCATGCATATGTACTCAGTACTTGGTTTGGGCCCCTTTTGCAGCAATTACTGCCTCAATGCGGCGTGGCATGGAAGCTATCAGCCTGTGGCACTGCTGAGGTGTTATGGAAGACCAGGATGTTTCAATAGCGGCCTTCAGCTCTTCTGCATTGTTCGGTCTCATGTCTCTCATCTTTCTCTTGGCAATGCCCCATAGATTCTCTATGGGGTTCAGGTCAGGCGAGTTTGCTGGCCAATCAAGCACAGTAATCCAACGGTCATTGAACCAGGTTTTGGTGCTTTTGGCAGTGTGGGCAGGTGCCAAGTCCTGCTGGAAAATGAAGTCAGCATCCCCATAAAGCTCGTCTGTGGAAGGAAGCATGAAGTGCTCCAAAATCTCCCGGTAGACGGCTGTGTTGACCCTGGATTTAATGAAGCACAGTGGACCAACACCAGCAGATGACATGGCTCCCCAAATCAACACAGACTGTGGAAACTTCACACTGGACTTCAAGCATCTTGCAGTCTGTGCCTCTCCATTCTTCCTCCATACTCTGGGTCCTTGGTTTCCAAATGAGATGCAAAGGTTGCTCTCATCAGAAAAGAGGACTTTGGACCACTGAGCAATAGACCAGGTCTGTTTTTCTTCAGCCCAGGTAAAACACTTCTGACGTTGTTTGGTGTTCAGGAGTGGCTTGACAAGAGGAATATGACATTTGAAGCCTATGTCCAGGATCCGTCTGTGTGTGGTGGCTCTTGATGCACTGACTCTAGCCTCAGTCCACTCCTTGTGAAAGTCCCCAACACTTTTGAATGGCCTTTTCCTGACAATCCTCTCCAGGCTGCGGTCATCCCTGCTGCTTGTGCACCTTTTTCTTCCACACTTTCCCCTTCCACATAACTTTCTATTAATGTGCTTTGATACAGCACTTTGGGAACATCCAACTTTTTTTGCAATTACCTTTTGAGGCTTTCCCTCCTTATGGAGGGTGTCAATGTTGGTTTTCTTCACAACTGTCAGGTCAGCAGTCTTTTCCATAATTGTGATTCCTACTGAACCAGACTGAGAGACCATTTAAAGGCTCAGGAACCCTTTGCAGGTGTTATGGCTTAATTAGCTGATTAGAGTGGGACACTTTGAGCCTAGAATATTGCACCTTTTCACAATATTCTAATTTTCTGAGATTGTGGATTTGGGGTTAATTAAAATAATTTTATGGTGGAGTTCAAATATTAAACGAGAGGAAAAATTGCACATTACGACTCCACACATTAAATCTCTCCTCTACTATCTATATGTGTCTGAACTGGGCCAAGGTTCTCAACTGAGAATGAACTTTGTTTAATTCCTAAGTGCCTTATCCACCAATCGTGAAATGCTATTCAGATTCTAAGACAACGACCATTATTTTTTATTAATATGGCATTTTGTCAATATAAAAATTAAGGGAAAGCTTTCTTGAGAGACTGAAATTAAATTTATCCTGAAAAACTGGCATTCAGAAGGAAAAAATGCTGACATGTTGAGAAAGAGATGAGTTTTATTGCATGTTAAATCAATGATACCATGATTCTAAAGTCGGGGACCAAACATTTTTTGTCAGATTAAAAAACAAACCCTTTATTTTAAAGTCTGTGTTTTATCCCTTTATTTTACCTTTTTTCTTACAATGTTTTGCCATTCCCAGACAATGACTCAAACTGATTAATAGTAGTCTGAGAAACTCTTGGTCTCTGCAGTTTTAAATAAGAGGGCAAACTTGTGAGGTCATGAATAAAACATTTCCAAAGCTAAACTGCTTATTTAAATATGGCAAATGCTTCAAATGCAAGTAAGCATTTTTCTGTTCACTGATTTCAATGAGAGTTAAGTACAGACACCAAAGTGAGAAATGTAACAAAATAGTTAGATGGAGGAGTGCTTAAAAGATTCCAATATATAATCCTCAACCAACCACAAACTGACTAGATAATGTGGACAGTCATTAATTTTTTTGCCTAAACTATCTCACTAGCTTGTTCTGAAGATAAATTGGGATGCAAAATTGTTGCAGAAATTGCTCATCATAAAGTGAGATATTTCTCTCTCCTCCAGGGTTTTCAATATGAGCAATAATAATAATAACAATAATAAACAATCCAGTCTAAACATCTGTTTAAATGTGTGAGCAACCAAAATAATACTAATATGCTGCCTGATATCCAGGAACTGTGGATAGTTTACAAATTACAAGTTATAAATTACAAGTTAAAACATTAAAAAAAAAGCAAAAGACGAAAATGAAGAGTCAAGATGACAAAAATGACAAAACCTGTATGGAACAAAGAAAAGCAACTCACACAATCTAAGGGGGGCTTCAGTCACTTTCGCCAAAGGCCTGGGGTAAGAACCAGGTCTCCAAGGCACTTCAAAACATACATTGAATGGGGGGGGGGTCACCTGGATCTTGGGGGGAACCTCATACCAAACAGCATACCAAGTGTGTTACAGAGAAGGTGTGCTTCCAGTGTCCCGATATATGGCATTGGTTAATCTAGGGGTCGGCAACCTTAAACACTCAAAGAGCCATTTGGACCCGTTTCCCAAAGAAAATAAAACATCAGGCACCACAAAACCCTTCCTGTGCCTGACTATTTCCTGAGCAGCCACAAAACTAGCATATGTAGTTGAATTAAACATGTTTTCTGTTTTCTTCTGAAACTTTCCTTTTCTTGGATTTATCCATGGTTGGCCTACCGGGAGTTGAAAAGCTCAATAAATCACATGCCGGTAGGTGTCACACATTGGTGGTTATGACACATATTTTGAGTGACAGGGAGCCACAGCAGAGGGATGACAGAGCCACATGTGGGTCCAGACTCCAGAGCCATGGGTTGCTGACCCCTGGGTTAATCAAAGCTCCTAGACTAGTGTGCCAACTTTCACAGTATATACTAGGGGAGACAGGCAATCCCTCAAGTAACCAAGCCCAATGCCATGCAAGACTTTATAGACAATGATCAGCAGCTTCAATTTCACCTGGAAGCAAACTGTCAACCATGTCTCACAGGGCTGGGAAAGGCAGAACATAACCCATCACTTGAAGATACAAGGGCAGCCCAGCTATTTGGTAGAATGTAGCAAATGTCCAAAGATGAGTTGAGGTACTGGGAAGTCAAGAAAAATTATTCATGGGTATGTATTCCCATAGAAAGATACTTGTGGATTTTTCTGTTTCAGGTGTCAAAATCTTGGGAACTATAGGCAAATCCTGGACTGATACTGTATGAATCTGGTTATTAAGAGCACATCCTGAAAAAAAATTACAAGAAAGTTTAGGAAAGGGATATTTGAGCTTTTTTTCTAAATGGAAATTTAAACATTCTTTGGACAGCAAGATTTCCATTTTTCTGGGAGTTTCCAAACTTACGATGAATAAGAGATTGACCTTCTCGGTTGTTCTGGGGCTCTTGAAAGTGCCAGAACAATTAGCAGAAATTGGTTTACCAGTGAAATAAATTCCCCAGAGTGATATTGAACTTCCTTCATTGGCTGTGTTCCAACAGAGGCTAGACACCATATATGACACTCTAGTGTGCATTGCAATCAAAGTACCAACCTAGCGTTCACAAAGTTCAGTGAAATAATGAAGCAATTTGATGCTTATATACTTCTCAAACAGTTTATTTGTCATTGATACTAACTGTAATATTGAATGTACAGAAGAGTTATGGTACAAAGAAAGCAAGTTTCCAGTAGAAGTAATGCAACAGTCCAGCTGCTCTGCATGCTACTCACAATAAATTCTTCTGGACACATTGATCTTGTTATGTGGAAGGGCCTATGTAACTAGAGACTTAGTTGAGTGGGTAAAAATGGACTGTTCTCCCCCATGGAAGAAAACACTATTGTTTGGGGAGAACTCCTTCTAAAAGTGACCCATATAACCAGTTCAGGAAAAGGTGTGGCAATTCTTGCACACGGTATAAGCTGATCATAAATACACCCAGGAAAAGTTGAATTCATGTGTTCTAACATAGTTCTCAAAAGCAGCCCAATTTGCTATTTATGTTGTTCACTCATCAAATTTACCACTTTACATCTCCTGAAACATTTCACTTTTATAACTTGGGTCTGCTACTTTTCAAATACCACAAATAACCCACAGTTGCTTGCACATTCTCCTACAACAAAAAAGCAAAGATATTTCAATGTGCCACATAAAACCATGCTTTAACTGTTTACAAAGTAACTAAAAGAGTTCATCTCAAAACCTAAAATAATTAAGCTGGAAGGAAGTTCTCTACAGTATTTAAGAAAAGTGAATTCAGAAAAGGTGTTGTAAAGGAGGAAAATGTCAAATACTTACAAGCATTGCCAATATGTTCTATGAAGCTTTTAAAACTTATTTACATACATAAATACAATTAAGTCTCGTGACAACCTTTTTATGACAAGTAAAACAAAATAATTAGTGGATAGTATTGTCCAAGGGAAATCAACAAAAGGTTGATAGAATGGCAAAATGTTAGAAACAATGGATTCTTTTTAAAGCAATTGTATCAAAATCTTCTGGAGACAGTAATGAGTATTTTAGTTATAATTATGTGTCATCTGTTGGAAATCAGCTTGGCCTTTTAATAGAAATCTTAATATGCAGAAATAAATAAGAACCATTTGCTCCACTGAATTATGACATAGGAAAAATGTTATTTCAACAGCAATATCACAGGGTTTTTAACCCCAAACATGCAGTCATTTGAAGTAAATCTTACTTTTTCTTTTTACAGATAAGTATGTTTATAATCTCAGTTATGGAACTTGATAGTCCAGCAGGGTTTTTTTTTAATCAGTTCAACTCAACTAAAATCAAATTCATTTCAATAAAGCTATAACTATTTGCTATTAAGCCAGGTACTTCATGATCTGTTTTACAAGATGGCAATATTGTTGAACTGGAGGGGAAATAATTGTCAGACAGAAAAATAAAGCAAATTGCTGTAAAAGGAATAGCTGTTTTTCGGGATCAAAAGGAATTCCGATGTATAATTGATTTGTATAGAATATAGAACAGCTGATGCTCTCCAAATGTTTTTTTTTACTTTGATGCCCAGCATTTCTGATCATTATTGAAATCAAACACATCTTCAAAACACCTGATTGAGAAAGTCAGGGTTAAAATATACCTTTCACGGGTCTCCAAATGAGTTTTACTCTAATATATAATCAGCTTTACCAAATTTGATTCTATGTTTTGGGAAAGCAAAGCACTTCAAGCTTGGGACCAGTAAGTCCTACATTAAGTCTACCCAACTATGTTTCATTAAAACAGGAATTTTCCTCTGAGGTGGCCACTTTGACAGATTAAGTATAATCTGGTGTCCTTCAGGTATTACATTTAATCTCCCCAAATGCTAGGTTAGGGAGGGCTGCCATATAACATTAGGGAAGATTATTCACCAAAGAGTGCTTCCATATTTTTTTTTGCAGAATACAGTCATAAGAACCATTGCCCCAAAAGTGGAAACATCACAGTGGTTGCAAACTATTTAAAGGCAGGCAAAAATACTGGATTATAAGTACATCACCTTGCAATTGTTCCTTCTAAATGAGATCCAACAGAAACTCAACAAATTTATTATCATGTTATGTCTGTAGCTCTACCTTTAGGAGTAACTTTGTTTTAGCATTTCTAATTACACAGCAATATAAAATCAAATGGGATCAACGTCTCATAAAATTAAAGTCCAATGAAGTGCTCCCCCCCCCCACAACTACTGAAAATATTTATGAAACCATTACAGTTTTTCAAAGTGGATGGGGATGATGGCAGAAAAAATCCAACACATCTGGAAAATATCAAGTTAAAAAAATGTAGATTCTCTGTGCCTTGTGGTCAAGTTCATACTTGAAATCTTGAATATACACTTTTAAAAGTTCATTGGCATTCATTTGTGACTAATTGCCTTTCAAATTCTAATACTGACAATGTCATGAGAAAGACAGTTTGGAAAAGCAAATCTGGTTAGTTTTCAAGGGGGGAGGAGGTGGAAGGCAATGAATTAGCACATCTTAAATATTAGGTAAAGAGCCTACCAGGGATAATAAAGGATTAATATAATAAAGTAAGAAATAAGTAATTGTTAGTACTGTTGCATTTTAATCTAGGGAGTGCTATATGAGTTTACTGCCAGGAAGATATTGAAAAGTATGAAAAGATAATAGGTGAAACATTAGATGTAGTGCTCTCAACTTAAGACCTTCCTGCATTACTGCTGAATGTATTCTGAATGTTTACGATAAACTGTACAAAAAAAGGATAGAATGGAACGCATGTAAATGGAAACCAGCACACCTGCAAAAACTGAGTCATAGCTCACTGGTGAAGCACATACTTTGCATACAGAAGGACCTCGGTTTAAATCGCTTGCCAACTGAAAGGACGTTTAGCAACTATTGTGAAAAACGTCTGATTGTTATTGATAGCCCATCAGGCATCAGCAACGAGCTGTCTATAAGTAGCATGGTATCTTCTAGATCCTCACAAAGTAATTTTTGTTCAAATTAAAGCAATATTTAAAATTGTTGAAAACTTCATGAGGATCCTGTGAAATTATAACAACATCGTAGGAGAGTGCTAAAGATTTTGCCAATGGTGCTGAATGCCAGAAATATTGGCTGATTGTGAAGCAGATAACACCAGGCTATATGAACAACTAGGCTGGTATAAGGCAGCTTCCCTGATTCTTGTGGGTTTAGTGCATTCTGAATACATGCAAAGTGCTTACACGTGGCCTTTTGCAACTTTTCATCTGAACCTGGCTGACATCTATAACAATGCATATGCCAACCAAGCACTTAAAGCTTATTGGCTTCTCCAGAATCTTACCCAACTCAAGCTCAGTGCTTTTTATTGTTACATTCGCATAACATAGAGTGCTAAAATGGATTTAATCCAGTCTGTTTCTGGAAGAAGCTAGTGAATTGTGTTTATTGGGGCTTATTCTCAAGTAAGTATAGAGAGTACTTATTTCTGCATAAATTGGAAGAGGATTGTGCTATTCATTATTCATGGATGTGCCTAGATATGAATTCTTCTGATAGAGATGGAGAGCGTTGGGTGGTCTTAAGGAGTGCAACTGCATTTAGATCCCACATAAACTAGCGCTGCTTAATTTAAAGTGACGTCTTGTATGTTTGAGATTAGAAAACAATGGCATTTTTATATGAGCTATTTTATAAAATCCAAATAGAACCAAACAAAAAAGCATACCAAGTTACAGGGTGGGATACGCAAACATAATCACACATACAGATGTGAGGTCCACATTCCAGTTGTTCTTCAAGGGTTTGTTTCTGGAAGGCTGCAAGTTTGAATATTGGAAAGATGTCAGGGTGGGGATGCTTAGGACTTAGAATAGAATAACAGAGTTGGAAGGGACCTTGGAGGTCTTCTCGTCTAACTTGTTGCTTAGGCAGGAAACCCTATACCGTTTCAGACAAATGGTTATCCAATCTCTTTTTAAAAACATTATTACTTTATGCTGTGCCTCTATATACTTATAGAAAGTGGACGAGTGGGGGCTTTTCCTAGAGAGAGAAAAAGTATCTGCATTTTTATTTCTATGTTATGAACATACATTTGTGTGTCCATAAATTATACTTTAATTCCCAGGTGGTAGTGAAATCACCTCTCTGCAGTGGTAGATGAGGTTTCTTGATCTTATTTTACCCATTTGGATTGTTCTTCCTTCCCACAATGCACTTTAAATATAGCATATTTTTTTATTAATTTTCCTATCTAAATATTCTGAATATAGGGATTTTAGTGGGGACTTTGGGAGTTACTCAGGTGACCAAAAACAGGTTCAGTAGTCTCAACGTTGCCCACACCTCTCTTTTATAAGGGTGCAAAGTAGCTGAGGATGAATGAGTGAATATATGCCTAGAACGAAGAATCTCACACTTAAGTTATTATTTGTTTGAACTTCAATTATGTAAGATTGCTAGAAAATCCTTTGGATTGTGTGTCATATGGAGGGGGGGTTTGAACTTGGGTCTTCAAAATTATGGTTAGGAAACAGCCTTAAATGAATTTTTGAATCTCCTATTAGGGCAAGGGAGAAAACGGGGATGTATTGTATTTTGACCATAACCTTAATAGTCATTTAGAATGCTAATATTTACTTGTATTGTTTGATTCCCCCCCACTTATGTTGTCTTTAAGAAAGTTGATGGAATATAAATATCATACTGTACTAGGAATTCCAAAATATATATTGAGACAAATCTTTGCTTCCAGTGCCCAAGACAGCACCCAAATGCAGCAAATACAACCTAAACTTCTTATTCAAAGAATAACATGATATTCATCATAACATTTTCAAAGAAACCTGGCTTTTCAATTGGACAAAGTGACTTTGTTTAAATTATTGATGAGAATGAAATGGAGCAAAATGTAAACAATATTTCTAAATAATTAAAAGTCACATTATCCATAATTATTCCAGCCATTTTATATGTAATAATTTTAAACTTTGGTTGCTACAAAATGTATGTGCTTATTTTCAAAGCAATATTTAAATAAGTGCATCACACACAAAAGTCCAATGCAGAGCATAAATATTGAGCAACTCATCGTGTACTTTTTCAGTAGTTGAGAAGGACTGTAGGTTGTCACTCCTTTATAATAATAAAAAAATTAAATTACTTTTCTAGAAAAGAGGCTTTTGTAGATGCACTTAGTTGACAAAGTACAAGAAAAGCGAGCACATTATTAAAAAAAGGATTAAATCTTTCTGCAGATTTTAAGGTGCCAATAAAGGAAGATGATACACAAAGAAGGATGAGTTGCAAGCTGAAAAACATAATAAAAATAAAAACAATTCCTGTATTCTTTGGGATATACAACTTGATTAAAAAATTATTTCCAGAATATAAAAACTCTTATTCACAGCATTGCTAAATTAGAAGCATTCACAGTTTCTCTCTGAGAATCGTTGTATACTTCCTTTTAACTTACAGGTCAAAATGATTGATTAAATTATTTAAGATTGTGTAAGACTAAATCCCTCAGCACCAAATGTCAAACAAAATACTTTAAATTTCAAAGTCTGAAACTCTGGACACATATTGAGTATCTATCCTTCTCCATATTTATAGCCAACATGAGTGAACAAAACTACAATCTTAAAAAGTTATTATTTTCTGAAGTTCAGACTTGGAAAAAGTCTATGGGAATGTAATCACTTCATTGAGCAAAATCAATCAGAGAACATCATAGCAATATTTCCAGAAATACTGACTTCAGAACTGATTGTTATTCTGTGTGAAAGATAAACATGGCAGTGCTCTCATTTGTCATATAAAAGCATGGATATTGCCAGAATAGACACCTGTAATAATAATTCAATATGGTCGCCACACTGCTTCTTCTAATCTTGCTGTGGTTCCCATATTGGTGGGGGAGTTGCTATGACTGCCTTCAGTGTCCACAACATCATTTTGGTTTGGAAGGTTGGGATTGAGTAAAGTAGATCCGGTGGAAGCATTAGTGCAAGGAGGCAGAATACGTGGGGGAGACCGATCGCCACCAGACATCATGGAGAATTGGTAAGATCCTGCTGATGTTCCATAGTAGAGATGATACGAAGGAGAACTGGTCTGAAATGGGCTACCTTGAGCCTGAGAAGAACCTGGATAGGGAGGTGGTAGGTATGTGTGATATCTGGTGGCGGTGGTCATGGCAGACATGCCAATTCCTATTCCTGAGCTGACTGGGGTTGGAGTATAGGTGAATGCTCCAGGATAGTGCATACGAGGATCAGAAATGGAAGGAATGGCAGAAAATGGACGATCAATTCCTACTCTTGGATCACTGAATGCTGTTAGGTCCGAAGCACCTGGTTTGGGAGAAAGGATACAAACAGAAAATTAGATTTCACAAACGTAAAATAGCAAAACAAAATATTGCTTATTAACAATTAAGCTTTTGTAATGCTCTTGAATGCTTTTGAAATGTATGCCTTAAGCACAAATAAATTAGCCATGTTCTCTAGGGTACAGGATTATTCTCCATAGTGTGTTTTAGTATACACAGTATAGAAAATTAAGTGTATATGTCTAGTTATTATTGGAAATATGAATAACTTTTTACCAATCTTGTAATAGTTGTACTACGGAGGTGTTCTGTTTCTAAACCTAAAGTTAAAGTCTTTCATCTAACCACCAAAATCATAAATTTAATCTTAATTCTCTATTCAATAATCCTGTTTAAGATCCAATTAGTGAGAAAACTGTGACTTTGTTCCAAGAACGTGACAGCTGCTTTTGCTTTGTCCCACTATTCATAAGTCCTGTGTCAAATAGCCATTTCTTTGCTACAGTCATCAATTGGGTTCAATAATTAACATTTTGCTTGATATAAAATCAAATATATTTCCTTAGCAGCAAAAGAAAAGAGCAAGAATGACATTTGATTGTCTTTAGGAATTTGTATTTATTTATTTGCAAAAAAATATTCAGATACTGTTAGATTGGGTGATGAAAGGCACAAAAGGCTAAGAAAACAACAGCTCTTTATTTGGTCAAGTACAGGCATCCACTGAGTGAGAGGTCTGGCAGCTCCCTTTTTAAAGGGGAGATGGCCAGCGCTTCAGCCAATCAGGTCTCTCACTGTTTCCGCATGAAAAGAGAGGACCTGACTGGAAACTACTATTGTCCTTGCAACAACTAGAGGGGGGAGTATCTAACAGATACAATAACCCCTGGAGATCCTGCTTGGAGAACCTCCATTTATCATGTAAAATGTGGTAAACCCAGAACTCAGAGTTGGATTTGGAGCTTTAAGTGAAAATAAAGAACGATAGATGATGGAGTGATAGCAGCAAGTGATTGCCATATATTTAGTAAGAAAGAAGCAACTATGAAAAAGATTTCAGTGTTAAGGTTTGCAGGTCATGTTTGCTTTGTCAAAACAAAGAAGAGTTTTATCATGAACAGACGACTACAATGTTTGAGCAGCTATTTAGGAAACTGCTGACTATTCATTTCCGTCAGTATTCCAAGCATAGATAGAGTGTTGTTGGGAACGTATAACTTGAAATATTTCAAGTTGCCCCCTGTCACAAAACCACCACCAAGAATTTATCTTATTTTTGCTTTCAAAATAATGATAAAAAAGGAAAAAGAAACAAAACAAAAATCTATACATTGTAAAAAAAAAAACAGTGGCTTTTAAAGTGAAAAAATTAAAATTGAAAGAAAAAAAGTATATTACTTAGCAGTCTATAGCTATTTAAAGTAATTATTTGAATGCATATATTTTCTAATATAATACATTTAATATAGCATGCTTTTTTTTACCTTCTGTTATTTTCTAAAAGTTAATTCCTTATTTCATTAAATTTGTCTATATGAAGTCTATCTCGGTAAGCAATCTACTCATAAGTGGCAAATGCAATCAGGTCTCTAATCCAGTGAAAGGGGCCATATAGTTATCTTTTCAATGCTGCAATATCAGCCTTTTGGCCCACTAGCTGCTTGGAACTACCATTTCTTGATTTCTTTTCCTTTAGTATATTTCCATCCCGATGCATTTTGTAAATCGGGTAGTTAGTGGGAAGTATGGAAATATTTAATTAGTAGGAGATGAATCAGGTTTCTCTGACGGTTTAGTCACACTGAAAAACAAGCGAGGCTGAACCTTTCCACACATCCACCTTTCACCTCAGCAGTGACGTGCGGTGAGGTTTATGGCTGGTGAGGCTGGTGACATCATCAGCGCGAGCCGCTGTCCCCTTCATGTTGACTCAGGAAGGCAGGGAATGGGACCACGTGTGCAGGAGGTTGAAGCTGCCTCAGCCTCCTGCACACATGGTCCCATTCCCCGCCTTCCTGAGTCAACATGAAGGGGACCGCAGCTCACGCTCCGGGGTCCCGTGGCTCGCACTCCACGGTCCCCTTCATGTTGACTCAGGAAGGCGGGGAATGGGACCACATGTGCAGGAGGCTGAAGCTGCCTCAGCCTCCTGCACACGTGGTCCCATTCCCCTCCTTCCTGACTCCTGAGTCAACATGAAGGGGACCACGGCTCACGCTCCGCGGTCCCCTTCATGTTGACTCAGGAAGGCAGGGAATGGGACCACGGGTGCAGGAGGGAGGCTGAGGCTAGAGGAGCCTCCTGCACACGTGGTCCCATTCCCGGACCACGTGTGCAGAAGGCTCCTCAGCCCCTTTTCCTTTTTCCCTTTTTTTAATTTTCATGATGAGAGCGGAGAGGCTCTGCCTCCCCTGCCTCCCCTGACCGCACGTCCGTCCCTGCACCTCAGTAATCCTAATCATGAAATGTAGAAGAGAAGCCAAGCTAGTCCCAAACAAGCAGACACTTCTGCTCATTTTGCAGGGATCATTTAAAGACTGTTAGCTATATGTATGTGCATGTGAGAATGAGAAAGAGAAGTGGGGAAGGGGGAATCTCTCTCTCTCTCTCTCTCTCTCTCTCTCTCTCTCTCCCTCTCTCTCTCCCTCTCCCCCTCCCTCCCTCCCTCCCTCCCTCTCACACTCACTCACACACAATTTGTGAACTTCATTCCTTTACTCCTTTCATCTGGACTAGATAGAGTACTGGCTGCTCGGTCAACAGAAATTCACAAAGTTTATAAATTTAGGAACTAAAAGCATTTTGAATAGCTTGTTCCCCATTTGAAATAATGAACTTCAGCTCCCTTCCTCTGCTGATTGAGGAACTCTCACTTCCCCTCCAAGGCCTCCCCCCTCCCACAGACGAAAGATAATGGCCTCTTAAAAGAGAGCTAGGAGACAGGCTCCAGTTAACAGAGACTTTGGCTCCCATTCCTTGCCAGCTATTACAAGGCATTAAAATAACAATAAAGCAACCTTTCCTCATGGCAAGCCCTCCTCAGACACAGTGTGGAGTCTGCCTAAAAGGAATGTGTGCCTACAGAAGGGAAAGAGTCAGAAAGGTGGGAGAAAGAAAATAAAAACAGTCTGCCCTGCGAATGGATTAAAAGGGTGCTGCAAATATAGTGTCAGATTCTGAAAGCTTGTCAGCCGGCTAACCCGACTTCTTTGATATCCTTCAACAAGTTTCTCAGAAGGTTTCTGTGACAGCCTATAGTCGTAATTTTGGATGGGCCATATATAATCACCATCTGCCTTTCTTCTAAACAATGCTACTGAACACCTGGAAATGCCTCCCTCGCAGATCAGTTTTCAAGTCTAAATGCCAGTTGTAAGGAGGACTGCCACTTTTCCCCTGAGAAGGTTTCCTGTGCTGCTTGTAGTAGCTGTGAGAGGCGGAAATTCAACTGGTGAGGCTGTAATCCAGCAGGGAAATACCGTAATAGAAATGTCATGTGCTGAACATCTGATTGCCTCACGCATCTGTACAAGGAGCTGTGATGTCAGTAATGCCATTGTTTTGCATCCAGAATGCACCTCTCAACAATTGCAACTGTGGCTATAGGTTGCCTTGTAGAGGGGAAAGGGGAGATGATAATGCTTGAGCCCAGAGCATAGAAGCTGGGGAAGGCAGAATTTCAGGCGTTTTATTCATAAGAGCGGGGGGGGGGAGGGGGATGATATGCATTTCTAAGTACTGAAAAGTGGCTTGAAATATTACAATGGAGTCCTCTGGTGTGGATGAAATCTATAAAATAAACCAAGCCTTCAAATTTAGGTAGCAGAGGGCAGGGTGAGGAATGCGAAAACAGCCAGCCTCCACGCCATACAGAACTGCTGCATTGGAAATCACAAAATGGGACTTTTGCAATTTGAGCTGAGCTGTATCTAAGCCAAAAGAGAATTGGCTGTGAGGTACACAGGGTCGTGGGAAAATAGTGACTGGGATATATCAGTAGGGGCATTTCCCATCATGCTGATGAAATGATGGGGAAACAAGCCACTGGCAAGCTTATCTATTCTTATATCATGCAACAACAATAATTAGCAACTCCTATCCAGGTGTGATTTATTCAAGCTGAAGCCACTAAAAGTGCTCCAAGCTAGCATCTAATTTTAGGACTTTTGGGAAAACAGATAAAGTTTTAGGTCATATTTTCAAAATATTGAAAATTCGAAAGGTTTCATAAACATTTAAGCACCACTGTATATCCCACTTTTCAGGAATTCAAGGCAGCATGCATAGCATTCTTTTCCCACAACAACCATTTGTGAGGTAAGTTGGGCTAAGAGAAAGTGATTGGCCCAAAGTTACCCAATCCACTTCTGTTCCTGAGAGTTGAGTATAACCTCCACCGCTAGCCCCAGTGGTGCCAGTGCAATATCTTAAACTTGCTGGTTTCCTAACTTAGTGTTTTAAAAAAGGGACTAGTATTATTCTGCTAATATCACATTTCTGACTGGCTACACCGGGGGAAGTCAACCTTTTTATACCTACTGCCCACTTTTGTATCTCTGTTAGTAGTAAAATTTTCTAACCGCCCACCGGTTCCACAGTAATGGTGAAGTAACTTTACTTTATAAAATTCATAAAGCAGAATTACAGCAAACCCCTACCGCCCACCATTTATTTATTATTTGTTTCGATTTTGATTTTTATTTGTTTCGATTTATCAGTTGCCCCCTCTCCGCAAAGGGACTCGGGGCGACGTACAATTAAATCAAAAATACAAGTGTGGCATGGAGGAGGTGACATCAATATTTAACAGTCAAATACAAGTGAGAGCCACAAGGTTAAAATAAATACCAATAAATTAGAACAGTTAAAACAATTTAAAACCCCAAAATTTACGTTTAAAATATTAAAATATTAAAGTTGCCAGGGAGGTTAGAAGGTTCTAGTTAAGCCAGGCCGGCTAGTTGGAACAGGTGGGTCTTGAGTTTCGTGCGGAAGGAGCGGAGATCGGTTGTTGTCCTAATATCCACCATGAAAGCTGGAACGCCCACTAGTGGGTGGTAGGGACCAGGTTGACTACCACTGGGCTACACTAATGTCTTGGATCTGAATTCTTTTCTATACTTTAATTTGTTCATTATATATTTATCCCAATCAAAACACGATGTTTTTTTGTTCTGGAAACTATCAGAAGGATTGTTATGGATGGAACAGGAAATCCAATAGGGTAGAACCACATTTCCGGAATTATATTACAGCTTGACACTGTAATTTATGCAAAAAGCTGCAGCATTTTACTTGTTCAAGGGACAAGATTCTCCAAGCCACTTACTTGTTAGCCGGCTTGAAAGCTCTGCAGAAAGGGAGGTCATTCCACTAGCCCTTCCAGGTGAAATCGGTGTAGCTGGATGAACAGAAGAAGTTGCAATTGATCCCAGGTATTGGTAAGATGGGTCATAAGGCCAGGGAGGAGATGGTTGAAGTTGCCTTGTATCTGAAATAGGGAAAATAGATGTGAAGAGTAGTGAAATACATGTCTTAATCTAACATTAACCATAGAGCATCAATTCGTGGTAAATCATCCAGATGTGATTTATTGCAGATTCTTGCAAGGATGGTTGCAAAATCTGATTGTTGTGTTACTATAGGATACAGCAAGGCAGTTCTTTTATAAATGTCACTTAGTATAGTATAAATACTTTAAATTCCATGAGTAATAGATCACAAAACGCTAAAATCATATTGGCTGAATGGAACACAATAGCATTTGTTCTCTTTGTCAGAATAAGGGTTAGGGCCTCAGCATTATGTCTCCCTCTATGAACCTGCCTACTGGTTTATATCAGCAGTAAAGGCCCCTTCAAGGAGGGGTAGGAAAAGATTAGGGTAATGAAAAGACATAGAGTGCAATGCTGGGATGCAAAAGTTACCCCCTTAGGCACCTACATGAGACATGCATCATGATATACAATTACAAAAAAGTGCAGCTTGCTCGATGACACCACAAAGCACATCTTATTATTTTGGAATCTTCAACGACGACCAAAGATAAGTATATTTCTCAAGTACCCAGTAGTCAGAAGGTTAGCTTTGTGACCCACAGAAAAGTTTCTCCTCTTCCTCAACAGTCCCCAGACTCTAGAATGCTTTACCCAGGGACACATGTTTGGTTCCAGCTTGCCCAACATTTAGGCAAAGGGAAAAATGTAACCCCTTTTGCCGAGCTTTGAATTAATTAATTACAATGACCTTGATTTTAATTTTAATTTCCTTGGTTTTCTGCCCTTTTTGCATTTTGTTTTGCTTTTGTAAGCTAAAACTCTATTTGCAGACAAACTGAAGGTTTTGAGGAAGCAAGGGAAGATCACAAGGGTTAAGTATCTGTACATTAAATTATTCTTTGCTAATTTAGGACATCATTTCAAATTACAAATGATCTTCATGGTCAGACTGCCAAATAAGTATTTATACTTAATTTATTTATTTAGTGCAGGCATGTCCAAAGTCCAGCCCAGGGGCCAACTGTTATTTGTTTAGTCTTTCATAAAATAGTTCCTTTGCATTTAATGTTAATAGTTCAAAGAATATCAGGCTGAATGGTCAGCCCCACACATTTCCCCCTCACCAAACCTGGCCCTCCTTGCAAAAAGTTTTGACACCCCTGATTTAGTGTTACTGAATTATCTAGATCAAGAAATCTTGACCATACCCAATAAATCCCACAGATCAACAACTTATGTAAAGCTCCCTGGAGGAGGGCAGGTTATAGTCATCCAATTTTGTACCATATGCTTGTTTTATATACATATTTATTTATTATTCTGGGTTTCTCGTGTAAATTTCTAGAAATAGACAAGTTACACTTTAGTTTTAACATCTGGATTCCTAACATATTTTGCTGTTATGAGTTGGGGGGGATTTAAAAAACATCATTGCTAGAAATTGCATGCAGAAGCTTTATAATTAGGTACTAGTAAAAGTGTCAACAAATGTCCTCTTTCAAAAGTATTTTTTTAAAAATGGAAAAAAGCTCTGAGCTATTTTCATGCATCTTCTGAAGATGTTATCCAAATATAAATATTGTGGCTGACCGAAGAATAGTTTGACAATTTATCTACTGTAATCAGCTAAAAGAGATCTTCAGAGAAAAGTTTCCTGTCCCATATCAAATGAGATTAAATACCCTATATTTCTGATTCTACAATTCTTTCTTCATTTTGGTGTATGTAAGTTCACCGTTTTCTATTTTAGGACAGAATGGTGAATTTCCATTTACCCAACGGTTAAATCTAAATGTTAAATTTTTCCTATCAAAATATACCAGTATGTGGAATATTCTGCAGCCTTTGGCTGTGTTCACACCGTGTACTGAAATAAAAACCCAACCAAGTACATCTGTGTTCAGTAAATTTAAAAAAAAAAGAGTTACCCAAATGGAGCAATATTAGTTTACTTAAATATTTACAGTAAGGACTTAAAAGCAGTAAATGAGTAATGCTAATACAAGAACACATAACCATTTTCAATTTCTGAGACCAAAACAGAGTGAAGCCCGATTCAAATCACCACCGTTTTTAGCCCTATTAAAAGATCGGCCTTTACCCAAGATTGCGTGACATGCAGTCACCATTCACCTGCACTTTAGTTATTTAGAAAAATATTCAGGCCTATAAATCCAGAAAGCTGGGAACTATGCTATCTTTGCAAATCACATAAGTGGAAACAGAACCTATTTGGACAGATATCAAACACTGGACTGTCTCTAGAAGTCTGGCTTGCAAGACATAAAATTGCAGTGACAGCTGAGACACTGCTTTGTGTTCCCATTTGTTAGCACTTCTGTACCACTTGAAGTGATGAGACAATGACAGCCTTTTGAGAAAACCAAATCAAAGGACCCTGACTTGGCTTTGTACTTAGCCTAGTTGCATGCAACAAAAAATATGGGTATGCAAAGACATCAATATTTAGCTAAACAAGTTCTTTTTATCTAAAGTCCTTTGTGAGGAGGTGGAGTTCGTAACTACTAAAAATATCAGGCGAAGATCAGAATATGAGAAGTTAGAACAACTGTGAGTGGCACCATATGAAAATGAGATGCTCTACCAGTTTTGTCTTTATGAACCTTATTAAAAATCACCAGCTGCTAAAGACTTGGTTGATGAACTCCAATCAATATGTGTAGTTTCAGAGAAGATTCTATTTCTGAATTGCTTTCACATGTGCTCACCTATATGTTTCTTCTATTGCACTTTACCATTAATCTGCAATGATACACGCATAATCTTTATACATTTATATAATTCATTTAAAATATTCATTTTATATACTATACAACATATTTCGAAAGTTTGGATTAGAGAATTCTATTAGAATATTTGAAGGGTGCAAACTCAGTAGTTAAATGTTAATATGCACATTACATCAGAAGGTGCATATCAGATCCTTCTGTAATAGAACTGACAAAGATGGAATTCTTTAAGCACTCCTCAAATTCACCTTCCCACCATGAAAGTCCTGATAATTTTCAATTTTCTTATGCCTTTTAGATTGCCTGCTGCTTTATTTTCCCCTTCTCATTAACCTAGTTTATTTTTCTCCAAAGTTTTTATTTACCCCTATTTATTTTGTTTCCCTTGATATATATTTTTCAAACCATGCCCCTTATCTTTTCAGAAACAGAGCAATTCAGCCAAGTGGTGACACATTTTTTCTGATTATCCAAGACCTGTGTAATGGACAAGCAATTATGCCAACAACTGCTGAGCAGCTTCATAGTAACAGAGTAGTAACATAATAATCAGCCTTCTTCAACCTGGCAATCTTCAGAAGTGTTGGGACCGGTGTGCCCATGTGTGTGTGTGCCCATATGTGCCCAGTGCCCATGGGACTGGTATGCCCCTATGTGGGCACATGCATGTGTTTATGTGCATGCATCTCTCTGTGTGTGTATCTGTATGTGTTGAGGGGGGAAGAGGGGGGAAGAGGGAGGGAGGGGGAGAGAGAGAGAGAGAGAGAGAGAGAGAGAGAGAGAGAGAGAGAGAGAGAGAGAGAGAGAGAGAGAGAGAGAGAGAGAGAGAGAGAGAGAGAGAACTAGGTAAGGAGCTTCAAAGACAAAGTTATTGACACTAATTCCAAGATCAGAGATTTTCCAATTCCGCTGACTTTAATAAATGTGGAGTATGTTTCCCCCACAACTTTGGTGTTCTTCCCAAAACTTCATCCAGCACATCTATAATAACAGGGAATTTAGGAGTTTTAGTCATCATACATGCGAAAGCTACTAGGTTAAGGAAGCCACTTTACTGAATTATGCAGTTACAATCTGAAATAAAGATATCTGGTAGCAAAATGAGGTTTCAGTATTTTTTTGACAGAGCTAAAAGGAACAAAATGAAAAGGATCATCTTGATTATTCTACTATCAGTTTAGATCATTTGCAATCTACATATAGTGCTTTTTACTGTAACAAGTACTATTCATTTCTGCATTTTATAGTGTGAGAAAGTATATGTAAACAATTATTGCAACAAAACACGTCAGGGTGGGAACTAAACTATAATAATTCACTATGTGCTTAGTTAGACTCGTGTATTCATGCTGCATGTGTCTAGCTTCCTGTCAAGCTAGCTATTAGATACAAAGCACTGTACCATCATTCAAGCCTCATCATGATTTACAGCTACAGAAATTTTGTGTTTGGTTTCTTAAACAATAACAATCTGACAACCATAATTAAAAGGGGCGTACATTGCATAATATTTAGTACTTTCATACAATAAACTTTGGTAACATATTCATATCTATAAGAGAAAACATGTGGATTAAAAATGGGCCAGCTAAATGCATATGAAAAAAGAAGCTCCACTATTTGCCACTTCTTAGAAATATAGGGATTTAAACAATATATCAATATATGCAGCAATATACTGATATATTGCAATATACCTTATAATTGGAGGAAATGTATCTTCCAAGAAAGATACTTTTTTTATATACTGACCATTGGGTGGCAACAGAGAGCTTCTTGCACAGTCTTTTAAGCACCGGGCAATGCTCAATTTGATTCCTCAGATAATTAGTATAATTAAGTTCTGGGGCAACTCCGTACTGCCATAGATTATGCTGATTTATTCTACAATTTGATATCTTAGTTTCAAGAATACATAATGTGCCAAACCAGACTCATGTGTAAATATCTCTGCAACACAAGAGTCCACCATTCTAAGGACACAGATTGCTGTATAGATGGCCGAAAATAGATCTAGATTTTGTAATAATGCTTTGTATTAAATCACAACAAAGATTATTTAACTCTCAGTCAATATAAGTTAAAATATCTGTGGAATCTGAGAAATCTGTAGAAAATGAGTATATGATATTGTCCAAAACAGCTGTAATTCAATCCATAGCACACAGAGCAAGGAAAGTATTTTCAATTATTCAACAACTGTGGAAAAGAATATTTTTAACTACAAAATCTAATTTTTCATCCAACTTTGTCATGTCACTCTGCTTAAACATTTATTCTTAAATAATAATACATTTTGGAAAGAAAATGTATAAGAATGAAATTAAGAAATGTGCATGAGCTACTTACACCTCTGTTCCTATTAGGAACTGTGGTTGGTTCTGATCATATCTGGAAGATCTGATGGTGATGTTTTTGTCTTTAAGGGGGGGGGGTGAGGGGGAGAAAATCTAGCTTGAAAAATAGGTGAAATTTGGAGATGTTATTTCTATATTCCAACCTACAGCCTCTCAACCGGAAACTACCGCCCTTGCAAAGAGAAACAGTCAGTGAACTCTCAAAATGGCAGCTTGCCATCCTTTGGAAGCACATGGCTACCTTTGGAGGATGACCATAATTGCACAAGCCAATCCAGAGTTCACCAGAGGTCACATATGGCCATTATTTTCAGCTTGGTAGCATTTAAAGAGGCTGGATATTACAGTGATGCAACGTGTTGCTGGAATCATTTTTGAGCAGGATGTGAATCAGTAGTAAAGATTATATGTCAGTAACTGCCAAGATATCAAATACCTTTTTTGTTATAATACAGAAACCCACATCCCTGCAAAGAGTAGTAACTAATTTTATTTTTCTTTTATATTTATGCCTTTTTTTAAAAAGCAAAAAATAAATACATTTACAACTAAAGGCATTATGGGAAGAGACAATACAAATAGCCACAAATTAATTTGTCAGATATTAATTAGTCTTCTTGCTAGTATAAACCACTCACAGCAAATCTGTTTTTGTCATTTTAAACCAACAAATACAACCCACCCAGGAACACAATTTATTATCATTTTAAAATAAACATCGCAAATAATATGAATTAGAAAACTATCCAAAAGATAAATAAGCACAAATTGAGTTACGTGGCAGGGATCTATTACGAATTAAGATGACGGAGACCAATTTTGAATAAAAGTGTCTACATCAATGTTACTTCTGGAACTTTTGCTGCTTATTTTTGAGCCAAGGCTAATACTCTTAACTAACATTAGTAAATAAAAAGGAAAGAAAAAAGTATACAAAGTGGTATGTGAAAGGCTATTCACTATTTTTTTTTCCAATTTTTTAATAACCATCATCCAAAATGAATAAATGTTTGGTATACATTACTATTGTAGAAGTAATACATACCAATCTAATTATAATTCAGCAAGATAATCTAGAATAACAGAGTTGGAAGTGACTTTGGAGGTCTTCTAGTCCAACCCCCTGCTCAGACTCAATAATGATTTTGACTAATACCACACACTTCATTTTCATTCGGAACAAATTGTTGAAATAGGTATATACAAAATCTATAACACAAGGAAATTCAAGCTCGAAGAATCCATTCCCAAGAATTTAGGAAGAGTCTCAAAATAAACCCAAGAGTTCTGGCTGCATTTAATATGAGAGATTTAGAAAATGCATTTTATAAAATATAAAATAATATTAACAATCATTTGTTTCAATAGCTTTACATTACTTTAAAAAAGGGAAAAGACATATTCTTATCTCCACCCATTATGCATATGTGTCATAAAAACAGCGTGCATTACATTGTGCGTTTGTCAGTTTGATCTTGCAGGCACAGCACTGTGGGTATCTTATTTTTTTCCAAATGTTTACATATTATCACACCAACAAAACTTGTTAAATGCTTAAATCTCTTTATTATCTTGCACCTTCGGCAGTTTGATTGGTTTACTTTTTTAATCCTCTCTTTAACATTCAATCTACTTAGGCTTCCCACTGTTTCCTCAATATCTAAAATCCACTGGTAGACAGGTTTGTCCAGTACCACGTTCTTGCAAGTATCTGTGGATTCACTATGCACTTGTAACAAATCAGTTATCTTAATTCTATCTCTCTGTCCTGAATATAGGGATAGATCAACTGAATTCTTCCAATAATAGCCTACCCATCCACAACTTAGCCTTTGAAGGTATGTGTTTAAAAGGTCTTCCATCAACCCAAACTAGCTGATTTTTCTTTCTTTTCTTCATATTTTCCTTCTATACAAATAGCAAATCCTTGCCTAATGCTGCTTTTTAATGACAGTATCATTTCCTGGTAGCTGGATTATTCAGGACATTGAAAAAGGAGTTTACCAAAAAAACAACTTCATCACTATGAGTAGCAGGCATATAACATAAATATTGACTTATCTTTGAGAACACCAACATAAGAAACTGGAAAACTACAGAGGAAATTGTACAGTTCTATCGCTAGCTATTTCATTATGAAATTACTTTTACTCAAAGGAGCTAATAAGAAAAAGAAATGCTTGTATTTTTTTTTAAAAAAACTTATTTTTAAAAAATGAAAAATGCAACAAAGTTGAAAGAAAAAAGTATAATGCATAATTTTAGCAATAGTTTCAGATGGATTTGATATTAAGATTTTGCAAATAATTATACGAAATCTTCCCTTGGGGTAATTGAAAAATTGAATGAAAGTCACCTGATGTTTTCAGACTTGTCAGTTCAATGATTCCTAATAACTGAAAAGAGTTAACAATTTCCAAAAGTGGTTAGAAAAGGAATTATGTGAACTCAGTGTCCTTTTGAAGGTACCGACTATAGTTTGAACAAAATGGGTTCCTCCCTGAGATCTTTCTCTTTTCACTTTGGCTTCCTTCTGGACAGTTTTGCCTTCAGACTCTTTTCATATTCATTCTTTACAAATTCTTTGATTTCATTTCACAATTCCTCTGGTTCCCTGCCATTGAGGTGCAGGACTTCAAAAAGATTCCTGTTATTTCCCCTTGCAAATGCTGGATAAATGCTCAAAATCATATCATGGAAAGTGTTGACCCCACCTCTCCCTCCCTCCCTCTCTCCCCCTCTCCCTCTCTCTCTTTAAGCAATCCCCTAATGCCCTAATGTTTGCTTTTAATTTAGAGCTTTTGTGGTTTTACTGAGGCATTAAAACCATTTAAGAAGTTCTAGAGAAGCTTGGGCCTTTGAAATGACTTTCACAGGAAGCTGAGATTAGTCCATTTTACATTATATCTCAGATCGCAGGCCTCGGGACCTAAACAGCAAGCAAACTGTAAGTGGTAGGTTGCTATTTTTGTAATAATACTGAGAACTCTGCAATGTTTGAAAATACTCAATGCAAGCAATTTAATTGGAGAATTTATATAGTTTTATTCAACTCTTTCCTCTGCATGAGGAGAAAAATTTGAAAACCTGATTCTATTGCATCCCAAAAGTTCAAAGCCAGTTTTGGACTAAAATATCATAATGTTAAAATCATAAACTATGAAATAAGTTTAGTTTGATAGTTCCTAACAAAGAAGAATCCTTACCTAAAGATGTTGACAAATAATGACAAATAGGATGTTATTTCAAAATAATTAAGACATGGAATGAAATTTAAAAAGACCTATGCTAAGATGTGAGAAACTACAATTATTGTTGGGAAGAATTTCTGTGATAAAAATGAATTTTCTGTCTAGAATGATGTCAGACAATGCTATTTTGACTACTGATGCACCCTTTAAACGATGGCAAAAAGACATCTAAGTTTGTATGGTTAGGGGAAAAGCCAAGAGTTAAATATAATGTATTATAAAATGTGTTTACAAAGGAAAGAGGAGGATAGAGTCAGTCACTTTGTCTCAGCTCACAATGTTAGGCTTAGGCAATAAGTTGGTCAGTCGATCCAATGGATCAGCACATGGCTGATCTGAAGAAAAAAAAAGTGGACCCTGAATTTGCAGGAAAATGCTAGGGAGAAAAAATGGTACACTGGATATTTCAGTATATACTGCATCAAAAGTAGATTTACATATAGGAATTACAGCATATACTCTAGCTGCATGAAGAAAAACGTGAAAAGGGAATCTGCTGTAGAATCCTAAAAAAGTAAAAGATAAAGCAAGACACCCGCCCCCCACTCGATGTCTATGATCTCCTAGCAGTGGGATCAAAAGATAGAAGGTTTTGGACCTAAGATAGTAGAATAGAAGTCCGCTGTTTGTTTTGGGCTGAAAACAAAACACATTTTTCATTTTGCGCATAACTCTACTATATAATTTTCTTGGCAACAGTGTAGAAGTAGTTTACTCTTGCTTTCTTTTTAATGTTATTTCAACTTCCCTATTTAGTCTGCTACTTTGGAGATTCCCTCCAATCTTCTATTCAAGTATTAACTAGGTCCCCCTGCAATTACACAAAGTCACTCAAGTTTTGACTCCTGCTTAGTCTAATCTAACCAACACCTGGATTTTCTGCAGATTTTTTTTTGCTTCTGTCTTTTATTATCAGTAACTTGATAATACTGTACAGCAAATGAGCAGAACAATGGAAGAGACTCATCAACAGCAAATAAAGTAGCATACATAATTTTTGGAGAGCTTGCTTATTTACTATTTACATTATAAATTAAGAGAAGAACCCATCCAGACTTCATGGAGTAAAGGGCTTACTGATCTGTGGATTGCAGATAACCCATAACTGACATATACTTAGTTTTGTTATTGCAGAGATTTTTATATTATATTTGATAATAGCAAATCCAGAAATAGTTATCACTTTATATAGCGCACTACAGTTCTTGCATTTAAATAATTGTAAACTTTTAACCACATAACAACTGCTTTTTTCTTAGTTCCTTGTTAAAAATATAAACTAACTAAAAATATGCTAGCTTCCCATTAGATTAAATCTAAAAGGGTATCCCCCCCCCTCCTTCCTTTCAAACTGCTGACGTACCTGAATCTGTGAATCTTAGGTAATACTTGGTGAGATACGTGAAGGCAGACTTAGACAATTACCATACTTTGCAAGCATTTAAAAGATTTGGACCTTGAAGCAAAACACTGTTTACTGAAGAATGAATATGCCCTTATACTTAATACAACCAACTATGTTTGAACACAAATATTCTGGATACTGGCCATCAGTGGACTCTGGGAAGGGTTTATAGGTATGAGATAACATCAAACTCCTATCTTTATTTCATTACTGAAAGCTCTTTGTTGTGCTTTAAAACAAGAAAATGCAAGTTTCAACAAAGAAATATTATTACAAATTTTAAAATATTTACCTATTGCAGAATTTAGTCCCTATTTTGTTGCTGTCATCATTACATGTGTGTTCTAACAAGATATACTCTATTAAATGTTAATTTAATGTCAGTGTCAGAGTTGTGCCATTTTTAATTGCTAAGAATCTAGATTGCTATTTTTGGTTTGGTTGATGAAATGCAACTCTTATAATCATTGGAATAGTAAAATTCATGAAATTGGTAATGGATTCGTAATTCATTATTTCTGTAGGATCCCCCACTCCCAAACTATGCCACTGATGCTTATAGGTTTTTTTAAAGTATATATAGAAACACTTAAAATGGTCAATGGAGATGCCTACCTGGCCAGATGCTAGGCAGTTGTATTCTCCATGGATCAAAGGAATGGAAGCAGCAAGCAAATAAATACATCTATAGGTATATCTTAAGCTAGTCTTTCTCATAATTCAATGAATAAACCACAAATGGGTGGGTTTATTCATAAACGTAATTTTTTAACCATTCTAATAAAACAATGGTTGGCTTGGTTAACCTCAAACCTTTATTGTATTATATTAAAGATAAGTGATATATAAACCCTTCACCATGTTAGTTTAGGGATTGGGGCTGAGTTTTTCATTTTCCAACAGAAAGTTGGTTTCAGGTGGTTTGCAGATAATTACCCTATAGTTATTAGCCGCAGTTTGTTACACGTAAACCTCATTCTTAAACATACATGTTCTAAACACATATATTTCAACTAATCCAACAGTCACCTCTCAACAGTGTCTATTCTTCAAATAAGAAAATACTGCAGAGTAAGCATTTCCTCCATTTTCTTCTTTAAGCTTTCCTTATAACCCTTTAATATGTGACAGGTTTGTCTTCTTTTTTTGTTCTGGAAATGCAGCTAACAAGGCCTTCATTGTTTCAGACAGGTGTGAAACTGAAACTGATTCACAGCCAACAAGCTGGTATCAGAGCCAGTTTTTAAGTTAAAAACATGCATCAGCTATCTAGAAATACTAACACAGCCAGTCACAGATCCAACAATTTAAGGCTTAACACACACATATACACACTGCCGCCACCAATCAGATGATGAGGTGCCAGCCAACCATTGGCATCTTCAGGAGATTCATGCAGACTGTAAAGATTAGACCCTGCCTGTTTGGGTTAATGCAGCGGTTCTCAAATAGTGGGGCGCGAGGCTCCGTAAAGGGGGGCGCGAAGGCTCCCTTTCCATCTGGGTGCAACGGCGGCGGCGGCGTGGGCGAGGCATAATATATCCCGCCTGGAAGTGGCAGCACTTCGCACTGTGGATTTTCATTGGAGCCGCGGGCTGGAGCTGTGCAAGAAGCCTGTTCGGGCAGGGGTGGGAGGGAGGGAAGCATGGCTGTCCCAGGCTTCCCTCCCTTCCCCCCCCACCCCCCACCCAGCCCAAGCAGACTTTTTGCACAGCTCCAGCCCGCGGCTCTGATGAGTCTCTGAGCAGTCCCCAGCGCTGCCACTTCAAGCCGGGATATATTCTGCCATGCCCTCGGCGGCGTCTTTATGCAGGTAGCTCGCCTCCCCCCCAGCAGCTCCACCGCCAGCATTCCATCTGGAAGCGGAAGGGCAACAGCCGCTGTTGGGGAAGGGACAAAGGGGCGGCAGTCGCCCGATCTTGCCACCGCCACCCCTTCGCCCCTGGTAACGGCGACTGCTGTGCTGCTGCTTCCAGCTGGGATGCTGGAGGAGCTGCTGGCAGGGAGGGAGGGAAGAAGGGGAGGAGGGAGTAAGGATAGACAAGCAAGAGGGAAAGAGGAAAGAAGGCAAGCAGGCAGGAAGGAGGCAGAAGGAAGGAGGGAAGAATGGAACTGGAAGGGAGGCAGGGAAGGAGGGAGGGAGAAAGGAAGGATAGGAGGATAGGGAAAGAGGAAAGAAGGCAGGCAGGCAGGGGGAAAGAGGAAGGAGGGAACTGGAAGGGAGGCAGGAAGGAAGGGAAGGAGGAAGGGAGGGTGGAAGGAAGGATAGACAAGTAAGAGGGAAAGAGGAAAGAAGGCAAGCAGGCAGGAAGGAGGCAGAAGGAAGGAGGGAAGAATGGAACTGGAAGGGAGGCAGGGAAGGAGGGAGGGAGAAAGGAAGGATAGGAGGATAGGGAAAGAGGAAAGAAGGCAGGCAGGCAGGGGGAAAGAGGAAGGAGGGAACTGGAAGGGAGGCAGAAAGGAAGGGAAGGAGGAAGGGAGGGTGGAAGGAAGGATAGACAAGTAAGAGGGAAAGAGGAAAGAAGGCAAGCAGGCAGGAAGGAGGCAGAAGGAAGGAGGGAAGAATGGAACTGGAAGGGAGGCAGGGAAGGAGGGAGGGAGAAAGGAAGGATAGGAGGATAGGGAAAGAGGAAAGAAGGCAGGCAGGCAGAAGGGAGGGAGGTGCAAGGAAGGAAGGAAGCATAGATAAGCAGGAGGGAAAGAAGGCAGGCAGGCAGGGGGAAAGAGGAAGGAGGGAACTGGAAGGGAGGCAGGAAGGAAGGGAAGGAGGAAGGGAGGGTGGAAGGAAGGATAGACAAGCAAGAGGGAAAGAGGAAAGAAAGCATGTGACTATGGTGGGAGACGAGGAAAGACCGGTGTGCTATGTTATGCAGAGGTGTACTTATAACAATTTTATAGACAAATTATACTATTTACAGTCGCGCGGGGGGGGGGGCGCAAAATGTTTTCTTCTTCCTAGGGGGGGCATGACAGAAAATAATTGAGAAGCACTGGGTTAATGGTAGCATTGCCCCCCCATTCTGAAGATGAGAGACTAGGTGAAAAACTAGTCCAGACACATTTTTGTTGGTCCTATCTTGTCTCATTCAATCTTTTATGAGTCTCTTTCATGTACAGGTATGTCAGAAAGAGTTTAAGGTCTGTTAAAGTAACATTCATTCAAGCCTATATTCAAATTTTGGGCTTAGGCCCAACAAGAACTAATTAAACAAACAAATGAAAAATCTTCACTTTAATAATATAAAGAATCAGTGTGATGCAGACTAGAAACTGGGAGACTTTTGAGTTCTAATCATCCTTGGGCATGAAGCCAGCTGGTGACTTTGGGTGACTCACGCTAGGAAGAAGGTAACGGCAAAGCTCCTTCAAAAATATTGCCAAGAAAACTGTTTGAGAGATTGGTCTCCATAAACTCTGAAAAATTAATCTTGTTCATCATCAATTAATTCAATGAATACAATTCTTAGAATGAACATTTCCTGATAATTCAGGTTCTTATCAAGAGCTTAGAGGAATCATGGAAATATATTGATGTAGTTTGTAGGATGGCCTAGGCAAGATGGTTTTCTGGAAAGGCAGTAGTATCAAGCTTGGTTAAATTGTGGCTTGCAGAGCTTAAATTAATCAGTGACGTGCGGTCAGTAGAGGCAAGGGAGGCAGGGCCTCACCTCTCTTCATGGAATAATAGTATATAATATTATATACTATATATATAATATTATATACATCCGTCCGGCCGCGCCCGGGAGACGCGGAGGGAGAAATGTTGTCGGCGCCTCCGGATGACGAACCAGTCGCTTGCTTTCGTCATCGGGAGGCCGACAACATTTCTGCCTCCGCGTCTCCCGGGCGCGGATGGACGAAGGTAGCCAGAATGGCGCCGAAGCAGTCCGGCGAGCGAGCGAGCGAGGCAGCGAGCGAGGCAGCGAGATCTTCGGTCACTCGTCCACCGGACTGCCTCGGTGCCATTCTGGCTACCTTCGTCCATCCGCGCCCGGGAGATGCGGAAGCAGTCCGGTGGACGAGTGACCGAAGATCTCGCTGCCTCGCTCGCTCGCCGGACTGCTTCGGCGCCATTCTGGCTACCTTCGTCCATCCGCGCCCGGGAGATGCAGAAGCAGTCCGGTGGACGAGTGACCGAAGATCTCGCTGCCTCGCTCGCTCGCTCGCCGGACTGCTTCGGCGCCATTCTGGCTACCTTCGTCCATCCGCGCCCGGGAGATGCGGAAGCAGTCCGGTGGACGAGTGACTGAAGATCTCGCTGCCTCACTCGCTCGCTCGCCGGACTGCTTCGGCGCCATTCTGGCTACCTTCGTCCATCCGTGCCCGGGAGACGTGGAGGCAGAAATGTTATCGGCCTCCCGATGACGAAAGCAAGCGACTGGTTCGTCATCTGGAGGCGCCGACAACATTTCTCCCTCTGCGTCTCCCGGGCGCGGATGGATGAAGGTAGCCAGAATGGCGCCGAAGCAGTCCGGCGAGCGAGCGAGCGAGGCAGCGAGATCTTCGGTCACTCGTCCACCGGACTGCTTCCGCATCTCCCGGGCGCGGATGGACGAAGGTAGCCAGAATGGCGCCGAAGCAGTCCGGCGAGCGGGCGAGCGAGCGAGCGACGCAGCCTGATCTTCGGTCGCTTCCAGAGCTGGAGCGGGATTGAGCAGCCACCGCCTTGGAAGTGAGTCGCGCGGACGGAGCTTTGGGGCTGAGGAGAGAGGCAGGGACGGAGGGAGTGGGGGGAGAGGAGCCGTCCCCCTCACCCCCCAGGCAATGGGGAAAGCTTTCCCGAAATGGGGGGGGGGGGTGTCGCGGGAAATAAAAAGGGCGCGCACTGGGGGGGACGAAGGAGGCTTTGGCGTGCCTTAGAGGCGGGCGGGCAAGCAACGAAAGGAGCAGCGAGGGCGGGCGGTGGCTGCAGGCGGCAAGGCTTGAGCGGGGTGAAAGGGACTGGTGCCGGTGGAGGAAGTAATGCTACGCCGCGGTCCCCTTAATGTTCACTCAGGAAGGCGGAGAACGAGACCACGTGGTCTGCACACGTGGTCTGCACACGTGGTCCCATTCCCCGCCTTCCTGATGACGTCACCAGCCTCCCCAGCCATAACCCTCACCGCACGTCACTGAAATTAATATTCATACATACTCGCTTTTCTTCCAAAGTCTTCCAGTTTCACTTTTCAAATCCTGACATCTTGTTAGTATTGCATTTGTTGCTGTTACTAGTTCTCTAACTTATCAGGTTATTTGTTGTCACTTTCTCCAGTGAAAGAGGTGATTCATGTCTTTCCCAATAGCAGAATATGCCCACTGCTGTGTGGTTTCATGACATGACATTCAAGAATGCAAGTAGCAAGAAAGTGTCATATACATATGGAGGCATGTAAGCAGGTTACAATCTATGAAAGGTGAAAGGAGATATATAAAGATGTGTGGGTGTAACTGTATGCGTGAGTATGTGTGGTTGGGCTGTCTGTCTATCATCTCTATAATCTTCTAGAGTTTTTAAGCCAACGCAAATATATTTGGACTATACAGTATATCTAAATATATTAGACCTAATGATAAAAATCTAATAAATATATTTTGTTGACATACCAGAACAATGTGAAGCATTTCAAAGGGTTAGCATGCATAAAGAAGCCCTCTTGAAGACACTGAGGCACTACGAAGCACCCATATTCTCCAGAAGGTCATCTCTTCTTGTCTGCACCTGCTCAGTTGCTTTGTTGACAGCCCTAGAAGTGTTGACTCTGCAAGCACTTGCATATGCAACATAACTAGGCAAAGGCTTTGAAGCAGCCGCACTGAGCTCTGCAGGAGCTGCAGCTGCCTTAGCCCTTCAAGGAGAACACTATGCTTACACCAACATGCTTTGTGAAGTGGAGTGGTCCTTTGAATGCCTTGTATAGCTCTGTTACACACACAGACACATTCTCCTTTCTTCCATTATAGGAACTCAACTACATGATTTCATTATAATTCCATTAGAACTTTCTTTTACGGTAGTCAGCTGTTTTAAAAGTATTTTCAAGTTTTAAAAAAACATATTTTACAACAGATCTTATGACTAATTTGCAATTTAAGTCACAGAATCAGCTTTGTTTTTGAGGCCTGTAGAGAAGTGCCAGCCCCAGTCTGGCTCTAACAGGTTTGGAGACAGGCATCAATTATATATCAGCAGAGGGTAAACTACCAGTTGACTTCTTGCCTTGCTTCTTCCTAATGCAGATAGAGATCCACTTGAACTAAAATATGTGTCACCAAAATCACTCTTGCTTTGGCTTTCCATCCACCTATTTTGAACTTCATTCAACTTTAATGTCAAAATGCTCCATCTGAGAATAATCACCATTGCCAATGACAGCTGGAAGGGTTTAACAATGCTCGTAGCACAATGTATATCATTGTTTATTAAAAAAATATTTTATATAGAAAAACCTTTCCAACCACTTTCATGTATAAAATATCATATTTTCTTCATACCTGATTTTTTGTGTGTGGCACTACTCCAATTTGTCTTTTATCTTCTATTCAGAAGTTATACACAAAAGTCTCTCTGTCATAAATACATACACATATACTGTACATGACGTAATGATGCCAGAATATTCACCGTGACATCAAGGTGCAAACACTATTATTTGTATTTTGCAAATGTGTACCAGGAAGGGGAAGGGTTTCTCTCATACATTTTGTCACTTGCCTCTTCCTCTTTTCCATATGCAAAGAACTACAAGGCCACATGGGCTGCTACGAACTCTGGATCACGTTTTTTTTAAGCAACAGAGATTAGAGAGTAAGAGTTCATAGAGGTGGTATTCAGCTGGTTCCGGGCGAACCAGTAGTGGCGGCTGTGGGAGGCTCCGTCCCTCTGCCCTGATATAATGCGTGACCTTCTGCATATGCGCAGGAGGTGGCATGCACAAGTGAAGCAAGGGTGTGTGCAAGCGCGCTCACATTTGCGAACCAGTAACGAAGATATGTGAATCCCACTACTGGTTCATACAATATAAAACTACATGTATATGTTAGATTAAGCACATCTACAACTAATTCCTCCCTCCCTCCCTCCCTCCCTCCCAAAGAAACAATATCAATAACAATATTAGTGTCTCTAATATTAGATCAGGACCGCAACAGGTAAGATTTCCTTTCCCTTATAACTCATCATCCCTCTTCACAGTTATAATTTCCAGCAGAATCTCCTACACAATTTTAATTAAGCAGTAAATCACCAGAAATATTTCCGTATGGAACCAAGATTTGTACAACCTCTGTGGTAGTGGTGGTAGTGATATTGTATATTTTCTATACAATATGATATTTAAGACTGTTCAAAATAAAACTCTTTGGAATGCACTGAATTCTTTCCAAAACAGCTAAATTTCATCTCCATTTTAAATATTTTTATTTTCATTTATTTGTTCAATATATATAGCTTCCTACCTAACATACATGACCTGGGTTGAAATGTGATGTGATGTGATGAAATCTCAAAATATATAAATCCTGTCAACTTTTCAAGCTTTTACTAAACCAAAATACCTACTCAGATAAAAGGATATCACATATTATTTACGGTAATATACAAATCATAATTGACTGAATATTCTGTAATTATTTTTCAGTCATCAGTCCTTAATTGGTGAACCAACATTCATAGTTACATTACTTATCAATCAGGCTAGAAACCAGGAAGCAGAGTTTTAATTGCTCTTTAGACATGAAAGCCTGCTGGGTAACTCTCTAAGTCCACAATGTCAGACTCAGATGGCAAGTTGTTTGGACTATTCCTGTTGCAATCAATGGATCAACCTTGATTAAAAAAAAAATCCAAACACTGCAACTGTGGGAAATATGCTAGGGGGAAAAATGCAAATTGGGGCTAAAGATACTTTTTGCTATAGCAAGTCTATATTTAACACATAATCTTGTACATATCTACTCAAGATATAAGCAAAATTGAGTCAAGGAGAGTTATTTTTGGATAAGTAATATAAGATTTCTTTGCCCACATTTCTGGAAAAAAATGAAATCCATCTGCTTGAATTCATCTTCCCTTTCTTTACACTCATACTCTCCAAATACATTGGCCTATAATTCTCATAGTATTAGTTGGGGATAATAGGAGCTATAATAGAATGGAATACTGTAAAGACTGTCTTTATTCACTCTATTGCAGTGGTTCCCAAAGTGGGCAGTACCGTCCCCTGGGGGGCGGTGAGATGATGCAGGGGGGCGGTAAGCGGCAAGGGGGTGGCAGGGGGCGGTAAGAGGCAAGGGGGGCGGCAGGGAGGCGCTAAGAGGGCGAGGAAAAAAAGATCGTGTTGGCTGCAGAGGGCATCACCACCCTCCCCTCCAATCACCGCCTTCCTCCCAGGAGAGGGGCATGCGCCGCTTCAATTGCCCGCAGCCCAAGTTGGCATGTGGAAAGTAAACACCATGCAGCAGTTTCCAACTGCCGCACAGTGTCATTTGCTGGACATGGACTGCAGTTTGCAGAGCGGCCGCACAATTGCGATTGAAACCCCCTCCAGCTAAAAAGGAGTCTTGAGGTGCAGCAGGGGAGCAAAGTGACTGGGTTGAGGACTTGAGGTGGCTCGGGCTTCCTGGAGCAACTATTTTAGAGGGAACATTGCCCAAAGCTGCTTTTGCACAAGTTTAAGAGGGCTAAATTTGCCTCATTGGGTGGGTGGGTGGGGGGGGGAAGGGAGTGATTGGCCGAAACTTGCTGAAAGAAAGTTCCCTGTCTTTCTGACCCGCATGATTAATTCAGCCTCTGAGATAAACTGTATTGTGTGAAAGCAGCCATCTTCCCTTCCTCTCCAGCATCCGTGCCTCGATTAACACATAAAAGCCCACAAGGGGTAGGGGTGGGGGCTGGTCATGAACCAAGAACTAGCCAACTAAGCCGAGCGTGGGTTGCTCCGCAGAGAGCAACCCACACTCGAGAGAAATGGCGGCAGTGAGCCTCCTGCCTTCGCTTTCTACCTCTCCCACCTGAGGCTCGCATTGGCAAATCCAGGGCGGTGCGGCAGCGATCCTAAATTCCCACCTAGAGTGCATGGGCCACAGAATCCAAATGCAGGAAGCAGGGTCTGTTTCCTCCTGCATCTCTCTCTTTCAAAGAAAATCTTCCTTGTTCTACCTCTCTTGGCTGCAGCTATCTTTGAGTCTCCAACCGGTCAAGTGACACCACCTGATATTTGATAACTCATTGAGATTTTCAAAGTCATTGAGAATATTTTTGCTTTTAAGCCTCCTATCTGTCAGTTTATCTGTGCAATTTTGTTGGATATTTTGGGTCACTAGCAATGTTCTCTCTAAGCTGTGCAGGTGCGCGACCGCGCACGTGGCAACAAAACAATGCGCAGCAGTTTCCAACTGCTGCGCAGTGGTTTTTGTGAGACGCCTTCCATGATAATAGGAGAGGAGAGCCAGCCTGGAGTCAGCAATCAGTTCTAGGTCCACAAGGCAGAAAGTAGCTGAGAGAAGGCATGGGACGGGCTCCCAGCAGCGGCTGCTCGGATTTGCCATTTGCGAGACAGAGAGAGGGAGAGGGAGAGCGCGAGCGTGTGTATCCTTCCTTCCTTCAGCCCAACACTCTTGCGGGCATCCTGGCCAGACGAGAGGGACTGCAGAGGGTCTCCTCAAGTCTAGGGCAGCGAGTCATTCAATGAGAAAATTGTCTCTTGGAAGGAATGACCCGGCTTGGCTCCCGCTTTGTCTCTCCTGCCTCTTCGCTTCTTCGTTCGATCGTTGGGCGTCAGATCGAAAGCGGGAGCTAAGCCAGGTCATTCCTTCCAAGAGGCAAGTTTCTCATTGAATGACTCACTGCCCTAGACTCAGGGAGACCCTCTGCAGTCCCTCTTGTTTGGCCAGGATGCCAGCGAGAGTGTTGGGCTGAAGGAAGGGGGGATACACATGCTCTCTCTCTCTCTCTCTCTCTCTCTTTAAGATTATTAACTAACTCACTCACTCACTCTCTCTCACTCTCTCTCTCTCTCTCTCATTGAGAAAGAAAGAGAGAGAGAGAGACAGAGAGAGAGAGACAGAGTGAGTTAGTTAATTGGTGGGCAGACTTAGCACTTTGTTAAGTTTGTTTCTCTGTGCGTTGTGTATATATATATATGTCTCCATGGATGCAATTGTGCAAGCATTTTTTTTCCTCTTTAAAAGAATTTTTGAATTTCTCCCCACCAAACCTTTAAGACTAAAAGAGTTAGAGTTGAAATATAAAGAGATTGTCAATCGCCATACTGTTAGATTGATAGGCAATTATGGACTATCTTGATTATATCCTCCTTAGAAAGAATATGCTACTGTATGGTTGAGAAAAAGTTCAAACTTCATTCCATGGAAACCCAACAAAGTTCATAGGGAGGGTTTCTTTCTATAATGGGCTTCTTGGGTCAACAGTGAATATCAGTTACCAAAAATGTAGGTAGAAAATTAAGCAGACAATAGGCAATTACAAAAAGGGAAGCCAACTTTCTGAATTCTGTTTCTTTGCACTCAGTAACTTATAAATAGACTAATGCTCTGAAAACCTGACCTAAATTACTATATATTTTAAATAGCTGTAAAGCTATGCTGAAAAGGGTTGTTCTCAAGTATTGTGATAAATTCAATAAAAAGAAGGGAATTCTTGATGAACTTAAGGAGAAATGAGAGCATTGGAAAATAAATGGACAAATAAAATTACCAATCAAAGAGAATATTTATACTTCAGGGTTGAAATGAGATGTTCTCTCTTACTCTTTCTTCTTCCTCTCTTCTCTCTCTGTCTCTCTCATCCTCCTTCTCTTTGTCTCTCTTCTCTTTCTCTCTCCTTCTTTTCCATTCTTCTGTCACTTTGTCTCTCCTTCTCCCTTCTCTCTCCTCTTTGTCTCTTTCTGTCTCTCTCACCCTCTTTCTCTTTGTCTCTCTCTCCTTCTTTCCCACTCTTCTGTCACTTTCTCTCTCCTTCTCTGTCTCTTTCTGTCTCTCTACCCTCTTTTTTTCTTCCTCTCTTCCTCTCTCCCACTCTTTTATCACTTTCTCTCTACCGCCCAACCTGTCCCCATACTTATCTTCGACTGATCATGTTTGCAATAATTTACCTTTTCTAAATAGGCGCAGTTCCCTTACTGGACCCCTCGCTCACTCAAACACACACACACACACACACACACACACACACACACACACTCATGCACAGAACCATTTTTCTCCATTCCAATTTGGATCCTATTAACTTTAACCAAAAAGGTTTTTAAATTGGATTTTGAATAAATGTGCAATTGTTACAGTTTTGAATTTTACTGTTACTATCTTTCTTCCGTCGTGCAAACCACCCAGTCACATGACCCCCCAGCCACGCCCACCAAGCCACGCCCACAGAACCGGTAGTAAAAAAATTGAATTCCACCACTGGGTGGGGGGCACTGAGGATCAGTTTGTAGCACCAAGGGGGCGGTGGACTGAAAAAGTTTGGGAACTACTGCTCTATTGGCTTCAATCCAGACAGATCCTTTGGAAACATCCTCTTAAGTGAAACAATGAGAAAATTTGACTTTTTCATGTTTTCCTTGAACAGCACTTCCAATGGCTTACAAAGTGTCCTGGCGATCACCATGAAGTGCAGCTACTGGTTGCTTTTAGAAACTAAACAAATGTAAGACACTACAGAGGCCACAGAACTCACAAGCTGGGGTGGTTTTTTTTTGGACTATATCCCATATAACTAAAGATATGCATGCCACTGAATGTGTATCAAAGTAGTGTTTGCTTTTAAGGTAAGGCATTTTTAAAGTTATTTTTGTTGTGTTTACCATGGGAGGTAATATGAGCTCTGTTATCAAACAATGAATTGTTCTGCCAAAGAAGGGGATTATAGTGATTTTAAAAAAAAACCTATAGGGAGAAACTAGATTTGTCAGTAAAAATGATGAGAGATTTTATTTACCAGAGTTTTGCAACCTGCACCTTTAATCTTCATAACAACTGACTTATTCATAGCCAGTGATGCTTCAAAAGCCAATGAAAAAGATTAATAATGCTGGCACAAGAGCTCAGTTCTGATATGTCCAAACCCCTTTGAGTATGTCTGCAGTCCTGTATAAGAAATACAACATTTCAGGTTATCTGAATACTGCAAGTAAACTTCACATGCTTTTCCTAGCTGAAGCATCTCTGCACTGGATAATATATTCTATTTATTCCTTCCTGCTTCCTCCCTCCAAGGAGTTCTCCACCACCATGTCTACCATAATACAGTGACTATTTTTTTAAACCTTATATCAGTCATGTGCTGCGGGTTAACAAGTGGGCCAAGGTAACCCCATTAGCTTCCTGCAGAAGTTTAGATTTTTGCAGTGTGTTCCAAGGGCGTTCATTAGACCATATTTCCAATCAAGTCTGAAGTCTTGGAATAAGTAAGAAGTAACTATAGCCACCTTTGTCTTCACTGGGGTGGGAGTTGAAAAGAGTGAACAAAACAAGACAGATGATTTCCCTTTGGGCTAAACTGTGGCAAACTTTGGGTTTGAAAAGAGCAGAGGAATACCTGTTTTGAATCCTACTTTCACTTTTTTCAAGGCTGCATTCTAGCAATTTCTTCAAGAAAAAGCTATGCCCAATTGAGCAAGTCAGCAAGCAAGCAAGTAAAGAGGTGGTGATTAAAATTAACTTTTTTTGTTATATCTGGTATACTGTATGTGTAGATTTTAATCTGGAATGGTTATTTTAGATAACACATTGGTTAAGAAAATAAATTATATGCATTTAAGTTTTTTAAAGAAACAATCTGACTAGGAGGTCTTAGACAAGCCTCTCTCTCTCTCTTAACTAAACTCCCATTCTAATATTGTATTTTACACTCACTAATTCTATTCCATAGAATTGTTGTTGTAAGGATTACTAAAATAACACATATAACAAATGCTTTGAGTACTTAATTCACCATTATGCTGATCATGTCATATTTGGCTAGCTTTGCAGATCTGGTTGTTTCCTTTCCCAAGCCTTCAATATAATTTGGGGATAAAAAGTATTTAAAATAAACTCATTTTGCTTAATGTATGGTAAGCATCTCATTCTCTCAGTGATGGGGCTATTTTTAATTTGTCCAGTTTTACTTGAAGTGTTCTGCTAGGTGGCAAAAAAGCATTATTTTCAGACACTCTGATTACATGATCTAATGCGGTCTAAATACAAGACACAAGTCTTTTATGATTATTTCCATGCACACGGAAACATGCACAACTTTTCTCTTCTATGCAGTAAATGATTCCATATCCATAGAAAGTTAGCAAACCTGTTCTCTAGAGTTGTCCCCCACCTTAATAAGACATCATGTGGTTTATTTATGTTTTTTGCTTTACTACTATTCACAAATTCATCCATTGTGGTTCTTTCTTGGATAGTTTCCTTTATCACATTATGACAAAAAAAAAAACAATTAGCTAAATTGTTTTTATTGTTATCCTTGTTTGTGTTGTAAGCTGCTTAGAGTTGTTTGGAGTTTGGCAGCCACTAAATTGAATGAATGAATGAATGAATGAATGAATGAATGAATGAATGAATGTGTGTTCGGACAATAAGAGAGAAACTGATTGAGCAGTGGTACCATTAGATCCGAAATCCAGGGTTGAGTTCAATTGTCTCCCACTGAAATTTAGTATAGTCCAAATTACCGGCAAATGTCAAGATAACAGGAACAGCAAACACAAGGTAGCCATCAATTTTTAAATTGATGTGAATAGACTGACCTCTAATGAAATTGAGAAATACATCCTTTCCCTCATATTTCTAAAGATAATTTTATTGTCAAGGAAGTCACATATAGCATTAGGGATAATTTCATGATTTTTACTTTACAAAATTATTTGTGTGTGTGTGTGTGTGTGTGTGAGAGAGAGAGAGAGAGAGAGAGAGAGAGAGAGAGAGAGAGAGAGAGAGAGAGAGAGAGAGAGAGAGAGAGAGAGAGAGAGAGAGAGATTCAAAATAAGGTCATAAAGTTCAGAAGTTATATTGGTGTGTTAGGTAAAGGAATTACTTAGTATTGCTAAGATACTAATATACTTTTAAAAGATACTGTACTCATATTTGACCTGCAAAACGATAACTCTGTGATGGAAACCATCTTTCTACCCTGATGCCAATAAAGTATTATCATTCTCTCTAGCTCAGGATGTCAAACTCAATTTCATTGAGGGCTGCATGAAGGTTGTGTTTGACCTCGGAGCGCCAGGATGTGTATATGTGTGGCCGGGAGTGGTCATGGTCATGGTGGGCATGGCAGGAGTGGGCGTGGTCAGAGTGGGTGTTTGACATGAGCTCAAGATGCACTTTCCCCCTTCTCCTCTTTCTTTCCACAGTTCTTTACTGTAACCATTTTCCTATCTCTTCTACCAGATATTACTGGCAAACATTTATTACTTATTCTTCATACCCGCTAAACTTTTTATTTCTAAATTTATACCCTATTGTTTAATAGTACATTGCTTTTCCAGCCAGAAAAGCTCATTATACTATTGTATTTTTATTATTCAAGTAATAATAAATAGACAATAGCATAAATAACATGATAATACAAGATCTAACAGCAGAGGTAAATTTCCAGGATAATAAATAGAAATGTCTGTCAATCATAGATTGTAGATTAAATGGACCTACAGTATGTAAAATCTGGCATTAAACTGTAGTGTTAACATAGGATGTTGTTTGTTTTCTATTATGATCAGGCTTGAGGCCACATAATTTTAATCCAGTCCAATCCAGTCCTCCTGCAGTACTCTGCTGGCCAAAAACAGGCTGCGTGGAGGCCCCACACGACCCATGTTTGACTGGCAGAGGCACCACGGGCTACTCCTTTCCAGTCTAGCCCCATGGGCCAGATTTAACCACCCCGCAGACTGGATCTGGCCTGTGGGTCTTGAGTTTGATACCCCAGCTCTAGCTGATATAGTGTAATTGCCTAAGAAGAAAAAAGAGTTCCCTGTGAAATGCATACATCAGACTATATCAGAATATCTAAGAGCAAAAGTGCAAGAGCAAGGAGTTTTTTTCTAATTCAATTTTCCTGAATATGTTTCTTTGGATAAAGTGTTCTATCTGCAACAAGAGACATGCTTGCTTATCCCTCCCCCCCCCCCCATTAGTTCAGGTTTAATAGCTTGTAAACATGTACAAAAATTGTTCTTTATCTTACCACAAACACGTTGAAAGTGATGATTACTATTTGCTAGTTAATTAAAAGTTCTACACCTTGTTTGTAGTGACAGAAAACAGCTGGAAGGAATCTTTTTTGAGGATTTTTATTGTTTATTAACAGACAATAAACAATCTCTGCAACATTCTGAATAGAAGTCACTGGTCAAAATCCAATGTTGCATGAATGGCGGTCTGTTCAGATCATAGTGTTTTCTCCCTTTCTCTTTCCCATCTACAATTCCTCTTCCTATGAGTTAGCAGTTTTAATCTCCCAGACCAAAGTTTGAAGATATTTAGAGGATTGGAAAAGATTTCCCCTGTCTTGTTCCAATGAGGGAAATGATTGTGTCAATGGAAAGACTATGGGGGTTTCCAAGAAGCATGATTTTCCACAAGTATCAGGAGCATGAAGCATAGCTATGACAATGCTACTTTGATCCTTGCTGTGCCCTAATTTCTAAACGCAACAAATGCAAGTTGAGGGAAGAATTTCAAGGATGCAATCCATTTTTAATGTCTCATACACATGTAACAGAATAATGTGTATTAACATTTATTTTCACTTGGTTTTATGATTTTATTTCATTTGTTTTAATTTCATATTCATTAGGTTTGTATAGTGCCATAATCAGCAAATCCTCCTGGTAGTTAACATCATAAAGACAAAAAAGATGTTACCAACATGAACATAAAAGTCATAAAGATGTTAGAATATTTCAACCAAACACCACCAAAACACAGATAACAACAATACACTGTTCCATACATTTTCTCTGGAGAGTAGTTTTAGTAAGCTACTAGTTTGGATTATCACAGAAAAGCACTGATTTTAGTCCCAAACTCTCCTTGCCTTTTATAAATGGATAACTGCTACTATCTTCTCCCACAAACAACTTACTGGATGTATCAATTCTATTTGGAGGTGATAGTCCTGAAGATACCTATAAGCCAAATTATAGAAAATTTTATAGATGAAAATCAACATGATGGACACTTTTAATCTATATATATAATTATAAAAGTGAATTACCACTCATACAGCATCACAAAATCTCCAGAACCGTAAAGCCTACAAACTTGAAATTTGGCACATATGTTCCTCTTGGCTTCTAGGTACTTACTAAGAAAGGATTTTTTGAAATGACCATCAGATCATTAGTATTTATTATAGCAATAACAATAGCACTTAGACTTATATACTGCTTCATAGTGCTTCTACAGCCCTCTCTAAGTCGTTTACAGAGTCAGCATATTGTCGCCAACAATCTGGATCCTCATTTTACCCACCTTGGAAGATGGAAGACTGAGTCAACCTTGAGCCAGTGAGATTTGAACTGCTGAAGTCAGCTAGCAGTCAGCTGAAATAGCCTGCAGTACTGTACTCTAACCACTGCGCCACCTCGGCTCTTCTTATATTATTATTACATGCTCTGATGCTAAGATGTTAGATGTTCTACTCTCACTCCCCACCTGAAAAGAACTCTGTTCCAACTGTCACTTGGGTGTGGGCGTGGCCAGCACGTGACTCATCCAGCCTGTAGGCTGGCAGTTTAGACATTCTACTCCCCCTCCCCACCTGAAAAATGCTCTGATGCTAAGGAATTAGACTGAGGGAGACAAGGGGATAAGATAAGAGAGGCCTCTGTGGGACAAACCTGAGGGAAAGAAGGGGGTAGAGGATCAATGGGGCCAGACTGAGGAAGAGAAGGGGATAAGGTAAGAGAGGCCTCTATGGGGCAAGTCTGAGGGAAGAAGGGGAGAGGAGAGGCCGATTGTAACTACTCATTAATTTTCAAGCTGTACGTGTCAATTTATCAAGTCTGATCACATAGTTTCATAGCGGAGCATGGGTATCCAGCTAGTCATTAATAAATATACAGCTGCAGTTACAACTGCAACTGCAGTTTTGAGTGGTCCTTATGGACAGCCTCAATTACACTGTATTAATAGTCTAAATATGGGATTATTTGGGTATGAATAAGTATTGCCAAAAACTGGTGCATCAGCTAAGGCAACTAGTGTATCAGCTAATCAAGGTGCCATGGCTTCCTCTTGCCTATCCAGCAGTAGCTTTAAGACTAGGGCAACAGTCCCCATCTTTCCGGCTCCACGGACCAGCAGCTGTGGTGGTGAAGGGGGAAAGGTATGGTTTCACACCCACACTTGCCACTTGCGCAAATGGAGCTTCTTGGACTCACCCGCTGCTTTGCATGGCCTGGTTCCCAATGGACCGCAGACCAGCCACTGTCCATGGACTGGGGATTGGGGACCCCTGGGCTAGGGAGATCCACAAGAGATAAACATGTTCTTTCAGGAGAGATCCAATGCTGTACAAATTTAAAACCATTGTTGACTAATTGTTGTTCTGAACATCTAGTAGCATTGTCTTGTCAACTTAGTTTGTCCCATATAGTTCACAAAACAGCCTCCAGGCATCAAGATCTCCACATTATCTCTGGCTCAATCAGAGATTTCACAACAGACACAAATGGCTTCATTTCTACAACCTAAAACAACTGAAGAGAGTTCAAAGGACTTATCTGTTGCCCAAATGTTTCAAACTATCATGAAGGGACAAGACGAACTGAAAAAACAACTGGCAGATTTAAACGAACAGCTCAGAGAAATGCAACAACAAGCAACACAAAATAAACAGAGAATAGGTGTGTTGGAGGAAGACACAGCTGGGCTGAGGGAGGAGGTCAAGATAGTCCAGAAGGGGAATAGAGAATTTGAAAACCTTACGATAAAGATGGAATTTGAAAAAATGTCTTTTTTTCTTAGATTTCAAAACTTACCAGAGACAGAAAATGAAGATCTCAAGGAGATCATGGCTACAATTTTAGCAGAATATATCAAAAGAGATAAAGAACAGCTGTGGTGGGATATTGATTTGATTTATAGGATCAATTCAGCTTATGCTAGAACACACAATGTTCCAAGGGAAGTACATGTTAAATTCCTTAGAAAGACTACAAGAGATGAGGTCCTAGGAGCTCAAAGGGTGGGACCATTAAAAGATAAAGATAAAGAAATAACCATTCTTAAACAAATCCCGAAGAAAGTAAGAGACAAGAGGAAGAAATACTCCTTTTTATCAAAGAAATTATATAGTAAAGGAGTTTGGTTTAGATGGTTATTGCCAGAAGGAATGTTGATTTTCTGGGAGGGCAGTAAAATTAGAATTAACACAGTTCTGGAGGCAGAGGCCTTCATAAAAAACACAGGGCCTTTCTAGATGGAACAGGGGACACTACACAAGATATGAAGGAGGAGGGAGCCGTGGCCCTGCCAGAAGATAGGGGGGAGGAAGCAATATTGAAAAGACTCAGGTCACAAAAATAAGTTTTGAAACATTATTGCAATTGTTGTTACAATGTAATTGTTGGAAGTGACATATAAGATGATTGAATATATTGTTGATATAATGTAAAACAAAAAGCTGCCAATGTTTATCTCTTAACTTTTGATCCTTTTTTTCACTGTAAAAGTTGTAAGATTTGGGGGGACTTCTACCTTTTGCACGATGTAGCTGTCAAAAAATTTTGTACCTATCTACCCCTTCCTATAAATATTTGTAAAAACCAATGAAATTCTTTTGAAAAAAAAGATTCATCACTGAAAGGAAAATATCCAAATGCTCAAAGACGTTTCAGATAATATTACAATCAGAGGTGGGCTGCTATGGGTTCGCCCGGGTTCAGGAGAACCCATAGCTAATGTTATGGATGGTTTGGAGAACCTCCAAATCCCATCCCTGGCTGGGAAAAGTTCCCATGTCCTGATGGTCTGCCTTCCCAATCACTCCCAACAGGAAGCAGACCACACTGAAGAATGTTGCTGTACAATAATTTGATGATGCAATAAGGATGGAGAAGTACTAAAATGCCCTTATTACATTGAGTTGAGTCAGATTCTCTAGCTCCATTGGCAATCCACATACCACTTCAATTGCTTCATCTCTGGGGGGTCCTTAGTAAATCAAGGAATTTCCCAAGATCTTCTGACAAAAGCTGCTTCAGAGCAACATGCCAAATATCTGGGTGGTTTTGTAATTCTAGAGGTCAATAGGCACTTAGTGAGTAAAGTCTACCAGATTGCTAGGAAAATTCTCAAACGCCATCTGGAAGGGATCCAGATTCATAAGACATCTAAGGAAGTACTATTTTAATACACAATTTTAACATGAATTATAATCTTCAGTAAGATCCTTCGGATAAAAGGAAAGCTATAAATACTTTTAAGTAAGTAAATCCACTAATAGCAGTGGCTCATAACCACCCATAAGACATAAGAGAAAGATGAAACCCTAGCAACAAACACAGTTTTAAAAGGTGGGGGAGTAGTTGCTGCTGACAGGAATTAATTTACAATTTATTTTTGGAAAAAGTTAATATATATTTTTAATTGAAATGACTTTATGAACATGCCAATGTGGTGTTATTGGCAACAGTATGAATGTAATTTGCCATTACCTTCTTCTGGATTGCTTATCAACACTCTAGTCTAGCTTCCTTGTGGGATTTCCTGTTGGTCTCTCATCATGGACTAAATACTAAGTACTAACTAAGTCCAACTCTCCTTAACTTTCAGAGGTCAGTCAACATTGGTTAAACTCTATCACCACAATATTTTACCCTGAAAAGATTAGTTACGAGAAGTCTGGACTAAATGTCACTATACCCATAAAACACTGGCATTAACCATTTCTATAAGATCCAAACAGATTTCAAAGTTAAAATATATAAGTCTATCAGACTATGATAACAATACTTTTAAAAATTTCTTGTACATTATGCCAGTATGGTCCTTCACTTCATGAGAACTATGATAAAGATGGATGTTTTCAACAAAAAAATATGATATCAAAGAAAACATATCTTAAACAAAGCTTTTTACACTTGGAAGGAAACAAGAAAAATATAAGTATAAACTTTCCTCTTTTTCTGATAAACTGATCAACAAATAATCTGCCTTATTCTTTTAGTAAAATGGCGTTTTAGTTCTTCTTGTGGAAGTTCTGGCAAGCATTTTTTGAGTCAACACTCCTTACAAAAGGTTTGGTTTATCCCTTTACATTCCTTTACAATAAAAAGAACTAGGGATTAAAATTCATTTAACATAAGAGGGTAGGGAGGAGTTGTTTAATGTACTTATTCTTAAAGTCAATAGGTTGTTAGTTGGATAAATTTTCAGTTCATTTTCTTCATGTAAAAAAATGACAAACATTTATTTAAAAAGGAAGCGCTGGAATAATAGAATTATTTAAAAATGATTTTGGAGCTTAGAAAATGCTCTAACTCTTCCTCTCTAATATCAGAGTAATATTTATGTCTGAAAGAAAAGAAAAGCATATAACTAATTCAGTTTTTTTATAGAGTACTTTAGGCTGGATTCTGTATCACTGTCATTCAGTTAAACTTGCTAACCTATTCCATACACAAACATAACATCCATAAACAAAACAAATATAAAATAGTTGGAGCATCCATGAAAGATTATTATTATCCCAGAGTAAGTAATCTAATTTACACCAATATCTTCATAGCCCTTTTTTAATACGACAAATTACTATTTTTCCTGATCTGAGTAGTTGTTTGTAAACTAGTAAATGTTAAAAATCTATTTCATAAGCAAGGATATTTATTTTCTTTCTCCTCTGTGAAGCTATAGGCTTTAAATTTCTAAATAGAGAGAAACATGTCCTCTTATGTACAAAATGAACCATATTTGTGGAAGTCAGCAAAATCTGGTTATTAAGCTGCATGAGCCTATTTTTATAACAAAACTAAACTAAACCTGTTAGAAATCCAAAGTTTTTTTTTACATTTTGTGGTATCAGTTTCCCAGCTTGTGAAAGACCAGAAGGAAAAGTAGATTAAAAAGCAAATAATATACTCTCATAAGATCTTTCTGCACTTATAACCAACCATGGCACAAATATGCCTCTTTGTTCTGCTATATCTTACAATGTTCTTTCATATTATTCTCAGTCTCTTCTAGATGCTAGCTGGTTAAGTGTGAAAGTGTTATTCTGATATAGTTTTTGCCAACAATACCCATTGGCATATGTAACTAACCACTTTGTCAGCTTGCAATCAGAAGATTCCTGGTCCATTGAGCAGTTTAGACTAGATTAAGCATGTCTTGGTCTGGTCCCTAGACCTATCGTCTAGGACAAGTCAGGCTGGAAATTGGGAGAATAACCGGTCTGGTTTTGAAGAGAAGTTGCATTAACAGGGGGATACAATCAAGATCAAGGAAGGTACCAATACCACGCGATAAAGCCTTAGTAAAACCCCACCTAGAGTACTGTATCCAGTTTTGATCACAACACAATAAGAAAAATGTTGAGACTCTAGAAAGGGTGCAGAGAAGAGGAACGAAAATGATTAGGGGACAGGAGGCTAAAACATATGATGAAAGGTTGAAGGAATTGGGCATGGCTAATCTAATAAAGAGAAGGACCAGGGAAGAGATGATAGCAGTGTTCAAATGGTGTAGGGTCTGCTGGATGGGGAGGTGTTGGACTAGATGACCTACAAGGTCCCTTCCAACTCTGTTCATCTGTATCTGTATTAATTTGGATCAGTCCAGCCATCTAACCAGGAGGAGGGGGGAGGAGGAAGAATACTAAACTCATGGTGGTTTATGGGAAAGTCAGAAGTCTCTTCATCCCTCTATGCTATGCAACCTTATCTGCCCTCATTAGCTGGAAGGCTTAACAACTATAAATAAAGTTATTTATTTATTTATTTAGTGTATGGCATCTATAGAGGTCATGCAATCACTGATATACAAATTTAGTTTAAATAAAGTATCAGCAGATAGAAAGAAAGAAAGAAAGAAAGAAAGAAAGAAAGAAAGAAAGAAAGAAAGAAAGAAAGAAAGAAAGAAAGAAAGACAGAGATATTGATAGATAGGTAGAGATAGAGATATGTGGATGATACAATATAGGAGATAAAATATTAAATTAAGATGAAACTATAATTAAATCAGCATAATATGGAACCATAGCACTGCAATGGGTTGGATGTTATAATTCAATATCTAAAGAATATCTAACTGTTTCTAGTGCGGATGTGATGAGATCATCCCAGGTGTCTTGGAATTTCCTGATGAGACATTCTTGAAATATATGTGCTATAGTTCTTCCGGAGTATCACAGTCACATTGCAGGCTCTCGCCGATTCCTCACTTAAAGAGCTTTGCCTTAGTTCTGTCCTGTCCTATCCTGATTATATTCAGGTGGCTCCATATTTTTGGGGGAAACTGCCTTCCTGGAAATTGTTTTGTTGGATCTGTGTAATCTGTTTGGTTATAATTATTAAAAGTTGTCCATCTTAATCACCATTCTTCATCTAGATCGTAAGACTGTGATATGTTATCCCAAATTGGTTTCCTAGACTTAAGCCTGGTGAGAGGTAGAGAGTACATATTTTTATATCTATTTTATGTATTGGAAGATCTCCAGGAGTTCATAGCATGTTTATCTTATACCACTTTTGGAAGCAGTATGGACTTAAGGGTTCCAGATAATACTCTCATGGTGTCATTAAGGTGAACATCAATCCTATTGGTATGACAACTTCTTTCCCATACAGGTGCACAGAAGGCAAGTGACAGAAGAGAACAGCTCTTTCAAAATGCCATCCCTGATGCCAAGGATCAGCTGATCCATGAGATCAGGGACCTGTTGGATAAGGAAACATACTGCTTTCACTTGTTTCCTCATCCAGCCCAGTCAGGTGGCAGAGTTGCAGTTGAACAGGACAACTGGCTTTTGCTTGCTACAGTAGGTCTTTGATGTGCAAGATCAAAAGATTATTGAGAAAGCTATTGTATCTTCCTTTCAGTCCACATAGGCAAAGACGAAGTGAATTTTGGTATAGTTAAACCTGTGATTACTCAGCTAGTAATTTAACTTGATTTTAGTTCTGTGAACTCATCACTTTTTGAGCAATTCTGACAAATGGCTGCACCTATAGTCATTATAGTATAGCCATGTACCATTTACCAGTATAACCATTTACCATAATGACTGCAGATCACAGCAGTCTGTGTTTGGTGTAGGATACTTGCAGACCCGTGACACTCAAAAGAGGTTAGGACAGATAAGTCAGTCCTATCAGTATTCTATACTGTCCAATACAGCAAATGTGCCAACACTGATTTTTATCTAATGCTCAGAGGTAGATTCCTAGTCCCCAGAAGGAGGCCTTTCTGTTTTTCAGTGTGTTCTTCCCCATACTTCAGTTCAATATTCTCTGCCTATTTTTATGAACTGGTACAAAACTAAACCAATATAATTTATTCTGTATCAAAGGATGAATCTTATTCCTTTCATTTTTGTAAAAAACATGCTATCCTTATTACAAATTTGTTAATCATGTATATGTTTAATAACTCTGCAAATTACAATTCAATATTAGGTTATTTAAGATATTTATTCATCTATTTAAAGTTTTAAAATTGTTATTCTGGGCATAAATATTTTAATTTTTATACATTACTATAGCGTCAGAGAAAAGCTGACTGCAAAGACAATAGCTAGATAACATATGAATGTATTCTTAGATATAGAACATAATAAAAAACTAGAAAATGAGTTTTGTTATTAAAGCACATCAGATTTTCATCAAATTTATAGAGAAGTAAATTTCAATAACATCGGTGGATCTTAACTGTTAGATAAATACAAATGAAATTAAGCTGTTGCTCAGCAAGAAAGTGATTGATTAGATCAAGAGTAAAAAATATATATCTGGTTTTCCTTATATTTTGAACTATAATTCCAAGTATCACTATGCTGAATAAAATTGATGAGTGATAGTTAGCAACAATTGCACCACCACAGGTTCTTTGATGGAACATTTTTGCTTTTACTGCATATTACCTTCGCAAATTATGCTTGCATATTACTGCAAACAAATCAAGTTGCAATCCAGAAACTTAGTAGCAAAAACATGTATGTTCTTTTGAAGCAAACTCAAATGTACAGCAAATGTACCTGTTCTTTATAAATTCAAATTTATTTCTTCCATTAAAATGGAATACCTTTAAATATACGTTCTAAGTGAACAAAAATAAAATATTCATTGTCATGTATCTATTAAGGATGACATTTTCCAAACCAAAGAAAATGTTTTGAAAGAATTCATAGTTCTTCTGAAGCATTCTGAAATAAAGCAGATTGTAAACCAAAGAGTATAACACTGAGAAAGTCTAGATGGGAATCTTCAGATTAATCCCTGTTTACAAACAAATTATGCTCTAAAGACAACTCCTGAAGTTTAAGAGAAATGCCCAACATACAGTATATATTTCACAGCCACTGCAAACTTCCCCCCAATGCAAATCTATAGAGATGCCTCCATTATTTGTACATGGGAAGATAAAAATCTACACCCCTAATGTAAAATAATATGCCATTGAATCATAAGGATGACCATGAGAGAATGGGATCACCTTTGAATTCAATAAAATATATGTAAAACAATATGTGAATATCTTGTTTGTCTGTTACTATTCTTAAAACAATGCAATCTATGATATGAATACTCACCTTTTTAGTTAGAAATCTTTTGTTTTTATAAAAATAATCCTCAAAATATTGAATTAATTAAAAATAACACTGTTGAGCTACTATATTAAAAGTAAAAACATTAACTTCCTTTTATGTACAAATGCTTGAAACAAATATTTGATCACTCCTGATCTTTCTGAAGTGAAGTAGCTTTCTAAAGAGAATTTGGAACTAGTGATTGAAATTGGAATTTGGAATGCTTACCCTGAATCTGACTCTGAGGCTGAGGATTAAAAGCAGTTGTGTGGTTCAAGGAAGCTCTTGGGTTAGGTGCTGGGGCTGGATGATGTGGGCTAACCCTTATAGCTGTGCGACGCAACTGTTCCAGTTCACTCAGGCGCTCTGAAAAGGACAAACTTCCAGTCTTTGTCTGCTCATCCAGTTTCTGACGATGTCCTATTGTGGAAACATTGTGGGTGGAGAGAGAAAATGATATTTACAGAAATTGTCTTATTGACATACACAACCTGAGGCTGTATATAATTATCCATTACAGCACTCAGAAAACCAATGGTATGTTCCACATTGCATAGGCACGATATCAAACAGTCTAACTAAAATCCTACATTTCAATGGAAGTAAGACTAATTTAAGATGGATTGGAGTAGAAAACTTGATCCTATAGAGGAATGCATACATAACTCAACACACACTGTACATTATAAAGGGTCTAACAAAGACTACACATGCATATCGTACTTATCAGGTGATAATAGACGTTTTATGATTAAAAATTGTCACGTGAAATATGAGACTTTCATCGCTTATCCTCTCTATTAATTTATTTAGTTTTTGCTAAACATTAAAGACATAAAGTAATATACTTTATGGGATTCTTGTCTGGCATTATTTTTTACTCCATACCATTCTGTTTTAAATGTATTTCTCACAGTTATTAATCTTCATCAGGGTAGCTGGGGAAGACTGCTACTGTACTTCCAAGAGATAAGTTGCATTTAGTTTTTTTGTGAAGCTCAAGAAAACATCATGGAAAACATCAAGAATCTTGCTGATTCTTATGTGAAATAAATTTATTGTATTTTATTCTTTTGCCCATTAGAGTTTTAATTCAGATTTAAGACTGCAAACAATCATCTGTAAAAGTTAAGTATATTCCGCAGGTCTGGGTTGCAAAAATCTAAACCTTCATTAGGGTTCCAGAAATTTTTAACCCAATAGAGCTATTCTTTCACACACACACACACACAAACACATTTTCATGAAGATAAGAATTTAGCAAAATTGAGAAAAATGTACTTAAAAGCAATGTCTAGTAACTGAAATTAAATTTTACAACTTGTGCCGAAGTTCCAAATTTGAGCAATGTATCTCTTCTTTGTTCTGTCAGACTCTTTGGCACAGACTGCCAGAGATAGCATTATAATGAGCTATCAATTATTTCTGGAATGAAAGGAAAGCAGGACATATCCAGAACTGGAAATGAATTTAATATTGCATCCATTAATTTATACAACTTCCCTATTGCTCTTGCAATAAAAAAAAAACAGCCCAGAGACAACCCTTTCTTCTGTTAATTTTGTAGTTCAAATGGAAATCATGTTCGTTATGTACAGCATATCCAGAAACACAAATCAGAGTTTGAATTAAAGATTTAGGTTCTTCATATAATTGTCTGAATGTAAATATCTTTATTAATGTACACGTTGTGTACATAGACTCATAGTTAAAAATAAAAAATAAGTTAGTAAGTACCTTAGTTAAAAATAAGATAATAAGTACTTTCATTAAAAATAAAAAAAATACAATAATACAGAGTTTATTACCAGTGCTAACTTTTGAAAGGCATACATAATGTGATATTGTTTGGTTTCTATTTCCTAGCTTGTATATACCTCTCCTTCTCTCTGTCTGCAGTCATCCATACAACACATGGAGCATACCCAGCATAGAATACACAGTAGTTAAGATAACATTAAGGTATTTTTAAAAACATGAAGCACTTCTAATGGACTTCTTGACAACATTTTTCACAAGAGTCCTATGTCTGTGCAAGTAAAGTGTATAAATGCGATATATATGTATTGATGAGAGGTGGTATTCAGCAGATTCTAATCAGTTCTGGAGAAGCGGTAGCGGAACTTTTGAGCAGTTCAGAGAACCAGTAGACACCACTTCTGACTGGCCCTGCCCCCATCTATATGCTATCTCACAAGTCCCAGCTGATTGGGAGGAAATGGGGATTTTTCAGGAACCTTCCCCTGGAGTGGAGTGGGAATGGAGATTTTACAGTATCCTTCACCTGGAGTGGGGTGGGAATGGAGATTTTACAGTATTCTTCCCCTGCCATGCCACCAAGCCACACCCACCAAGCCCTGCCACGCCCACCAAGCCACTCCCACAGAACTGATAATAAAAAAATTGAAATCCACCACTAGTATTGATAATTTAATGCAAAAATTTGAACAATCTGATGCAATACAAACATGTTGTGATATTTCAGTCATTTAATAATAATAACGTATTAATTTGGAACTCTCAGAAAGGTGTTGTAGCAGTGGTGGGTTTCCATTATTTTTACTACTGGTTCACTCGTGCACGCATGCTTGCACGCAACGCTTCTGCGCATGCACAGAACCGTCTGGGCAGGTGGGCGGAACCTCCCACCACCGCCACTACCGGTTTGCCCGATCTGGGCTGAACAGGGAGCAACCCACCTCTGATTGTAGTACCTTGTTACTATCCTTTCAGTGCTTACTAATTTTTCTTCAGTTTGCAAGGGTAAAATATTTTCTTTTAAATAGCAGTCTAGATATAGAAACAATACTATTAAAAAAGTCATATAAAGCAGTGAAGTATCCTTTGAACTCAGTTCCTAGTGTTTACATAATGTCATCTCCACTTTTTTTTTTTGCTTTGTTTTTTGCAGCTAGTTTGCCATAGCCTGATTCCACCGGATTTGTTGGTAAAAATAACGAGAATGCAATATAAGACAATTGTGATAATGACACATTCTGCAATATAGATACATTACAGAACTTTGTTTTTTTTTAAAACAACAACCTGAAATCCAAAACTGCATTCTATCCTAATCTGCTCCCTGTCAAGCATGCCTCCCTCAGTAACCAAGAAAGAAACCTCTCAGTCCAATGGTTGTGGAATTAAAAGTACTTTTACTGGTCATGAATAGATAGCAGCGAAGTAAAGCAAGGTCTGAGGCAGAAAAGCGTGAAATCATACATATCAAACTTTTGCCCAGCCCCCTCCCTCCAATTGTGCACCCCCACCCCATTGCCCAATCTGCAACTCCCTTAGGTGTCATGTGGGTTACATCTCCAAGTAGCATCATCCAGTTGGTATGCAGGACGGTTGGCCTTGACCAGGTCCAAACATCGGCCATCAGCATGCGCAGATGATGGTGAGAACAAAACTCCCTGTTTGACAAATCCTCCTGTACTAATTATTCCCATCCCAAATACCATGCCCTCCCCCCCGCTTCCATGACAGCCAAAAACAAGCAAAAGAAGCAGAGGCTGACACTCCCCCCCCCAAATTAGATATTCTGAAAAATAAAAATGCTTATTCAGTTTATGAAATCCAAAAAGAATGCCTCATGTAATGTAGTGATTAAGGTACTTGAGTGCTACTTTTTCTCAACTTGGCCTAATTCAAGGGTTGCTGTTACAGGGATTAAATGGAGGGAGAAGCCCATGTAAGCTACCCTGAGTCTTGGAGAAGAGTTGGGCTGTAACATTGAAAAACAAATAGCCATGAATAACAACTGATTAAGTAAAATAAAAGTTGCACATTCACTTAAGTCAAAGTTGTGTTAGTAGGCCTTGGAAATGTCTAAAAACATATATTCACTTGACAGTTAAACTAATTTCCAAAATCCCTCCCTCTTCATATACATAAAAGATTTTACCTAAAGCAAATATTAAAACTAATCAAATTTAAGTATATGTTGTATCACCTTATTCTACTCACTAACTGTACAGCTACAAAAATAAAATAAGACTATAAAAAGCAATCTGTTAGCAATACTAAAATTCCATCTGAAGAAAATTGTTTCCTTTTCAGCTTCTATCTATCCTGTTTCCAGTGTTCAGAGTATGGTCACCCTCTCTTCTTGGAGAGCTCCCAAACTCAGTACTACACACATTAAAAAGGGGGTGGGAGAGCAGACCTGTCTAATTGCATTTTCCTCCTTCTCTTAGAAACCATCTGGCGAAATAAAATTCCAGGCAGACCTGCAAAGTTTGCTCTCCATCCAAACTCTAATAATCCATTCTGGACTTCTCCCTGCAGACTATTAGCCAAAATGCTACATATTTTATATCAGCAAAGTACTATATCATCCATAACATTACCGGTTTATTGCCAGTAAGAATTTCCACACCAAACTTTGCCCAAACTTTGGAAAGCTATTTGTTTTATCGACGCTAACTTGAACTGCAGAGAATAAGGAGCCAAATTCCCAGTTCCACTAAAGCAGCTGCAGGTTCTGTAGCACCAAAAATCCCCTTACATTTTTGTCCACTCAAAACAACAACACTGCAGCAGCCACCCACCATTTTGAGTGTATTGAGAGGCTCAGAGGTGGGTTGTGCCCGGTTTGGCCAAACTAGTAGTGGAATTCAGGCCTGGGTCGCAGAACTGGCAGCGACCCAGGCCTGTCCGCCCCCGAACTGGTTCCCCCACTGCTGCTGGGCCACCATCATTTTGGTTTTTAGTAACTGCACGTGTGCAGTTCACTGTAAATTGTTCTGCGCATGCAGAATTGTTCAGACTTTACAGGAACTCAAGCTCAGGAGTTAAGGGGAAAGATGCAGCAAATTTTCTATCCACAGAGCCACAGCATTGTAAAGCAAACAAAAATACAAAACAGGAGGCAGAGTTCCTTTACAGCAGTGTCAATACAAAGCAGCTCTTGGAGGTCTTGGAGCAGAAGCTGGAGCAGAAGCTGCTCTCAAACTAGAAAAGAATCCCCATGTAGAAATGCCCATAACAGCAGTCATAACAGTAGTGCTAACATCAACAAGATTGAGTTAATACAGAAAACACAAAACCTTCTGTAATCTGTGTGCGCATGTAAACACATGAAATAAATTCCAGCATGCAGAATTTTATGGAGGCAGGCCAATTTCCCTGATGTGAAACCCTTCAGCAGATTGCTGACAAACAGCTATTCCTCATCTTTTATTTATTTATTTGATATATTCCCTGTCTTTTTACATTAGGGCCACTGATGTCATTCATTGTGGTAGATGTATGTCTACAGCTATCCTTAATAACATAACAGAAGTACTTTATTTCCAACCTGCCTTTGAGGAGTTAAAACCAGTTACTAACCAAACTGTGTTAAATCAATAGGCACTCTAGTAATGAAAAGATCCTCTATTCTGTTGCTCATGCTTGCCCTGAGTCATCAAAACTTTGCTTAACAAATGGGATGGTGGGAAGAAAAGTAGATTTTTCTTTTGCTTGAATGTTTACCCTTACAACATGAACCAAAATAACCTTGTGATAAAACTAGTGACCTTTCATTTCTTTGAAATAAATGTGTTTACATTTAAAGTCTAGAGTGGCTTGTTTAAGAAAAATAATTTTCAGTCTTTTCACTGTTCAAACACTTCATTAGAGACAAGCAAGACTTCAATTTTATTCATTTCTTTAATGGTTCTGTTTAATCTTAAGCAATATTATACCTTTCCCTGCCTTTTTCTTTATAGCTGCAAGGAGATATAGTAAGCTACTATATAGAGTTTTTAAAGCAGAGTCAGAAGAATTTCCAAACAGCATACAGGCAGTTATTCTTCCCCTTATTTTTTTTGGCTTCATATGAACAGCACAGAAGGAGTCAACTAGTATTAATTTCCAACGGTGAAGTGGTATGGTCAACCCAAACAGTCAGTAGCAATATTGAAAAGACAGGGTCAATGAGTAAGAAAAAATAGTCCAGATGCATGGGATAAACCATATGTTTTCTATTTTGTCAATATAAAAATATTATTTCTTACTAACTTATCTTAGAAAATCTGGTGAAACTATTTCTCTTGAAAATGCAGATGATGAGTCATAAAATCTTGTGCAGCTGGCCAACCAAACTAAAAGAAAATTACTTTCATCTCCAGTTTTACCACAATTTCCATTGAGTTCCTAATCTCACCATTTATGTGCTATGTCGGTGGTTCAAGATGGCAGTTTTGGTAATTTACATTTTACTAAACTCTGCAAAGCTCTATATGTCCCAAATGTATGACATTTTCACATAAAGGCTTATTTATAGAGTAGAATAGGGTAGAGTACAGTAGAGTAGAGCAGCACAGAACAACAGAGTTGGAAGGGACTCCTTAGCCCAAACATAGCTGAACTATTTGCTGTAGTTCCGGAGGTTATTTGGATTGCTGATGAATCAATGTGGTTTGCACAAGACCTTGAAAAGTGTACTCTTCCCCTATGAACTGAGCACATATTTCTTCTGTTCACGTGAGATGTTTTGCTGAGTTGAAGCTGAGGAGATAATTTCACTTGAGGAGGTCATCTACAGCTCAAAAAAGAATGTGCACATTCTGTTTATATTTTTCCTGTTAAATTTTCAGTCTGATTGAAAGACAGGATTTATTGGGGTTTCTTTTGCATTGAACTTTGGTTAGGATGAGAGTAATGTCTTGGTTCTAAACTTTCTTAGGATATTAAGTGAAATAATAATTGTGGCAGTGTCAATTTGTTAAATTCTGACATTTGCTCAGCCACCTGAAATCTGACACAACATCATGAATGGAACTTATTTCAGGATACAAGGAACGGGATAACCTGAGCAAATGATGAATGAGTTGCCTGAATCATGCAAGATGAACTGAAGGCACAGTCAGCACATCACATTATGAAGTTAATAAAGTTGTGAACATGATCTTAGGTTATACCAAAGGTGGGTTGCTGCGAGTACGGCCTGCTATGTCCATACTGGTAGTGGCCGGGAGCAGCTGAGAGTGTACCAGTACGGTGGCTCATTTGGCCCGCCCATCTGCCCGTGCTCTATAGCTGTTTTTATGGCAAACGGCAAAGTGCGCACACATGCACAGCGCAAGTCAGGCACGTGCACAAATAGAATGGGTGAGCGGGTGATCAGCTTACTGGTAGTGACAGTAGAAGCAACCCACCACTGGTTTATACAGTAACAGAGACATACAAATCATGCAACTATTAGGCTCTTTTTCTCACTTATCTGTAAAAAAGAAGCAACACAGATACAAAAGACCTGCATCATTAACAGAATAAAGGAACAGAATAACAGAGTTGGAAGGGATCTTGGAGGCCTTCTACTCCAACCCCCTGCTCAGGCAGGAAACCCTATACTATTTCAGACAAATGGTTGTCCAATCTCTTAAAAACGTCCAATATTGAGCATTCATAACTTCTGGAGGCAAGTTGTTCCACTGATTAATTGTTCTAACTGCCAGAAAATTTCTCCTTAGTTCTAGATTGCTTCTCTCCTTGATTAATTTCAATCCATTGCTTCTTGTCATGCGTTCAAGTGCTTTGGAGAATAGCTTGACTTCTTTAACTTTAACTTTATTTAAATTTATAAACCGCTCCCTCTCCCCAAAGGGACTCGGGAGTCTTCTTTTTGGCAATCTCTGAGACATTGGAACACTGCTATCATGTGACCCCTAATCCTTCTATTCATTAAACTACACATACACGAACTGGGTATGTGTACCAGTTCGTGTATGTGTAGCCTTTTAATGTGTTTTAGCCTCCAATCCCCTAATCATCTTTGTTGCTCTTCTCTGCACTCTTTCCAGTGTCTCAATATCTTTGTTACATCATAGTGATGAAAACAGGATGCAGTATTTCAAGTGTGGCCTTACCAAGATATTATAAAGTGGTATTAACACTTAACGTGATCTTGATTCTATCCCTCTGTTGATGCAGCCTAGAACTGTGTTGGCTTTTTTGGCAGCTGCAGCACATTGCTGGCTCATATTTAAGTGATTGTCCATTGGACTCCCAATATTTCTCTCACAGTTATTATTATTGAGCCAGGTACCACATATACTGAACATGTGCATTTGGTTAAAATTGCTACTAATCTGTATCCTAAAGTCCTTGGCTTGGACAGACTGTTTCAAAATTGTCCAAATGCTCTGTCTGAAAATCCATTCCTTATTATTTCTCTTGAAAATGGCACTAGGATCTATTTGGACTGCTTCATTGTGAATCTGTAGAGCTCACAGAGAACAAATAGCCAAACAAGCAGTCAGACCAAATTGTTCTTTTTGTCAATAAGCTTGGAATGGAGTCCTATCAGTTAATAATTTCTCAATTACTAGCCAATAATTGAGTCATCCTCCCATACTGATTGTTTCACACAAAAACGTTTGCCCTGTCCCTCTTTAAAGATAAATAAAATAGTAAACTGTTACTGCTTCTCCTTCACATGGTGAGAAAGCGTCTCATGACAACAACCAATTATGTAGACTGAGAAATTAGGCATGCAAAAGGGGATGTGCTAGGCATCTCCTCTAATGACAGCACATATCACCCATTGATCTAAAAATAAAATGCTGTCTTGCTTACAGGTTTCTTTTATCACAGGAAATAGATTATTGGAGGATCTAGTATTAGAGGAGAATAGATTGTCACCATTATCAGGATATTTCAGGAATTGTTCAGGACGATAATTCTGGACAGATACTATATTACCCAACTAGGGATGGAAGCTCAGCTTGAGGTTAAGTGGTGCAGCTGGTGTCTTAGGCAAGTTCGGGGACCTCGCGAGGCCTTTGCAAGGTCCCCGAACTTGCCTAGGATGCCTAGCCGCCAGTAAGCACGGGGGCAGCGGCGGGAGCTTGCGGGCCATGGCTGGCCTCCTAGGCAAGTTCAGGAGGTCCCCGAACTTGCCTAGGATGCATGGCCACCAGTAAGCATGGGGGCAGTGGCGGGGGTGGGGGCGGGAGCTTACATGGGACGGCCGGCATCCTTGGCAAGTTCGGGGACTTTGTGAGGCCTTTTCCATGTCCCGAACTTTCCTAGGATGCCTGGCCGCAACTAAGGGTGGGGGCGGCGAGAAGCCAGCTAGAGCGGCCTGCCACGGCTCTGCACTCTGGATAAGTCTGGGGATTCCTTGAAGCCTTTGTTCCAGTGGATCCCCGATTTCTCCTAGATGGTAGGACTGCCTGGTGCTTGCCTGAGGCCTTTCTTGCCACCCCCCCACCCAGTCCCCAGCCTCGCTTGGATGGCTAAGCTTACCTGCTGCCTGGTCGCCTGCCTGCTCCCTGCATCCATCGCATCAGAGAGCTGCTGATTCTTCCTGCTGGTAAATGACTCGGGTTTTTTTCTTTATGCTTTTAATGTTTTTTTTAAAGGATATTTTATTTATTGTTTATAGAATTCTTTTTAATGACTTTTAGGGAGGGAATGATATTTTTTAATTATTGTTTATAGAATATGTTTTAATGGTTTTTAAGGATTTTTAAAAATTATTTATAGAATATCTTTTTTTTTTAATTAGTTTTAGGGAATTTTTACTTATTTGTTGTTTATAGATTTTTTAATGGCTTTTAAGGAGGGAATGGTATTTTTAATTATTGTTTATAGAATATGTTTATTACAAGAAATGTTATTCCTTTTTGCAAATGTTTTATTTGTGATGCAATATGTTGCTTTTAAGTGTGGAGGTTGGTGCATGGTTTATGTGTCTCAAAGTGGCTGCTTTTCTATGGGCAGGCCAGGTAAGTGCCAGGCAGCTTTGCCAGATTTTGTGTGTTTCTGTGTGATACCTGGTTGTTTAGGTAATTGTAAGGTGGTTGCTGGTTCTGTGAGCTTCCTGGCACTGTCATTTATAATTTCCCACAATGCCTTGATGGTTTTTATTCCAGTGGCTTTGTCTTTCCTGTCCTTAGGGTTAGGGAAAAAAACTGGTTTCATCTGTAGTTTTTTGGGGGGGAAATTGTTATTCTTTTGGTATTTTCCTGGCTGTCATAGTTTGTGTGTGTGTGTGTGTGTGTGTGTGTGTGTAACATTCTGTAATTATCTACACAATAATAATGATCAAGTACTAATAATATTTCCTTATGCATTTTAGTGACCTTTCCTTACATAATTGGTGTTTTCTTTCATACTTTCAGATTTCTAATTTCTGTTTCTGTTAGTTAGCAATTGATAAAACAAATCCCACATGAAAAAGTATTTAAAGCCTTCTTGATTTTAATTGTCAATTTATTCATTCCTGCACATTCTAATATTTATTCATTTTAATATATTTGTTTGGCTGCTGCCAAATATGCATTGTATTCCCTTTGAAATACCCAACAAAATATTACTGGTTTTAAATCCATATCTTGCTTTACCATTGCTTCTAACCATGACACCCCTAACTCTTGAATAGCTACTTGGTCTGTCCTAAATACTGAACCTAATTCATATATTCCTGTTTTTTGAACTGAGGAATAAATTTCAGAAAAAGAAATCTGTATTGCTCTGTGAATCTACCTATGACATTCATTCTTGATCTAACTTCTTAAATGAAAAACTATATCTTTCCTGTTTGTTGGGGGACATCCTTCCTGAAAAGATTGTACATTGTTGGGTGAAAACAGAGGTCCCTTCTGTTACCCGTAGTGTAGTCTTCAGCTTACAACCACAATCAAGTCCAATATTGTTTTATTTCTTTTGCAGTTAGTAGTATTTAACAGGATGAAGAGGCAACAGAGTATGACCGCTAGGACAGTCATCTTTCCTATGTAAGTAGCTGTTTTATTGCTTTGTGTGGTGGTTTCATCCTTAGTGTGGTAGTGCATGCAATTAAAATCTTCCTTTCTGTGTCTCTTTGTGCAGGCCATTCATTGGAGCAAGGTGGTCAGTCTGTGATGTTGAAGACACACAAAAGAACAATCATATTCCTTTTCTATTATTTTGTGTGCTTGTTTCATGCTAATGTAGTACATGCAATTGAAGAGTTCATTTGTGTGTCTCTTCTTTGTGCAGGCCATTCACTGGAGCAAGTATGGTTAGTGATGTAGACATCCGGCAAGGACAGTCATCTTCCTTCTGTAAGTAGATCTTTTATTGTTTTGTGTACTTATTTTAATCTTATTTAAGTAGTAGGTGCACAAAATAATAAATTTCCTTTTTAATATCTTCTTTTTGTGGATCATTCATTGGGGCAAATAATTCAGTGACATCGTCTTGGCCACTCCCTCCCAGTCACATGACTGCCAAGCCATTCCCTCCCAGTCACATGACTGGCAAGCCACTCCCACCCAGTCACATGGCCGACAAGCCACTCCCACCCCAGTTACATGGCCGGCAAGCCACTCCCACCCAGTCACATGGCCGGCAAGCCACTCCCACAAAACAGGCCACACCTACAGAAGAGGTTCTAAAAAAATTTGAAACCCACCACTGATCCTCACCTATAAAGATTGGTTTTTGATTCACTGGTTGCCAGCCAAAGAACTCTAGAAACAAAAAAGACTTTTTGTTGTTATTTTTCTGTAGTGCTACAGTAACATACTCAAAATGGGAGGTGCGGTCTCAGGAAAGGACTTAGAGTATTAGGCTAATGCACACTATGACATGCATGTGACATGGCAGAAAAAAGATTACATTGCTCTCTATGTTAACTGCAATAGGTAGAAATAACAAAGGCAGAAATATTGTATTGCTAAACTGCAGAACTAAAGAAGGAAAACCAGCTTTCTGAATTTAACTCATAAATTCATTTGCATTTACATCCATGCCAGATATTATTTTTTATCCCCCCCCCCTTCATTTCTGCAACATTTTAGTTCATTGACACTGCCACTCTGCAAACAGCCCAGGGAAAGGAAAATATCTGTGCAACTTTCTGTATTTGTCAGTTGGAGTTTCTAGTCACTTTATTTAGTATTGTCAGTTAGTGTCACCTTGAAAAACTTATCAGGTACTTGTGATGAGGAAGAGGGTACTCAAATGAGGAAACATAACTAAACCCTGTTTTAATAATGCAAACTTGACAGCTTGCATAAAGAAAAGCATTGGTCAATGGTTAAAAATGGCCCATTTTTAAAGCTCCACTTTCCTGTATATAAGAATAAAATATTTCACTCTCCTCCTTTCGGTTATGCTTGTTCTGTTATTTTCATTATCAAAGATAGTTTGGAAAGATAGAATATAAGTGATGAGAACAAGTTGAAATAAGGGCTTTAGCTTTTAAAGAACAAGGTAGGATGTCCTCGGGAAGAGGACAACATTAATCTACAAATGAAAATATTGTGAATTTTACTAAATTCTGTCCCCAGCATAGGGCGTCTATAAATTAAAACAAAGAATATTTTCCCCAACGTATCATCAGTTTGAGATTCAAATGCTGGTTATTTGTTTCTCTTAAACATCTATAAAATTAACATTCAGTTCAGAATCTGTATATACACTCATAGGCTACCTGCCAGTTTTCTGCCTCATAACAGTTTTTGTACTCTAGTCTAGTATAGTGGATTATGATCAAGAGGTTTAGAATTGTGCTGATTAAAAGAATCAATGATACAAAATATATTTTAGTAATTGAGAAATGATGTAATTGGAATCAGTGGGAGAAATAGCTAAATAAATCTTGTGCATCTGCTAGATTTCTTGATTTAGAACGTCATTTTCTTCAAAATATTAATCATAGAAAACTATCATAGAATCATAGAAAACTCTATTGAGAGAAAAGTAGCTCCATAACTTTACTACCATGGAAAATAACATCATTCTGACAATTTCTCCAACTCATTCATCCTGTTTGAATGAATGCAATTTTTATGTTTTCAAAATGCACTTTCTTTGAGGAAAAAGTGTGCCATGGGAGAGCTTCTAATAATTTTACATTAAAAGTATTTTAGTTTTGAGTGATCATTCAATGAGCGGAATGGTGAAGCAAGGACCTACACATGGTCTCCTCAGTCCAAGTGCAATATTTTAACTGTTACACCCACTGGCTCTTCTGTTCTTAACTGTAATGGTGTCATTTCCATGAGCACTCACTTCTTTACTCTGCTCATTTTGACTTATCTTACGCTATAGTTGCAACTTCTGCTAAATGTGAGGGAGGAGTAAGCAAAGAAAACCACGAACCTCAACTTACAAGAAGATATTTTGATTCAAATATGAACATTCTACACTGAAGGTAATTATTGTCTTGGGTAATAACAAGGGAACATTGCATAGACTCAGCAATGTATTGACTGGGAGGGGGGAGGAAGGGGTGTTCTAACACTGTGCTTATGTATTTTCTGGATGCATCCCTTGAGATATTATTTATTATTTACTCATTCTTAATTTGGCAGGCATGACTGAGAAAATCTGTGCCTCAGCGGAATAAATTCCATCTGTCTCCTTGAAGTGCTGCCTGCCCTCAACAATTACTGTTTTCTTAACTTGCAGGAGAGACAATAAACTGCATATAAAAGCAACTGCATGTTGTCTGGCTCCCTCACTTCTTCCTTCAGTTCTGTTCCCTTTGCCAACTTTAAGGAGAGGACAAACGGGGCTGTTTTGTTTGTAAAATTAAATTTCCTATGCAAAGCTGAAAGCAAAGTGAGCAGGAAATGCTGAATAATGTGCATGGTTTCTTTTCTTTCATTTTTTTGCATGCAGTGCAGAGTTTGCGGTGAAAAGTTTATCAGATTTCCCCCCATTCCCATCCCAATATAAGCTCCCCTTATATTCTTCTCCATAACTGTGACACATTTAGAACCTTGTGACAAGAATGCAACACCCTGCCCCTCCCCCCCCAGTCATTGGTGACTGCCCTTGGAGACCTATACAAAGTTGCTAAAAATTGCAATATTATATGTCAAAGAAGACTATGAACAGTATCCCTATTACCTTAAATCAACATTAGTTTTTTCCCCTAGATACATGACTTTTAGGTATATCCCTCCAAGCATAGTATTCAAAACATAGCTGCAGTTTTAGCATATAAATGGCTGGTTTTCCAATTTCTATACACACAACTGAGTAACAAGAATTTAACTCTCTATGTACATTAAGTGCAATTAGCAACCCACATATCTCTACTCAGAAATATGGTCCATTAAATTCACAGAGCCTTTGTACCAGGCAATTGTGTATAGCAATGTGTTTAGCACTTACTGATTTAAACACATTACTGTACAGAACATAGTATTGTACTGTACAGAATTCTGTGGCCAAAATCCTCATCCTATGTTTCCTCTTCACAAAGCTTACCATGAGACTGAGAACTAAGTGCATGCCCTGACTTTACTTCCCTCACTCACCAGTACTCTTTGTCCATAATATATATGCAGCATGTGTGTATTTAGTATGGAGCTTTCTCAAATTATATCAGCTTTTATTATTTTTAGAGCTCTAATCTTTATTTCTGAACTAGACATTCCATACCCCATTGGCTCATTGTTTCAGAGCAATTTATTTACGATAAAGGGTGGGCAAAAAACCCCAGCGGGAGCAGGAGTGTTTTCTGAATTCCTTCTGGCTTGCCCATTGAGTGTGATTGTGGAACATTTGGATTTTTTCATTCCCTTCCCTTCTGGCAGGTAAATGGCTACTGCTGGGTGGGAGAAGGAGTGAGGGATTGCAAGACTAGCTGGGAAACTGTCACAGAACATTGAAAATGAAGACTGAGTGACTGCAGCAGCAGCCCAGCAGTGCAACAGCAGCTACTAGCACTGCAAGAGCCATAACTTCCCCAAATTTAATTCCCTTGGGAGTCATAGGTCCTGGATTTTGGACACATTCTGTAAGTTATTCCATTTGAGGTACTTTGGTTCAAAAACTGTTGCCCTATGATGCACTGTTTTTCCCAGTTGCAGATCATGACAGGAGTTTTAATAGTATATAAATAGATTGCACGGACAGGCAAAATAACTACAGAACCCCCTTGATGTAGATATTTTTAAATTTTTAAGATTGGTTTTAAGGTCTCTTTTTTAATTTTTATAAATTGTACAGGGGTTGTTTAATGTGATTTTTACTTATGTGTATGTTTGTTTGTATGTTTTAAATTTATTCCTGTACACCGCCCCGAGTCCCTCCGGGGAGAGGGGGCGGTCTAGAAATTTAATAAATTATTATTATCATTATATTATCTTTCAAATATTGTGAGGCAAAAAGCTGCTAATGGGCAAAAAAAAAAATAGAGAGAGATGGGATCAACAGGATCATTTCTATCCTCCCTTCACTTTATACACTGTATAAAGCTTGAATAATTGAAGAGAGCACCAGTGTTTTCTGAATACTTACTTCTTGGTTCTCGGGGCCCATCCACTGTTATCTTGATAGCTCTGTGGTACGTGGCTACTTGTGGAGGATTCGTGAAGACTGTGATAGTCAATGTGAAGCTCTTCCCTGAAACAGGAAAGAAAAATTTCTATCATGTCTGATTATAATAAAGCATCCTGCACTCTCAATAAGCAGTTTCACAAAATATTCTTTTTTTTTTCAATCTTTCAATTTTATTAACAAACATGTAAAACACACAGACACAAAACTTAGACGTACAACACACTTACACAATGCAATACAAACAGGAGCTTCCTGTTCTTTCTAACAGCAATTATCAATCGATACAGCTCACCTTATATTATTTCCCCTTCTATTATATTTCATACAAAATATTCTTAATTCAGAATAACTGTCTTGAAATTGAAATGGCCTCTTTCTACCACAGATGACTATTCTAATGATGTTTTTTTTTTGAAAGCTTGAAATAACTCTTTCAAATTGGAACAGCATTGCAACAACTAATTTTACCCATCTTTAATTTTAATGTATTTAAATAAAGGACTTTCCTATGTTCCCACATATATTTGGCTTTTTTCTTATAACTTATATAGGTATTATATACCATACCTATAAGCCACCTTTTGGGGTCTTGTTGCATGTTTGAAGTCCCAACATGAAATATAGAAGATAACAGATTGGAGGCAATTAATTTACTCATTATTTAATTTAATCATTATCGGAAGTTAAAGTAGACGACTACCTTAGCACTTATTGCAGGTTTAGAGTGATATCTTGAAAAACTTAAAATGAATGTTCAGAATGATTTTCCCCCAATGCAGAAGTGCCAGACCGATTCGGCCGAGTAGGTAGTAACTTGGCCAGCCATGCCCCCAAACTGATTCTCTTGGCGGCACCATCTTATTTTTTTGTTTCTGCGCATGCGTAGAACCATTTTTATAGCACTGCGCATGCGCGCATAATGCCCGCACACCTTCAGCACATCCTTGAGTGAACTGGCAGTAGCAGCAGCCAGAACCCACCCCTGCCCCAATGCTAATGTATTCCATTGCTATGTATACAAATTTGCCCAGGGAGGTAAAGTTTAAAGTTTTAAGGCTCAGATCTTACCCTGCAGTTCTGTAGTATTGATGATAATCGTTTTATGCCTGCTATTTAATTTGAAAATTAACATCACCATTATCCTTCAAGTCCATGCTTTATCTTAAACAAGGCTATCCTTTTCTGGATCATGCACTAGCAATTAAAGATGTCCATTTTTGCATCTGCTCGTATTCACTGAAAGTGGATCCTAAGTAACCTGAAAATATCATATCCATTCCAATGCTAGAGATTGAAGAAAGGCTGCTTTTTAAAGAAGATATATTTCAATTCCCAATATGTGCAACAATATTAATTAATGATATTAATTTGCTGGAAAAATTACAGCATGCCTAGCACCCTTGGCCACTCCAGAAGTCTCTTATTTTATATAATGAAATACACTAATGCAATTTATCAGTTTGGATCCATAATTCAATCCTTATTTGCATGAGTATTATTTATCAGTCACTGAAACTTCAAAAAGTATGCAACACCCCCCCCCAAAAAAAAACCCCATGTCTTAAGGCATTTATGCAAATACAAAATTTCTCCCTATACCCCTGTCAACGGAAAAGCAGATTCTCAGTTCCTACTATTCTGCTTTCTCTATAATTTCCTTCAGTGCAACAGGTCGTTACTTGCAAAAATAAAGGCGAGAATGTAAGTTAAACAATAAAACTGTAAATATAAATACCATAGATAGTAGATTTGAAGACATGTGGACGGTACCTATTAGTGGTAATAACTTAAGATAGCAAAACCAGAGGTGTCTAGTTTTCTTTATGCATGATTACCAATGACTACTCATTAACCACATGCTGGATAAATCACAAGACCACAAAACTTTAAATTTACATGTCAGTTTGATATTTTTTTAGTTTTTTTAAGTCAGAGTCTAAGACCATTTCATTTTTAACTATGTCTAATTACATATTAATAGAGTTCTATCCAAGATAGATTTTACAACATTGAGCCAATGAATTTCCCCCACCCCCCACATTGGCTAGGGTGTCCTATTTAATAGCTGCTGAAGATCTCTACTATTCTTTGGGAATTCTGCTTCAATTTTAAAAGGTTAGATCGCTAAAATAATTTATTTTAATTGTGGCAAATGCTACAAACTAGACACTTTTTATACCATTCTACCATTTGTTAATAGAAAAGCAAGTAACATAAAAGCAGAATTTTGTTTAAAATCCATATGAAATTACCAGAACTCTCAAGTTTAACAGACTACCATATATGCATATGAACAGATCAGACTAGCTTCTGGCTACAGAATTAACGGTGTGGCACAAACATCTTTGCCCTCTATCACTTAATTACATTTCCTGATTTCCAGGGTCTATTACCTGGGGGAACTATCTCATTCTGCCTAAAGGCAGGGCTGGTTATGCCAACAGAGGAACTTTTGTGAATTCCTTTAAAAATTCAGACAAGCTTGTGCAGTGTTTTGGAAGTCTGTAGAAAAATCTAAGGGCATTGACTTAGATTCATGTCTAGAGAGCCACAGAAATGACCTTGGAGAAAGAATGCAATGGAGGCAGTTAGGAAAACATGAAAGAAGCTTAGGAAAGGAGGAAAATGTTAGAAGGAAACTGAAAATGATCGTGCTTTGAAGCTCTTTGATCTAAGAAGAAAAGAGGTAATACTGTCAGTCTTTCTATTTTCTGTAACACAGATCAATGGTGTTGTCCACCAGTTGTGCCCTTAGTTGGATTTTGAGTCCCTGCACCCTACTCATTTCTCATCTGGATTACTGCAACATGCTCTACATGGGGCTATCCATTTGCAAGCTATACACAGTCTTGGGAGTCCCTAGGGCCATACATATAACCTTGCTGTATGAGCTGCATTGGGTACCAGTTTGTTTCCAGATCCAATTCAAGATGCTGGTTGCTACATTTAAAGCTCTACATGGCATGGGTCCAGGTTATCTAGAGCCAGTTTGATCTAGATCAGTGTTTCTCAAACTTGGCGACTTTAAGTCCTGTGGACTTCAACACCCAGAATTCCCCAGCCAGCTATGCTGGCTGGGGGATTCTGGGAGTTGAAGTCCACAGGACTTAAAGTCGCCAAGTTTGAGAAACACTGATCTAGACTCTAGCGGTTAAGGCACCAGGCTAGAAAATGGGAGATGGTGAGTTCTAGATCTGCCTTAGGCATGAAAGCCAGCCGGGTGACCTTGGGGTTGTCACTCTCTGTCAGCTCTACTCATTTCACAGGGTTGTGGTTGCTGTAGGGAAAATAGGAGGAGGAAGGGGTATTAGGTATGTTATTTATAAAAAAAAATAAAGGTGCATCTTGGCCAATCAGGAGAGGCCAAGGCAAGTCTATGGCAGGAGGTTTCGCAAGCAAGTAGCAGGCTAGAGAAAGTTAGGAACGCTTCAGTCCGCAGTTAACAAGCTAGTGAAAGTGAGGAACGTTTCAATACACAACAGGCAGGATATAAATTAAAAATGCAAATAAATATATGCTAACACATTGATTATGCATCTTTAGTTCTGAATATATTTTAATTCAAAGATATAACTCAATATACGTGGATTTAATTTTGTTTTAGGCTAATATTTTTTTTAAAAAAAAATAAACAGTTGCACTTGCAAAAATGCCAATTACTATAATTTTTCTTTTACAAAACTACGAAATCAAGAAACATATTTATTCACAAAATTGAAAGTTTATAAAGAGTTCCAAGGAAAACTGTTTAGGACTAAGCTAAGAGTTACTTTTTAAAAGCATGCTTAGAAAGAAAGATTCAAGTATGCTTCTTTGATAGAAAGATAAACACACCTGGGCTTTGTTGTAGTTGTCAAAGGCTCTTTTTTGTCAAAGGTTAATTAACCCAGGAACAAAAAAGGAAAAATCCAATATTTTAACTAGCCCTTATAGAATACAGTATCAGAGCATAAGAATCTGCATTACATCATCATTCTATTTAGACCAACTGTATTTATTCAATTTCTATAGCCACCCAACTCAACCAAGGGATTCTGGATGGCTTGCAATTCCAAATTTTTAAAAAAGCAATTTAAATCAATAAAATAAATTTGGTTTAAGTTAAATGAATAAATTACCCCAAAAAATGCAAGTGTCAAAAGTTATCCATTTATCCTTGGCAAACCTGAGTCTGAAATTAGGGCATCCTCCAGATAAATCATGTATTCTGACCTAAACACTCTTCCCTTTTGTTGCCACCAAAAATCATAAGTTGGGTCCTTCTTCTACTCTCTTTTTAGACACCATTAATGAAATGGAAGGGACGCGGTGGCTCAGTGGCTAAGAAGGGATGTGGTGGCTAAGTGGTTAAGAAGGTGGCTCAGTGGCTAAGACGCTGCGCTTGTCAATCAGAAAGGTCAGCAGTTCGGTGGTTCGAATCCCTAGCGCCACGTAACGGAGTGAGCTCCTGTTACTTGTCCCAGCTTCTGCCAACCTAGCAATTTGAAAGCATGTAAAAATGCAAGTAGAAAAATAGGGACCACCTTTGGTGGGAATGTAACAATGTTCCGTGTGCCTTTGGCGTTTAGTCATGCTGGCCACATGACCACGGAGACATCTTTGGACAGCGCTGGCTATTTGGCTTTGAAATGGAGATGAGCATCACCCTCTACAGTCAGGAATGACTAGCACATAAGTGCGAGGGGAACCTTTACCTTAATGAAATGGAGCAGGTTGTTTTGCACCTCTGTATCCTTTTCACTGACAGCCATTTGTGACAAGTATTTTTTAAATAAAACATGAAAATGCTGGGCAGAATGGAGGAAAAAAATTGGAAATTTAGTTTTTATATTTAGATAAACATTTCTAACCCCAAAACAGTTAGTCCTGTTAGTCGTGGAGAGGGAGCGGCTAACAAGTCCAAATAATAATAATAATAATAATAATAATAATAATAATAATAATAATAATAATAATAATAATAATAATAATAATAATAATAATAATAATAATCAAAATCTTAATGTGAATGATGACACCAAAAGTCAAAAACCAGAAAAGCAGGCCACAGTTGAATTCTGGAAAGAATTGTGGGAAAATGCAAAGGACTACAATAAGGAAGCAAAGTGGATACATGACTTTGAGAAAAGCATTGGCAACAAACAAATGCAAGTATTAGAAATAACAACTGATATGGTCAAAAATCGAGTAAAAAAAGTAAAGAATTGGACATCACCTGGAAAGGACCAATTACATGGTTTCTGGCTCAAATATCTGACCAGTTTACATGCAATATTGGCCAGGCAACTGAATGAGATGTTACAAAATGGCCAAATTGATGAATGGTTGACAACTGGAAAAACATACTTGATTCAGAAAGATGCAACTAAAGGAACAATACCTGAAAACTACAGACCAATAACATGCTTGCCAACAACCTTTAAATTACTCACAGGCATTATTGCAGATAACATTATGGATTATTTGGAAACAAACAACATCTTGCCAGTAGAGCAAAAAGGCAACAAAAGAAGGAGTAGGGGCACAAAAGATCAGCTCCTAATTGATAAAATGATATTAGAAAATTGTAAGAAAAGAAAAACGAACTTGAATATGGTCTGGATTGATTATAAAAAAGCATTCGACTCATTGCCACATAGTTGGATCATAAAATGCTTAGAAACAACTGGCATTAGTAAAAATATTACATCCTTCACTGAAAAGGCGATGAAACAATGGAGAACTGAGTTGGCAGTAGGGAATGAGAACTACGGAATGGTCAATATCAAGCGAGGAATTTTCCAGGGTGATTCACTTTCACCGCTTCTCTTCATCATCGCGATGATCCCACTATCAGTAATCTTAAAAAAAATGAAATTAGGCTACCAAACAGCCAAAGAAGCTGAAAAAATTTCACATTTATTATATATGGATGATTTGAAACTCTATGGAAAGTCAGAAATAGAAATCCAATCACTGACAAACACAGTCCGAGTATTCAGCAACGATATTTCAATGCAGTTTGGCATGGAAAAATGCGCCACTGTATCCATAAAAAGGGGCAAAATCACTACGTGTGAGGGAATTGAAATGCCCAATGGCCAACTAATTAAATGCAATGAAAATGAAGCCTACAAATACTTAGGCATTTTGCAGTTGGATAACATCAAACATGGAGAAGTAAAAACTATTGTCAGGAGAGAGTACACCAACAGAGTTAGGAAAATTTTGAAATCTAAATTAAATGGTGGAAATACAATCAAGGCCATAAATACCTGGGCAATACCAGTTATAAGATACACAGCTGGTATAGTTAACTGGACACAAACTGATTTGGACATTTTGGACCGAAAAACCAGGAAACTAATGACAATGCACTACAGTTTACATCCACGTGGTGACACTGGTAGACTATACCTGCCCCGAAAATCAGGTGGCAGAGGATTATTACAAGTGAAGCAAATAGTTGAAGAAGAAAAACATGCACTGGCTGATTATTTAAAAGAAAGTCAAGAACATCTATTAATCGAAGTAAAGAACAAAAATCTATTGAAGGCCCAACAGACGAAACAAGAATACAAAAAAGATGTGATAAAATTAAGAATGGAGAGTTGGCAGAACAAAGCATTGCATGGCCAATTTCTGGAAAAAATAAAAGATAAAGTGGACAGTGAAAAAACTTGGTTATGGTTAACAGCAGGTACATTAAAGAAAGAAACAGAGTCACTAATCCTGGCTGCGCAAGAACAAGCTATCCGAACAAATGCCATTAAGGCCAAAATCGAAAAATCCTCTGATGATGCCAAATGCAGACTCTGCAAAGAAGTTGATGAAACTGTTGACCACATACTCAGCTGCTGTAAAAAAATTACACAGACTGACTATAAAATGCGGCACAATTCAGTGGCACAAATGATCCACTGGAATTTGTGCAAAAATTATAATATTAAAACAGCAGCAAACTGGTGGGAACATAAGCCTGAAAAAGTTGTCGAGAGTCAGATGGTCAAGATCTTGTGGGATTTTCGCATACAAACGGATAAAATACTGGTGCATAATACACCAGACATCACACTGGTTGAGAAAAATAAGGTTACAATCATAGACATCGCAATACCAGGTGATAGCAGGGTCGCCGAGAAGGAATATGAAAAAATTGCGAAATACCAGGACTTAAAAATTGAAATCCAACGATTATGGCACAAACCAGCAGTGGTAATTCCAGTGGTAATCGGCACACTGGGTGCTATTCCAAAAGCACTGGAATTACATTTAAAACAGTTAAAAATTGACAAAATCACCATCAGTCAAATGCAAAAGGCTGCACTGCTTGGATCTGCACACATATTACGAAAATACGTTACGACGTCCTAGGCCCCTGGGTGGGGCCTGACTAGTAATTAACGCCAAATCCGGCGAAACAACTGGCCGCTGTGATACACTTCTGTTGATGCACTAATAATAATAATAATAATAATAATAATAATAATAATAACAACAACAACAACAACCACAACTGAGCCCAAATGTTCTGTTGTTAAGTGAGATATTTGTTGAATTTTGCCTCATTTTGCCCTATTTTATAGCCTTTCTTGCCACAATTGTGCATTACTGCAGTTGTTAATACAGAAACATGGTTAAGAGAAACTAGTTTTCCCATTGGCTTTGCTTGCCAGAAACTCACAAAAGGTGATCACATGACCCCAGGACCCTGCAACCATTATAGATATGAGTCAGTTGCCAGTATCTGAATTTTGATCACGTGACCATGGGGATGCTGCATGGGTCAAAAGTGTGAAAAAACATCATGTCACCTTTTTCAGTGCTATTACAACTTTGAAATGTCACTAAATCAGGGGTGTCCAAACTTGGGAACTTTAAGACTTGTGGACCAACTCCCAGAATTCCCCAGCCAGCATGACTGGCTGGGGAATTCTGGGAGTTGAAGTTCCCAAGTTTGGACACCCCTGCACTAAATGAACTGTTGTAAGTCAAGGACTATCTGTATTAGAAAAAACTAAGGAAGCATCCAGGAATAAAAGAGTTTTAAAAAAGCTTTAAGTTAGGAGACTGGATGATATACGTCAAGCATGAAACCAATTACTTTCTTTGCTGAAAGTAATTTTCATGTATAGTTTCATTTCCACACTGAGGCCATTTCACTTCTCAGTATCACCCTGTTAGTGGGATGACTGTATCCTCCTTGATCAGTCTCATGAAAGATCCTGTTTTTGCCAGCCACAATTGTTTATATTATCTGGCTAGCTGCTCTATAAATGCTGCTGTTGTCATCTCCATTAGAACAACGAGGATAACAATAGCATCTGTAGGAGAGCTAATCAGTTCATTTGAAACAAATTCTTCACTTTGAAGTATTGTTTTCCTATTTCTAGAATTGCCCAGTTCTTTATTTTATATCAAGCTTTCTCCCCCTCCAACCTATGAGGTATACTCCCTTGCGGAAATGCGGACTGAATCCGAGGGAGATGTGATGACAACCAGTTAGCAAACCCCTATTTTATATCAACTGGGTAAAAATGACAAGGCACAATTAAAATGGATATGTCAACTAAAGAACAATAATTTCATACAGTGTATGTATGTATGTATGTATGTATGTATGTATGTATGTATGTACCTATGTATGTATGTAATGCCTGATTAATAATCACTAAAGTAATTGAGGGTGACACTGGACAGATCACTAACCTTCCGACAACACCTGTTACTTGAAAACAACAGCTGCAAAATGGAAAAGCTGTAACAATTTATTGAACAGACTGGGTGGAACATCCTGGAGTGCTGATGCTAACACCCTAAGAACAATAGGCTTGGTTTTGGTTGATTCTGCAGCTGAATATTGTGCCAGTGTGTGACTTAACAATGCCCACAACTTAACGGTTGATTTCCAACTCCACCAGACAATACGTTTCATCTCTGGCACATTGCATCACACCTTTGTGCACTGGTTACCAGTATTTAGCAATATCATACCACCCCACATTAGAAGATAACACACTCTCATTAGGCTAAGGTCAGGAATGCTAAACAACACCTTCCCTAATCACCAGGAGGATGCACAGTCAATCAAAAGATTGAAACCCCACAGGCCAGCATGGAAAACAGCTATTCACTGAACATCTATCCAGTATAACCCCGAGAATGCCTGGAGAGGGGAATGATCCAAGATGCCTTCTTGCGCCCTGGCCATTAGTGAGCCCTCTATCAAACCATCTGGTTTTGGACTTGCCTTGCTCTGGTTGAAATGGAATAGAATTGGGTGCGATATTGGAAGAAGTGCCTCTGCCCTCTATCAGTGGGGATGGAAAGATTCTCCTTGTTGTGATTGTAGGGCTGATATGCAAACTATTAAACATATTGTGCAAGGTTGCCCACTATGTGCATTCTCTAGTTCCCTAAAAGATCTGCATGAAGCAATGACAGAAGTGATCGCCTGAATAGCTGAATTAGACATTCAGCTATAAGGCCACTTCCATAACCTTATAGAAGTTTTATATATTTATATAGAACAAGTGAACTGTGTATATATATTTACTTCTCTTCTGTCACGTTCTCATCATACGGTAAATAATAAATAATTAGCAAAACAGTACACTAGGAAATACCAGACCTGATATGCTGAAAAATTAATATACTGTAAATTGCATGTCAATATAGAAATGCACATGCTCAGTACTTTTGATCCTGAGTTCTTTTTATAGAAATGAAAGTCCTTAGCCCACATGTACTGTCAGTTACTTAATGCCTATGACAGAGCTTGCTTATTTCCTGAAGCTCAGATGCTAGAGAAAAAACTTAGAATCTAAGGAATACTGGCTGAGCTTGCACAGTTCAGAGCTTTTTAAGTCCAAAGTCAAGCTGAATCACCCCATCCTTAATTCTGCGTCCCTCAGATAGAAACTACTATCAGGAGTTAAACTTCTCAGGAACTTGAATGTGATGACAAAAAGTATCAGAAGCCACACCTAGCACTCTCTGACAGTTAAACGGACTCCAAGAGGACGCATAACGGATGATTCATTTGTCCAGTTTAATTCTTTCTAACCTCCATCTTATTTTCTCACAGTGCCATGGAGTATTAATCTTTCAAAATTTACAACATTAAAGGAAATATAAATGATTAAAACCAGACACTGGTAACTAAGCTGACTAGGATTCATTCACAAAGCCCATAAGAATCCTTTAAATCACAGAACTAATACCAATGTATTAAACATTGTTGTAAACACTTTATTATTTCCTAAAACTATTTGCACTCAGACAACACAATGTTTAACTAAAAATGGAATTTTAAATGTTATTTGGGCATACCAGGGGTTGTAACACAAATACATACCTATTTCCCTGGCTCAGCTTATAAGGAGGAGAGCCTGTGGCTTAGTGGCTAAGACTCCTGCCTAATATGTAATACAGCCCAGGTTCAAATCCCAGTAAGGGTATGGCTAGCTGATGAGAGCTAAATAGCTCGAAATAGATCTATACTAGTCTCCCTTTATTTATTTATCAGCACAAATACACACACACACACACACACACACACACACACACACACACACACACACACACACACACACACACACACACACATATATATATATATATATATATATATATATATATATATATATATATATAATATAATATATATATATTCGGGTCTTTTCCTGTGTAGGATTGAGATTGTCTTGGCAACGTTTCGGCAAGATCTCACTTGCCGAAACGTTGCCAAGACAATCTCAATCCTACACGGGAAAAGACCCGAATACAACAAAACCAGCATACCTACACCCGTGAAAATCTACGAAAACAAATATATATATAGGCATAGGTTTTTATGGTTCTATGTCCTTCATGATCATTAGGCTGAAAATAAATGTATACCTTTATATGATAACTCTTTCTGTGTGTATGTGTATTTGTGTGTGTTTAAAACTGCACCATGTTAAAACATGAGCCTGGCGAACATGAAAGACAATGTGAACGATGCCCCCCTCCCCCGCCAAAACAACGATGGAATAGAGAAAGATTGTTAACTGCAGTATATCAACTATCAAGCTGTACGAAACCAATTTTAAATACTGTAATAGCTTCTTTGGCGAAAATCTTCACGCTTTTAGAACTTTGATTCTTTTAAATAAAATTGGCTCTTAGTGGTAGGAAGGAAACAGCCTTCAACTAAGTGAAGCTGCCTCTGTAATATAATAATAATAATTTCAAAAAAAAAGGATGGGTGGATGCACTAATCACACTAGAGAAATAATGAAATTCTGTTGGTAATGTGTATGTAAAGAGCAGTACAGCAACGTAAAAGGATTATGCAGCATTATTAGTATATAATGTCTATTGTAAAAATGTTACTGAAAGGTGGAAGGTACAGATATGATTCAAACATACTGTATGTAACCTGACTGCTTCTTTTATTTGCCTATATAGTGTTACCAGTGACGTGCGGTGAGGTTTATGGCTGGTGAGGCTGGTGACGTCATCAGGAAGGCGGGGAATGGGACCACGTGTGCTGGAGGCTGAGGCTGCCTCAGCCTCCAGCACACGTGATCCCATTCCCCGCCTTCCTGAGCGTGCTCCGCCGGCTTGCGCTCCGCAGTCCTTGAAAGCGACTGGGGAATGACGAGAACCTTCCTGCCTCTGCTGGACTTGTGCAAAGTCCAGCAGAGGCAAGAAGGTTCTCGTCGTTCCCTAGTCGCTTTCGTGGCTTTGTCATCCAGGAGTGCCGACAACATTTCTGCCTCCGCAGCTCTTTCGTCTGCCCGGACCGCCTCAGCGTCGCTCTGGCTACATCCGTCCGGCCACGCCCGGGAGCTGTGGAGGCAGAAATGTTGTCGGCGCTCCCAGATGACGAAGCCACGAAAGCGACTGGGAAACGACGAGAACCTTCCCCCAGTCACTTTCGTGGCTTCGTCATCCGGGAGCGCCGACAATATTTCTGCCTCCGCAGCTCCCGGGCGCGGCCGCACGGATGTATGTAATATTATAATATACTATATAATATATACTATATATATATATATATATATATATATATATATATATATATATATATACTATATATATATATATATATATATATATATATATATATATATATATATATATATATATATATATATATATATATATATGTCTTTGGTTGTTCGGGTTTTCTCCCGCGTAGAATTGGAAGTATCTTCACGACGTTTCGATGAAGTCTCATTCATCATCTTCAGGCTGGTGCTTCCGGCTTGGTGCTTCCAGGAGCAATGTGAGATCTCAGCCGGTTCCTCCTTTTAACTGCCAGTGGGGGTTTGTGCTGATTGGGTGGGAGCTTGGCTGCATTCTGATTGGGTGGAGGTGTATTCTGATTGGTAGGGGGCTTGGCTGTGTTCTGATTGGATGGGAGTTTGGCTGTGCTCTGATTGGATGGGGGCGTGTTCTGTTTGGGTGGGGGCCTGGTTGTGCTTGTGTTAGTCTGAGTTGCAGAGGGATTTGAGCTGGTGAGCTGCTTTACTGTTGTTTGGCTTCGCGTTTGTGGTCGTGCCACATCTCCGTGGTGGGCATCAGTTTGCTTAATGTATGGATCTGAGGGGTTTAAAGTGGCTAATAATGCAGCTGTGGTCTGGCTTCTGGTTTGTGGTCCGGCTTCTGGTTTGTGGTCTTTATCGGTGTGGGTTTGGGCTTGCTTTTTGCGTGGATGTGTGATAGTGACATCCTGTGTGGTTTTCGCGAGTGTGGGTCTGGTATCATTCTTTGTGTTAGGGACTCGTTTGTCAGTGAGGGCGGGTTTCCAAATGGCTGGTAGGCGGGAGGTATCATCTCGTTTATTCATGCTGTGTGGTCGTTTTTCTATCTCAATAGCTTCTCTGATTATTCTGTTGTTAAAGTGTTCAATTTTGGCAATAGTTCTGGTCTTTTTAAAGTCTATATCATGTCCTGTGGCTTTGAGGTGTTGGACCAGGGAAGAAGTTGGTTCCTCCTTTCTGACTGAGTTTTTGTGTTCTTCAATGCGTGCCTTTATTCTTCTGTTGGTTTGTCCGATGTATGTGGTGGTGCAGGTGGTGCATGGGATTTCATATACTCCTTGATTTTCTAACTCTATTTTGTCTTTGGGGTTTCTTAGGATGGTGGATATTTTTCGGTTTGTGTAGAATGCTGTCTTGATGTTGTGTTTGTGGAGGATCTTGCTGATTCTGTCTGTGGTGCCTTTTATGTATGGGAGGAGGGCTTTGCCGTTTTCTTGTTCACTGTCTTGGATTTTAGTGGGGTTTTCTTTTTGGATTAGGTTAGTGATATTGTTTCTTTGGAATCCGTTGGCTGTTAGTACGTTGGTGAGAGTGTGTAGTTCGGTTTTGAGGTGTTGTTCGTCTGCTAAGCGTTTTGTTCTGGAGATGAGTGTCTTGGCTACAGAGTTGATCTGTGCTGGGTGGTGGTGTGAGAGTGCGTGCAAATAGCGGTTTGTGTGTGTTTTCTTCTGGTAGATGGTGTGTCCTAGGGATCCATTGGATTTCTTATAGACTAAGACATCCAGGAAGGGGAGTTGGTTATTGGCTTCTGTTTCCATGGTGAACTGTATTTTGGGGTGTAGGCTGTTGAGGTGTGTGAGGAAGTTGTCCAGTTTATCTTTCCCGTGTGGCCAGATTATGAAGGTGTCGTCTACATATCTGAGCCAGAGTTTGGGTTTGTGATCTGATTTTTCTAGAGCTTGGGTTTCAAAGTGTTCCATGAAGAGGTTAGCAATGACAGGTGAGAGGGGTGATCCCATGGGTGCTCCTTCTATTTGTTTGTATTTTTGTCCATTATAGATGAAGTATGTGTTGGATAGGCAGTGGTTGGTCAGATCTAGGATATGTTTGGGGGGGTTGTATTTATTTTGGATAGCTGTCAGGGCTTCTTTGATTGGTACTTGGGTGAAGAGGGATACAACATCGAAACTCACGAGTAGGTCGCTGGGCTGTAAGTTTTGTTTCTTTATGATCTCTATGAACTGGAATGAGTTTTTTACGTGTGAGGTGATGGATTCTGCATAGGGCTGTAGTTGTTTGGCGAGAAATTTGGCTAGGTTTTGTAGAGGTGAGCCTATGGAGCTGACTATGGGTCTGAGTGGGGTTCCTTCTTTGTGTATCTTGGGGAGACCATAGAGCTTAGGGCATCTGGATGATTTTTCTCTGGGAATGATTCTTTGCTGAATCTCTTCGCTGATGGGGGAGGCTTTTATTTTGGATCTGGTGGTTTTTTCTAAGTAGGTGGTGGGATCCGTGCTTAGGGGTTTGTAAGTGGAGTCTTGGAGTAGGTTGGTTAATTTGGTTTGGTAGTCAGATGTGTTCATGACCACCGTGGAGTTCCCCTTGTCTGCTGGAAGGATTATTATGCTAGTGTCTTCTTTTAGGTTAAGTAGTGCTGTCTGTTCCTCTTTGGGTAAGTTGCTTTTGGGGGGCTTGCTGGTGCAGAGGATGTTGGTAATTTCGAGTCTGATTCTGTTAGCGTCATCGGGGTTGATTTTGGTCAGGCTGGTTTCAACTCCGCATATAATGGTTTCAGTGGGGATGTGTTTGGGAGCGACTGCAAAGTTGAATCCTCTGGCAAGGACATTGGTTTCAGCTTTGGTGAGGATCTTATCTGAGATGTTATGCACTGTTTGTTTCATGTGTGGCTGTGAGGGGGGAGGGGTTTGTTTCTGGCGTTCTTTTAGTCTTCGGAGTTTATTGGTATGTGTGTCTGTCTTGAGGGTGGTCTGTGTTTCGGCTCTCCAGGTGGCGAGTTGTTTGGATTTGTCCCAAAGTGTGGGATGGATCTTGTTGCTGAGTTTGAGGTGAAGTGTAAGGAGATTTTTGTTGATTCGGTCTAGGTGGAATCTTTTTGTGTGAAGTTCATTTCTGATTAGGGCCATTTCTGTTCTTTTCAGGATGCGTTTGGTGGCTGTAGAGTTGGAGTGGAATTTTAATTGGAAGCATGTGGGGGTTAAATTTTGATCTCGGCAGTTGCGTAGGAATGTGAGGTCACATAAAATGATGTCACTATCACACATCCACGCAAAAAGCAAGCCCAAACCCACACCGATAAAGACCACAAACCAGAAGCCGGACCACAAACCAGAAGCCAGACCACAGCTGCATTATTAGCCACTTTAAACCCCTCAGATCCATACATTAAGCAAACTGATGCCCACCACGGAGATGTGGCACGACCACAAACGCGAAGCCAAACAACAGTAAAGCAGCTCACCAGCTCAAATCCCTCTGCAACTCAGACTAACACAAGCACAACCAGGCCCCCACCCAAACAGAACACGCCCCCATCCAATCAGAGCACAGCCAAACTCCCATCCAATCAGAACACAGCCAAGCCCCCTACCAATCAGAATACACCTCCACCCAATCAGAATGCAGCCAAGCTCCCACCCAATCAGCACAAACCCCCACTGGCAGTTAAAAGGAGGAACCGGCTGAGATCTCACATTGCTCCTGGAAGCACCAAGCCGGAAGCACCAGCCTGAAGATGATGAATGAGACTTCATCGAAACGTCGTGAAGATACTTCCAATTCTACGCGGGAGAAAACCCGAACAACCAAAGACATACATACAAACACCCGCGAAAACCTCAGAAAACAAATATCGTACCTCTACGGGGAGGAAATCCACCATCTGACCAGGACCTACGAAAAACTCGAAGTCCAAAGAGCTTCCATTTTATGTGACCTCACATTCCTACGCAACTGCCGAGATCAAAATTTAACCCCCACATGCTTCCAATTAAAATTCCACTCCAACTCTACAGCCACCAAACGCATCCTGAAAAGAACAGAAATGGCCCTAATCAGAAATGAACTTCACACAAAAAGATTCCACCTAGACCGAATCAACAAAAATCTCCTTACACTTCACCTCAAACTCAGCAACAAGATCCATCCCACACTTTGGGACAAATCCAAACAACTCGCCACCTGGAGAGCCGAAACACAGACCACCCTCAAGACAGACACACATACCAATAAACTCCGAAGACTAAAAGAACGCCAGAAACAAACCCCTCCCCCCTCACAGCCACACATGAAACAAACAGTGCATAACATCTCAGATAAGATCCTCACCAAAGCTGAAACCAATGTCCTTGCCAGAGGATTCAACTTTGCAGTCGCTCCCAAACACATCCCCACTGAAACCATTATATGCGGAGTTGAAACCAGCCTGACCAAAATCAACCCCGATGACGCTAACAGAATCAGACTCGAAATTACCAACATCCTCTGCACCAGCAAGCCCCCCAAAAGCAACTTACCCAAAGAGGAACAGACAGCACTACTTAACCTAAAAGAAGACACTAGCATAATAATCCTTCCAGCAGACAAGGGGAACTCCACGGTGGTCATGAACACATCTGACTACCAAACCAAATTAACCAACCTACTCCAAGACTCCACTTACAAACCCCTAAGCACGGATCCCACCACCTACTTAGAAAAAACCACCAGATCCAAAATAAAAGCCTCCCCCATCAGCGAAGAGATTCAGCAAAGAATCATTCCCAGAGAAAAATCATCCAGATGCCCTAAGCTCTATGGTCTCCCCAAGATACACAAAGAAGGAACCCCACTCAGACCCATAGTCAGCTCCATAGGCTCACCTCTACAAAACCTAGCCAAATTTCTCGCCAAACAACTACAGCCCTATGCAGAATCCATCACCTCACACGTAAAAAACTCATTCCAGTTCATAGAGATCATAAAGAAACAAAACTTACAGCCCAGCGACCTACTCGTGAGTTTCGATGTTGTATCCCTCTTCACCCAAGTACCAATCAAAGAAGCCCTGACAGCTATCCAAAATAAATACAACCCCCCCAAACATATCCTAGATCTGACCAACCACTGCCTATCCAACACATACTTCATCTATAATGGACAAAAATACAAACAAATAGAAGGAGCACCCATGGGATCACCCCTCTCACCTGTCATTGCTAACCTCTTCATGGAACACTTTGAAACCCAAGCTCTAGAAAAATCAGATCACAAACCCAAACTCTGGCTCAGATATGTAGACGACACCTTCATAATCTGGCCACACGGGAAAGATAAACTGGACAACTTCCTCACACACCTCAACAGCCTACACCCCAAAATACAGTTCACCATGGAAACAGAAGCCAATAACCAACTCCCCTTCCTGGATGTCTTAGTCTATAAGAAATCCAATGGATCCCTAGGACACACCATCTACCAGAAGAAAACACACACAAACCGCTATTTGCACGCACTCTCACACCACCACCCAGCACAGATCAACTCTGTAGCCAAGACACTCATCTCCAGAACAAAACGCTTAGCAGACGAACAACACCTCAAAACCGAACTACACACTCTCACCAACGTACTAACAGCCAACGGATTCCAAAGAAACAATATCACTAACCTAATCCAAAAAGAAAACCCCACTAAAATCCAAGACAGTGAACAAGAAAACGGCAAAGCCCTCCTCCCATACATAAAAGGCACCACAGACAGAATCAGCAAGATCCTCCACAAACACAACATCAAGACAGCATTCTACACAAACCGAAAAATATCCACCATCCTAAGAAACCCCAAAGACAAAATAGAGTTAGAAAATCAAGGAGTATATGAAATCCCATGCACCACCTGCACCACCACATACATCGGACAAACCAACAGAAGAATAAAGGCACGCATTGAAGAACACAAAAACTCAGTCAGAAAGGAGGAACCAACTTCTTCCCTGGTCCAACACCTCAAAGCCACAGGACATGATATAGACTTTAAAAAGACCAGAACTATTGCCAAAATTGAACACTTTAACAACAGAATAATCAGAGAAGCTATTGAGATAGAAAAACGACCACACAGCATGAATAAACGAGATGATACCTCCCGCCTACCAGCCATTTGGAAACCCGCCCTCACTGACAAACGAGTCCCTAACACAAAGAATGATACCAGACCCACACTCGCGAAAACCACACAGGATGTCACTATCACACATCCACGCAAAAAGCAAGCCCAAACCCACACCGATAAAGACCACAAACCAGAAGCCGGACCACAAACCAGAAGCCAGACCACAGCTGCATTATTAGCCACTTTAAACCCCTCAGATCCATACATTAAGCAAACTGATGCCCACCACGGAGATGTGGCACGACCACAAACGCGAAGCCAAACAACAGTAAAGCAGCTCACCAGCTCAAATCCCTCTGCAACTCAGACTAACACAAGCACAACCAGGCCCCCACCCAAACAGAACACGCCCCCATCCAATCAGAGCACAGCCAAACTCCCATCCAATCAGAACACAGCCAAGCCCCCTACCAATCAGAATACACCTCCACCCAATCAGAATGCAGCCAAGCTCCCACCCAATCAGCACAAACCCCCACTGGCAGTTAAAAGGAGGAACCGGCTGAGATCTCACATTGCTCCTGGAAGCACCAAGCCGGAAGCACCAGCCTGAAGATGATGAATGAGACTTCATCGAAACGTCGTGAAGATACTTCCAATTCTACGCGGGAGAAAACCCGAACAACCAAAGACATACATACAAACACCCGCGAAAACCTCAGAAAACAAATATCGTACCTCTACGGGGAGGAAATCCACCATCTGACCAGGACCTACGAAAAACTCGAAGTCCAAAGAGCTTCCATTTTATGTGACCTCACATTCCTACGCAACTGCCGAGATCAAAATTTAACCCCCACATGCTTCCAATTAAAATTCCACTCCAACTCTACAGCCACCAAACGCATCCTGAAAAGAACAGAAATGGCCCTAATCAGAAATGAACTTCACACAAAAAGATTCCACCTAGACCGAATCAACAAAAATCTCCTTACACTTCACCTCAAACTCAGCAACAAGATCCATCCCACACTTTGGGACAAATCCAAACAACTCGCCACCTGGAGAGCCGAAACACAGACCACCCTCAAGACAGACACACATACCAATAAACTCCGAAGACTAAAAGAACGCCAGAAACAAACCCCTCCCCCCTCACAGCCACACATGAAACAAACAGTGCATAACATCTCAGATAAGATCCTCACCAAAGCTGAAACCAATGTCCTTGCCAGAGGATTCAACTTTGCAGTCGCTCCCAAACACATCCCCACTGAAACCATTATATGCGGAGTTGAAACCAGCCTGACCAAAATCAACCCCGATGACGCTAACAGAATCAGACTCGAAATTACCAACATCCTCTGCACCAGCAAGCCCCCCAAAAGCAACTTACCCAAAGAGGAACAGACAGCACTACTTAACCTAAAAGAAGACACTAGCATAATAATCCTTCCAGCAGACAAGGGGAACTCCACGGTGGTCATGAACACATCTGACTACCAAACCAAATTAACCAACCTACTCCAAGACTCCACTTACAAACCCCTAAGCACGGATCCCACCACCTACTTAGAAAAAACCACCAGATCCAAAATAAAAGCCTCCCCCATCAGCGAAGAGATTCAGCAAAGAATCATTCCCAGAGAAAAATCATCCAGATGCCCTAAGCTCTATGGTCTCCCCAAGATACACAAAGAAGGAACCCCACTCAGACCCATAGTCAGCTCCATAGGCTCACCTCTACAAAACCTAGCCAAATTTCTCGCCAAACAACTACAGCCCTATGCAGAATCCATCACCTCACACGTAAAAAACTCATTCCAGTTCATAGAGATCATAAAGAAACAAAACTTACAGCCCAGCGACCTACTCGTGAGTTTCGATGTTGTATCCCTCTTCACCCAAGTACCAATCAAAGAAGCCCTGACAGCTATCCAAAATAAATACAACCCCCCCAAACATATCCTAGATCTGACCAACCACTGCCTATCCAACACATACTTCATCTATAATGGACAAAAATACAAACAAATAGAAGGAGCACCCATGGGATCACCCCTCTCACCTGTCATTGCTAACCTCTTCATGGAACACTTTGAAACCCAAGCTCTAGAAAAATCAGATCACAAACCCAAACTCTGGCTCAGATATGTAGACGACACCTTCATAATCTGGCCACACGGGAAAGATAAACTGGACAACTTCCTCACACACCTCAACAGCCTACACCCCAAAATACAGTTCACCATGGAAACAGAAGCCAATAACCAACTCCCCTTCCTGGATGTCTTAGTCTATAAGAAATCCAATGGATCCCTAGGACACACCATCTACCAGAAGAAAACACACACAAACCGCTATTTGCACGCACTCTCACACCACCACCCAGCACAGATCAACTCTGTAGCCAAGACACTCATCTCCAGAACAAAACGCTTAGCAGACGAACAACACCTCAAAACCGAACTACACACTCTCACCAACGTACTAACAGCCAACGGATTCCAAAGAAACAATATCACTAACCTAATCCAAAAAGAAAACCCCACTAAAATCCAAGACAGTGAACAAGAAAACGGCAAAGCCCTCCTCCCATACATAAAAGGCACCACAGACAGAATCAGCAAGATCCTCCACAAACACAACATCAAGACAGCATTCTACACAAACCGAAAAATATCCACCATCCTAAGAAACCCCAAAGACAAAATAGAGTTAGAAAATCAAGGAGTATATGAAATCCCATGCACCACCTGCACCACCACATACATCGGACAAACCAACAGAAGAATAAAGGCACGCATTGAAGAACACAAAAACTCAGTCAGAAAGGAGGAACCAACTTCTTCCCTGGTCCAACACCTCAAAGCCACAGGACATGATATAGACTTTAAAAAGACCAGAACTATTGCCAAAATTGAACACTTTAACAACAGAATAATCAGAGAAGCTATTGAGATAGAAAAACGACCACACAGCATGAATAAACGAGATGATACCTCCCGCCTACCAGCCATTTGGAAACCCGCCCTCACTGACAAACGAGTCCCTAACACAAAGAATGATACCAGACCCACACTCGCGAAAACCACACAGGATGTCACTATCACACATCCACGCAAAAAGCAAGCCCAAACCCACACCGATAAAGACCACAAACCAGAAGCCGGACCACAAACCAGAAGCCAGACCACAGCTGCATTATTAGCCACTTTAAACCCCTCAGATCCATACATTAAGCAAACTGATGCCCACCACGGAGATGTGGCACGACCACAAACGCGAAGCCAAACAACAGTAAAGCAGCTCACCAGCTCAAATCCCTCTGCAACTCAGACTAACACAAGCACAACCAGGCCCCCACCCAAACAGAACACGCCCCCATCCAATCAGAGCACAGCCAAACTCCCATCCAATCAGAACACAGCCAAGCCCCCTACCAATCAGAATACACCTCCACCCAATCAGAATGCAGCCAAGCTCCCACCCAATCAGCACAAACCCCCACTGGCAGTTAAAAGGAGGAACCGGCTGAGATCTCACATTGCTCCTGGAAGCACCAAGCCGGAAGCACCAGCCTGAAGATGATGAATGAGACTTCATCGAAACGTCGTGAAGATACTTCCAATTCTACGCGGGAGAAAACCCGAACAACCAAAGACATACATACAAACACCCGCGAAAACCTCAGAAAACAAATATATATATATATATATATATAATATATAATATATAATATTATATACTATTATTTCATGAAGAGAGGTGAGGCTCTGCCTCTTGCCTCCCCTGACCGCACGTCCCTGAGTGTTACCCAATCTGACACCATCTAGAGAGATCTAGGACAACTTGCCACAGCTGACTTGCCACAGCCAATTCACCATGGAACAATTCAAAGCAGGGTGACTCAAGAGAAGGACAAGTGAATTGCAGCAGGCCTTGTCTTGTTAGGTTTTAACCTTCTCAAGTTAAAAGTCCTAAAGGCTGGGGTGAGCTGCAATTCTACGTCTCCCTGTCTTGAGTTATCTTGAGATGAATTTCCATGGCGAGTTATCCCATGGCAAGTTGGCCATGGTGAGTTATCCCATGGTGAGTTGGCCACATCAAGACGGCCATGAATTGTCCCTTTCTGCTCTACATGTTGGAACAAGCCTTTTCTGAGAATGATTATGGGTCACTTTCCAAGGGATTTTTGTTTTGTTTGATGCAGCGAACAGTCTTTCTCTCTGATGAGTAGGCTGGTGGGAAACTCTGGGAGTTGAAGACTACCTATTTTAAAGTTGCCAAAGTTGAGAAACTGCTACAGATTGGGTTGATGAACTAGTTGGAGGATGTTTATTTTCTTCCTGATTTACATACTCCTGACCAACAAAAAGTAGTTGCTGGATCTTAATCTCTGAGTAGTCAAAGTGTACTTTCATAAGTTCCTGTTGCTTTTTGTCAGAATGACAAAGCAGGAAGCTTATTCCTCACCAGAGGGATACTTTTAAAACTCTGCATTCCTGTAAGGTCATACCAGAAAGCCAAAAGATCCTGGCTGAGTGTATAGGGCTGCAGGATGTTTTAGTCTGAAAAGTCCAGGCAATTTATCTTTGAAAGAAGGTTCTGAATGAGCTGTTCTTCAGACAGCCTGTCCATACCTAGCCCCTGGAGTTATATCAGTCTATTCCTACCTTTAGCCTCTGTTTCTCAACTTTTTGATCCTTGTTGATCCTATACTGGAAATGAGCTTCTAGAAGAGATGGAGTCCCAATTAAATAAGCTACCCTGTTTCCCTGAAAATAAGACCTCCCTGGATAATAAACCCAATTGGGCTTTTGAATGCATGTGCTAAAATAAGCCCTCCCCTGAAAATAGGTCCTCCCTGAAAATATTGAAACACAGCAGCAGCCATGAGGTGACCATGCTCACCGCCTCCTGCACCTCAAAAATAATAAGACCTCCCTGAAAATAAGGCCAAGCACTTATTCTGGGGGTCAAAAGAAAATAAGAATGTCTTATTTTCAGGGATACACAATATCTATCACCTATCTATCATCTAACTTCTGTCTGTCTGTCTGTCTGTCTGTCTGTCTGTCTGTCTCTCAACTATCTATTTATGTATCTATCTATATACCCTGTTTCCCTGAAAATAAGACCTCCCTGGACAATAAGCCCAATTGAGCTTTTGAGCGCATGCACTAAAATAAGCCCTCCCCCGAAAATAAGCCCTCCCCGAAAATATTGCAACACAGCAGCAGCCATGAGGTGACCACGCTCCCTGCCTCCTGCACCTCAAAAATAATAAGACCGCCTGGAAAATAAGGCCAAGCGCTTATTCTTCGGGGGGGGGTCAAAAGAAAGTAAGACCCTGTCTTATTTTCGGGGAAACACGGTAGCAGTTTAGTCTTTCCCAAATTTGGAGAAGTATGTATTTCAACTGAAGAAATATTATACAATTCCATAAACAATTTATGCAAATGTATGTATTGGATGGGTTGGACAAAACTTCACAACTAACAACAACAACAGTGTGTTCTTTTTAGTAATGCAGTAACTTATTTGAACCATGCAATTGTCCCCACTCCACCTGAGTGCATTTTGGCATGGTGGTGGAATTATATAAAATTCCATATAGTTAAAATAATTAAAATAATTTTGATTATTTAACATGCATTGTTTATGTTGAAATCATATATACTTAGCCTCTTTCATATCAAACTCCTGAAAGCATTTTTAATCTCCAATAAATGACACAGTGAATAAAATATTTTTTGCATTTCTTGAATAAACATTGATGGCATTATCAGGAATTAAACAAAATAGCTTCACTGGTTGTTAGTTTACCAGAATTAGGTTGTTACATTGTGTTCTTAGCTCTGTGTGTGTGTGTGTGTCTGCAATTGACTAAGAAGCACAAAGAAGTTAAGTGAAGTGATGTATTGCAGGAATGGTTCAGACACTTCTGCAGCCAAAATACTAATTATTTTATCAGAACAGTTCTATTTTAACTTCAGAAGGACAACAGACTCTAGGAGAACATTACTTTCCCCAGCAGATCAGCTTTACAAAATGACTTCATCTAAAAACACACAAAGCATAGCTCAGAAGGCACACAAAGCATAGATCAAAAGTAGGACCTAAAGAAGCCGACTGGTTAAGCAAGCTATATTTTGATTCAGCAAGGTAACTTCAGCTGTTAAAAATTGCTAAGTTGTGCAGTTTTCATAACAATACAAAATAAGAAAAGAGTTGAAAAGCAGTATGCACGTTCACTCTTGTAAATCATAGGTAACACAAATCTGCAAGCATAGGTAGATTTACAATAACCGGGAATAACTCAGCATTTGATATGATATTTGTAGATGGGGCAAAGAGAGCAACCAAAAAACTTTATGATAAGAACAAAAAAGTTAATTATCAATGTTGATTTATTGGATGTTTTAAGAGCCCTCTAGGAAATAAACAACAGGATCAGTATATATATTAAAAGCATTTTAAAAACACAATAATATTAAAATAAATTAATATTAATATTATTTTTGGGATAAGTATTGGCTCAAGCATCCTCTCCCCATCCCTATTCAATATTCCAATGATAAATATTTTGCCCCAAATGCATCTGGGACAGCCTGAGTCAAAAATTACTGTTGCAGAAACAGGAAATAAACACCGATTTAATCAACTTTTAGTCCTCTAAAAGGGCAGTGCCATAGCCCATGCTTATATCTGTTTGATGTAATCTGATTCATGTATAAATTATCACAAAAATATCTTTTTTATCTTTCTATTTATCTATTATTGTTTTTCTCTTGTTGATGTTTCTTGGAAATGGGGCTATCTTTTTGGATCAAATTTAAATAATGAAATATTTCCATGGCGGCAGAGATTTCATATGTAGTGCATTATATTTTCAGTTCAAATAGCCTAATTGAGCTACAGTATATCATTTAGACACCAATCAACAATTTCTATTAAAATTTTGCCATTCTGTTATACTTGTCTTTCTAGGCAGTTATGTTTGCCCCATTTTAAGATATCCTTCATTAGAACTAAAGAAAATATGAAACATTTAGTACAGGTAACACTCTTTTATTTTAGTAACTTATCAACTTCTTTTAAAATACAGCAAATGATCTCTTTCTCCCATTATCTCATCTCTTATGTATAAACAAATCTTTAAAATCTTTAAAATTATTCAGTTTTGGCTAGCATCAATCCAATATGGGTTACCAGAGGTAACATATTCATTTTAACCTTGATAAAAATCAACATTATATTCCTTCCTTTTATTTTTAGCATTCTTGATGTTCAGTTTTTTTCAAATAAAACCTGTTTTCTTTCCAATCTGTACTGATCATATAATACTTCAAGATGTCGATGTCTCTTTCTTCCTGATTAAATGAAGTCACTGAGTGAAGTCACTGGTCAGTACAGGTTAGCCATAGTATGCCAGTGATACTCAGTTATACATCACAACCCTTGCCATTATAGCAGTGTTGTTGAAACACTATGTTGGTATCTGGAGGATCTGGATGCTATATAATAGACTCAAACTCAACTAGCAAGACTGAGTGGGTACAGATTTGGTGGCTATTGAGGTCCACTGAATTTCCATCTTTAATTTTGGATGAGCTGTTACTATTCTAGTCAGATCTAATATGCAATTTGAGGGTCCTCTTATATTCATGACTGCTATTTGAAGAGCACATAGTAACTGTGACTTGGAGATCCTTTTCACAATTCCATCTCCAACTGTACCTATTCCTGTTCTAGGAAGTTTTAATCATAATCACTCTTACCTTAGTCACCCATTTGTCTGATTTATTACAATGCTACACTAAACTATATTACACTAAAGACCACTCAGAAGCTACAGCTGGTCTAGAAACTGATGCTGTTAAATACTTACCAGAAACAGGATGATGATGATGATGATGATGATGATGATGATGATTGGTTGCAGAGTCAGCTAAATGTTTAGAGTGGCTATGGCATTTTTATCCACTATTGAATTCTGGACAAGGATCTGAGACAGGCAGATGATGTTAAAGATATTCTGCAAGATGTAAGCTGTTCCAAGTAAAGCTGCTCATTTTACCTCTATTTGGAGTTTTTTGTACTTTTGTATTCCAGACTTTTTTATTCAATTCAACTATCTTCAGGTGCTTGTCTGCTTAAATTTCCAGAGCACTTTAGTTTGTTTACCTTGTCTATTTGGTTGTCCCACCATTTGTTGCTTGCAGAGAAATGGTATTTCTTGTAGATCTTGTTGCCATTTTCTCATGTTGTAGCTTGTAGTCAGTCTATGTCAGAGGTGTCAAACTGGCGGCCTGTGGGCCAGATGCATCACATGCAGGCCACTCCCACCACGACTTTGCAAATGCAAAAAACATCATGATATGTCATGTGACGTCATGTGACGTGATCAAGTTTGACACATGTAGTCTATAGGATCTTGCAACAGCTAACTAGGTGATCCACTATTTCTTCAGCTTCTTTGCAAAGGCTACATCTTCTGTCTGTTGATGTCTTCTAAATTCTGGCTTTGTATACAGTTGTTCTTAATTGTTGGTCTTGGGTTGTTGGTACTGTGGAGTAATTATGGCATATCTCAGTGCGCTCATATAATAATGCTGCTCCATGAACTGCACTGTTTACCAACATGCTTCTGGATGCAATTTAAAGTTGCCTATAAATCACTTCAAGTTATAGGACCTGGGTTATTTGCAACACTGCCTCTCTCTGATTACTTCACCCAGCCAATAAGCTCTGACACAGTGGGTATGCTCCAATCTTGTCATTCAAGCAATGTCATCTGGCGGGAGATGCGCCTTCTCTATCGTTACACCTGCTCTCTGGAATACGATTCCTGAAATCCCGATGGCTCCAACCCTACCTGCCTTTCAGAAGGCTCTTAAGATGCTGTTTTTCCCCAAGGTGCTATTTTGGGAGATTCTATATTTATTGCTTTTAGGTTTTATGAAGTTGCATTGGGAGTAAGGTTTTATTTTTGATGTTTTCTTGACTTTTAATGGTTTCTTTGTGGTTATTAATTTTTTATTTATGCACACTGTCCTAGATTGTAAGATTAGATGACCGTATAACTGGGTTTAATAAATAATATTGATTTATAATAAATAGTGTATGATTTTCTACTTTTTGACCATAAATGGTAGCTAGCAGTATACAAATGTAATGAATAATATATAAAGTATTTCTGACACCATACAATTGCATAGCAGCCTTATAAGAAAATATGCACACCTTTGTAATTACAAACATTAAGTTTCCTTCCTATTTGAGTGTAACATTACACTTCAAAGGTTATAACTTGAACACAGCTATACTTTTAATAATTCTCCTACTCTGGAGCAGAAGAAAGTATAATGCTTTGCTGATAAATTCGGTAGGAGTAGAGTTTGATTCAGAGATGTTTTATCCTGTCACACCAAAAGTTAATCGACATGAAACAACAAAAAGTAGATGGCTGCAGCTGTGTTTATTTTTCATTTAATTATTATGCATTTATCAAAAAGACAAAAGATAATTGCTCATCAGCCTCTTTAAAAAAAAATCCATCGGGTGGTAAACTAGCTGCTCTACAGTTCCCAGTTGATTATTTTATACCCTACGAACTCTTGTTTCTATCTATGAAGGCAGCCACTAATATGATTTTTGTAGAAAGTCAACTTAACAAACACTGATTACCCAAGAAGGGTGAACATGTGCATGAGACGTACCATATAGTTTTATTAGGAATTATGTCCCATTACCATTGACTCCCACTGATTGACAAATACATGTAACAAGGGCAGGACCTGAATACAGGTTGCATTTCTCTATTATGTTAAGTCAGAATTTTGACTTAGCACAAACAGCCAGTATACTGCTGCATGCACTTAAGCAATCTCATTAGGTTTTTGCTGCAAATGGGAATAAGTAACAAACATAATGGAAGTATTTTCTAAGATTTTGTTTTTACTTTAAATTGGAATTCCTGCCTTTTCTGTCCAAAACAAATCAAAAACTTTGGATGGCAAGTATAATCTAAGGAATCTAATTTTGCCTTAGGGAAGGACAACAAACAGATTTATATGTGGCAATGAACAATTAATGGTACTTCTGCAGCTTCTATTTTCTCCAGCAGGAGAAGCACAGCAGGGCTTATTAAGGAATATATAGTAACTCACTACTCTTTCAAGCAAGATTAAGTTTTAAAAGATTCTGAATTGTTGTGCAAACTCAAAGTGTGGAGAAAATCAATGGGCAGAATCTCTAAATGAACAGGCGTACTAACTGTGTGCAATGGCATAATTATAACTGTTTAGGTCAACACAATAGCACATATTCAAATATGGAACTATAACTGCATAAAGCAGACATCCTATTTTACTGTGAGAAGCATGATCTACTATAGATCAGAGGTGGGTTGCTGCCGATTCGGCCCGGTTCGGTCAAACCAGTAGTGAAATTCAGACTTGGGTCGCAGAACCGGGGGCAACCCAGGCCTGCCACGCCCCCAAACCGGTTCCCTCGCTGCTGCTTGGCCATTTCTGTTTTGGATTTTAGTGACTGTGCATGCGCAGTTCACTGTAAATTGTTCTGTGCATGGATGCAGAATAATTTACATTGAATTTTGCATGTCCGTGCAGAGTGCGTCTGGCACATCGGGGTTGTGAACCGGCTGTAATGCTGGCAGCAACCCAACCCTGCTATAGATGCAGACTGCTGTTTACAAATGTACAATTGTATCATGCAAATTTCCTGGAATGTTTGACAAACTGAAGATTAAAACTATGAAATACAGGAAGGAAATGAAATAAGCTTCAGAAAACAACCTCCTGATCTATATATGCAAATATAATAGTGGGTGCTTTCAGGTAGACTCGCCTTCAAACTTTTAATACGTTTAGGGCTTGAAAGGTTAATACTAGTTATTTTAATTGGTTCTGGAAATAGATTGAGGAATATGACAAAGAACTGACATAATATGATTGTGAGACAACATCAGATCATAGAAATGGATTTAATTTTTTTTCAATAAGACTCAAATATACATTACTATGTTTGACTATGTCAAACAATTATGATGCATACCGCATGTAAAGTTTTAAAACCATGTACGAAGAAAAGTACTCAATTCTGGAAATGGTCCAATACCTTTTGGCTGTAAACACCTAATAGATATTTAAATTGTCAAATTCAGCCAAATACTGAGCACAGTCAATTCAGCATGTTTTATTCAAGCATATTCATGTCATATACAGGATGTGGGGTGGTTTTTTTTTACTTCATTAGAGCTTTCGAGTATAATCATCCATTTTAATATAGCAATAAAAGATATTCCTGAAGTTCATATTTCTCATCATATTCATTTTACTCAATACTCTTGTCCAACATACTATCAGAGGACAGAACGTGTACGAACCGGTAGTGATGGCGGTGGGGGGCTCCGCCTACCTGCCCGGACTCTTCTGTGTAGAAGCATTGTCCACATGTGCAAGTGAGCGCTCGAGCGAACCGGTAGTAAAAAAAATGGAAACCCACCACTGCTACCTAACTAAAGAAAAACAGTGGGTTCAATATATTTCACTTTCCATAAGGTGACTGGAAATATATTAAAGATACTATAGTAAAAACATATACACATATACAAATTCCTTCTTTAGGAGAAAAACCATAAATGTATAATGTGAGATGTTACAATTGAAGAATATCTATGAAGTGTTCCATATTAATCCCTAGTGATTGACCCTTTCTCCCAAAATTATAGTGGGAATATGAACATTTCATTCTCCTTCCCTTAACATGTACTCACAAGCTTCAAAAGCTAAAATCCACAATATTAATTACCTAAAGCCAGGCCTATCACATCTTTGAATTATGCTACAAGAAACAACATAAAATGTTTTCTACCCAAATAGGCATTTTATCCACATTCTACAACTTTCCTTTATACTGGGGTTGCTAATCATAATAATCAGTGTATAATACATAGGTAATTAGACAACACAGAGATTATGCTTCATTTTAATTTCACTTAAAGATGCTTGTAACAATTTTAAAGGTGTGATTACTGGGGATGTGAATCTATAAGTGTGTGTTTGTATGTGTGTGCACACCAGTGGTGGGTTCCGGCCCGGGGTCCTCTACATGAACATGCATGGCGCGCACATGTGTCTTACCATCCAGCAATGCCTCTGCAAGCCTCCGCAATGCTCCAGCTGCTCGGCAGAGCATCGCGCAGGCGCTGTACGGGCCATGTGCAGGCGCTGTATGCACCATGTGCATGTGCGGAAGCGCCAAAGGGTTTAAAGACAGGTAAGGAGCACGGGCAGGAGAGTGGACCCTCCAGAGCACCATACCAGAACAGTACCCGGTGCTCCGGCCAGGCTCCAGTACGCCTCTACCGGGGTGTACCACTGCAACCCACCACTGGTGCGCACAGACATGCTAAGGCAGGGGTGTCCAAACTTGGGAACTTTAAGACTTGTGGACTTCAACTCCCAGAATTCCCCAGCCAGCCTGGCTGGGGAATTCTGGGAGTTGAAGTCCACAAGTCTTAAAGTTCCCAAGTTTGGACACCTGTGCTAAGGTGTTAACAGTAAATGTGAAACAGACTGTAAAATGCAACAATAAGGAAACTCTACCCTAAGTTTCCTTCAGATAATATGTGCTGCCTAAAAATTAAACAAACAAACAAACAAACAAACAGAAAGTATTGATGGTCAAGGTGACTATTTTGACAATGAAAATCAAGTAAATAATTGCAAGTAATACATACAGTAAATGTAAAGAGCACAGCAATTCAGATTAGTAAACAAAGGCTGCTTTGTGAGGATCATGCTTTAGAGAGGACATACTTCCTGTAATTGTTGGTATCTCCTTAAAGAAACCATGCCTTTTTCTAGTTTCACAGGATAGTTGGGTGCTCCCAGAAAAATACAGGTTTGAATTAAGGAATTAGCAACAGTGTACAATGACTCTCTTTCATGTGAGCCAGGAAAGGGTCTAATTTCTTTAAATATGTACTAAGAGGTGAAACAGGGGTGCCCGTGCTTTCTCTACAGAACATTTATCCCCTTTGGATCTGATTTGCAAAATATGCCTACATAAATAGCAAAAAAAAAAAAAAAAAAAACTAGAACAAGGAGATAATTACTGAAAAGTTAGTAAAGATGGGAAAATATATGAAGAAATTTTAAAAAGTTGAAATGCTGGAACAAAAGTGGTGGTTGGTATGTTTCTGCAAGAATATTCAATGCTTGTGGGGGGAAAAGTAAAAATAGCTAACAGTCCACTTTGTTGTATGCCTTGAAAAACAAAAGGAAGTTAGATGTGGGTGGACTGGGGTATTCAAATAATGTATGAGATAAGACAAGATGAGACAGGGTCAAGAATGAGTGTATACTGAATGAAAGCAGTTGAATTGAAAACTGAGCGACCAGCACTGAAGACATACTGTGAGTCAAAATGATTTAGTGACATAAAATGTTGAATGAAGATTGAATTACAAAACAAATTGTTCAAGGGAGAGTGTGGTTGAGGCGAAGGAGAACACAGAGGTATTTTGGATGAAGTTAATAAAAAAGATTGAGGTGAGAAGTGTAAAAAAGCCAGATATGGATACGAACAAAATATGATCAAAACAAGCATGCTTGTAAGAATCAAAAAGCATGGAAAAAAGCAGTGAATGATTTGGTGTAAACTATTTATTTATTTATTTATTTTAGTTTGTCACTCATGTGCAAGATAACAGGAATAAGAATAAACATGAATAAGAACACAGGAAATGGATACAAATAAATGGGGGACAGTAGGACAGGGATGTTAGGCACACGGGTGCGCTTATGCACGCCCCTGCTACATGTATCTATATTTCTTTTTCTTACTTTGAAAGAAGTGAAAACAAACTATACTGTTAAAACTGCAGTCTTATTCACAGGTATTTAGCACTCTGTTCCATTCACCTAAATTTATTTATTTCTAGATATTTCTATGTTAGGCTATAAAAGATATTTTTAGTTTTCAAAGCTAATCGAACAGAGGGATTTAAACTTTCAAGCATATACATTATTCTGTATGTATCTACCTTTGAGAAGGAAATAACATATAATTAAGTTTTAATGAAATTGCTAATGAGAAACATATTAATGAATAGCATAAGTGTTGGGCTGTTGCAATCTTTTGTGTAAACTGTGCACCACCGGGGGCACCATATGAAGGAGGATGCCAATAGCAAAGTTTAAAAAAATCCAATGTTTATAATGATAGTTCAGTGCACTTTGGCACAGCAAAAACATTTCAAAAAAAATAAATTAAATTAAATTTATACACAAGGGCAGCTTGCATGCCAGCAGCATCCCTATCTATGGAATTGCTTGCTTTCACTCCCTTGCATTTTATGTAAAAGCAGTTTAAAGCAAATAGAATAACTCCATTCCATGTTGATATATAAAAAAGGGAATATTCACAATGTCTAAGAAAAATTCAGGTGAAAGATCTGCTGCATGAAAATTATCACCTTTAAAGCGGACATTGAAAAAAAACAAACCAGAGAATATCTAATATAAAAATAGTACCACAGCACTAAACTAGTCTATTACCAAGCTTAATTGTTTTGGTCACATTTTGGACCATGTACTTAATATGGTTTATTCATATTATCATTTTTTTAAGTACTAGCATTATGTTTAAAGAAGCATCAGACGTTTCTACCAGGAGTTAATTTTCAAGTTTTGTGACCTTTGTTGCAGCTACCTGATCTTGACACTTTAAGCCAATGCAATAAAAGAATACCAGAAACCATGCAGTCTAATGCAAACAACCACACCTTTGGGAAATAGTTCAGAACTGTATGAATAAACAAAAGCATATATTACTCACTCACTCAAAATTGGTAACGTCCATGGAAATTAAACTTTCAAACTGAATAGTAATAATGAACTGTTCCCCAAGATTATCCTTTCTTTAAACTTCTGTTGACAAGTACAGTCAATCTTTATTTGAATGCATGCTTTTGTACTTAAGCAATCAGTATAAGAGCTACTGAAATGAATTAGGATATATATTTTTTTCATTTTCATCTGAGCAAGTCCTATTGGCTGGCATTCTGAAGTTAGCAATTGTACAGACTATGATTTCTAGTTTAACATTGCAGAATCAACTATCAAAGCACAGGCCTACTTTTATTAGCTTATCAAACACTTTGCCAGCTCTACATTTAAATCTTCAAAATGTTTTCTAAATACTCTGAATCATAATGAGAATTCCATTTACTGAGAAAGTGCAGCCTTTCATACAAGTAAATACGTTTAATGACTGATCCTTTTATACATTACAGCATCACTTGTGTTTTCAGTAAATGGATACAATTTTGTCTGCTTTACCCTATTATTATTATTTGTTAGCCTCACCAAGCTACAGTACCAATTGCAGAAATTTCTTCCCAGCAATTATCTCACAAAGGCAGCCAGATTTAAAAGCCCTCAGCTTCTGCATATCAAGGTAAAAGGCAACAAGTGCATTTCAGAAAAGAAATATTGGAGGAAAGTGTATCAAAAATGAAACCACTTGAAAAAGTGAGCTATAGAAAACTCAGAGGGCTAATCCCAATGTGATCAAATGAGTTTCATTAGCAAGAAGCATGAATAGCCTAGCTATCTAGTCTCCTAACTTTTATGTGTAGCTATATTTTTCCTTTCCTTTTCTTTTAGTCATACTGTATATGCAGTTCTGGTTTCTCTAGTCTGAGATAAAAGTGATGCATTCAACAACAAAATGTTTTTCAATGGAGACAGAAGCAGTACAGGTAGTCCTCAACTTACAACAGTTCATTTAGTGGCTTATAATCATTGTTCACAATTACAACCTTTGGAACATCTCCATGGTGATATGATCAAAATTCAGATGCTTGGTAACTTGTTCATATTGTGATGACTGCAGAGTCCCTGCAGGGTCATGTGCTCACCTTTTGCGACTTTCTGCCAAGCAAAGTTAATGGGGAACCCAGATTCACTTAACAACCGTGTAACTAATTTAACAACTGCAATGATTCATTTAACAACTGTAACAAGAAAGGTCGTAAAATGGGGCAAAACTCATTTAACAAATGTCTCACTTAACAACATAAATTTTGGGCACAATTGTGGTCATAGGTCGAGGACTCCCTGTATCTACAAGTCAACTATAAAACCTGGTAACTATTCAAATACATCCATGCAGTTTCTTGGCAACATTTTCAGAATTGGTTTGCCACTGCCTTCTTCCTAGGCTGTGAGAATATGGCTGGCCCAAATCCCACATATTGATCACTGTATCAAACTGGGTTTCTACCATCACTGTACATACTGAACATAAACTATTTCTTACTTCAATCTTAGTGACTTGATTTTGTCACTTATTTTAGGAGAAAATGGTTCTTAATATAGGATAAGCTGTCAAAATTGATTTTATATTACTTACTACATTTGGTGGGTTGTATACTTGCTTCTCTACCACACGGAACCAAAGTGACCTAGTTTATATATAACATTATGTACTAATGTCTGAGTTTGCATATCCTCCAGATCCAATTTAAGAATTGTTATTATAGTTTAGTGGTATGTGTAAACTTGTCCAAGATAATTTGTAGTGGTTATAAGAAGAAATTCTACTGAATGTTGGAAAAATAGATAGTGACAATAAAAAGGTTCAATATTGGAACCAATTACCTCAAAAAGTGGTAGACTTCATTGAATATGTTCAAGCAGAACCTAGACAGACATCTGTCACACATACTTTATTTGGATTTGGACACTGAGAAGGGGGTTTGTCTTGATTGCTTAATTGATTCATTTATTAAACACATTCATACTGTCCCAATTCAATCATGGACATAATTTATAGTAATAAAAACATTGTATATAAGGGGAAAAGGCATTAAAAATAAAATACCCACAAAAAAGCTAGATTATATTTAAAATGAATCAAATCAATTTCAACTGTGCTATTAATTCCAAATACAAGATAAACAAGAAAAACTTTTAAACTACTTTGTAAACTACTCAAATGTCACCTTTTTCAAAACAAATACAGCAGCCCAATGATTTATCAGAGAGGAAACCTACATTGTTAATTTCATTTCTTTTGTATATATATTCACAGACAAAATAATATAAATAAATATAATATAGAATACAAGGGTAATAACTGGGCATTGCTTTAGCTGCCCCGAGTCCTGCCCGGAAAGGGAGCGGCTAATAAATCCAAATTTATTATTATTATTATTATTATTATTATTATTATTATTATTATTATTATTAGCTAGGCGAGATTGACTGAAACAAGTTAATGATTACTAAAATAAGTCCCATTTATTCAATTATTTTTTCTAAATCTGAATCCAGGCTCAAGATTGTGCATTAATCTTGTATGTGTATTAGGGAACAGGATCCATAGAAATCAACGCTAATGTATCTAAATCAACAAATGTAAGATAAGTTGCCAATCTACCATTATATATACTTTCACCCTCATACCCTTGGAATGACTCAGATGTATCTATAATAATAAAACAAAATTTATTCATTTATTTGTAAAATTTATTCGCTGCCCATCTTACCACAGGGTAACTCTGGGCAGATTAAAATATTAAAAAGATAAAAATATACAAAGCCTAAAAGACATAAATAAAATAAAGATCCAATTACTGAGCCCCAATTTAAAAATGGGGAGAAAGGGAGTAAATTGAGAAGCAGGGAGGTTGGATCTGTTATTAATGTATCAAAACACTCATGTGAAACCCATCCGTTAGAGGCATATGAAAACTGGCAGAGCCAGGATTTTAAGCTCTTGCAGAAGGTCAGGCGGGTTGGAGCCAACCTCCATCCGGAGAGGCAAGATGTTCCAAAGAGCAGGAATTATATTTTTAGATATCGCCATATTTTAACTGCCAACCTTTTATTATGCATTCTGGCTAGTCACCTTTGCTGCATACATATTTTGAAATGTGGAAATGATGAATATGCTACATTAATCTGCAATAATTCTATCAGCCTCGTACATGCTGAAATCCTCAAAATTGTACTGAAAAGAAATGACAAAAAAAAAATATTGTGACTTGATACCTGCAACAAAGGGCTCCACGAATAGAGGGTCTCAATATTTTTTTAAAGCTAACATTTTATTTTTAAACTATAAAAAACTTCATACCTCTTCCACTTCTGCCGACAAATCTTAGATCGTTGAATCTTGCTACTTGATTCTTCATGGCAGCAGTAGCATTTCTGAGTTCTGCAGAGTAGTTTTCATCATTTCCAGCCATAACTGTGACCAAAGTCCCATCAGGGACATCTCCTAATGCAACCACCTAAAAAAGTAAATGAAAAAATACTAAGTTTCTTTTAAATAATTTGAGTGTTAAAAAATGAAAATGAATTAGAACCACTTTGCACAAAATAAATATATAGAGATGCAGGAGAAATCAACTAAGCAAAGTTCATTTTGGGCCAGGTGAAATGTGGTTTAAGTTATGCCTCACATTTCATGATTATATTCACAGATACAGTGAGTTAATTTTTATACCAGTTTGTTGAATCAGTCAAGTAGCTCATTTCATACTTATTATTAAGTCATAATTGGTGGGTGTGCACATCACACAAAGCCAAAAACAAACAAATCACGTAAATGCTAAGTATAGCATGGGAGCCCTGCCATATATTTCAATGGCACTCTAGACTAAAACTTGATTCATTCTACTACAAAAATAAATGCCGTTTATTAAAAATAAACAACAAATGCATATGCTAATTTAGCAGAATAGAAAGAGTACAGTAATCCCAAACAGTTATGATTCTGCAGTGATAAAAGGGATCTCACACATAAACTAACTTCAATGAGACCAACAAAAGAAAAAAAAAACACTAACAAGTTGTGTGCAAATGCTGCACATAAATGGTTGGAGAATGTACAAAACCAGCAAGAAAGAAATTATTCAAATTACACAAGCTGCATCCTGAAAAGACTTGGAGCTACAATCAATATATTAACACATTATTGTTTTTTGATTCAGCAGATAGCACTGCATACTGGATATAGCTCAAGAAAGAAGCATCCTTATTGTGTAGTCTCCATTTATATAAGTTAATGTAAACAAATTGTTTCAAATAAATAAATACCCTTACTATGTAATTACTGAGTTGGAACCACATCTGAAGTACATATAGAGTAAAACCCCTGATTTTCAATTAGTTTCTTCTAAGCAAGGTGAAGCCCACATTCATATAAAAGAAATTGGTTTTGAACATTGACAGATGCAAAGAAGATAACACTATTGCATTTTTCTTTTTGTTTCCTGACTAATAATCAAAGGAACTTCCAAACATTTTCAGGCAAGATCATAAATTGCAATCAGAACTATCACTTCATGACATTCAGACACTCACTTTATTTCCCATACACTTTTTATCACTATACTTGGATCTTCTGAAACAACTCTGCAAATCATTCTGACTCGTTTCCAAACTAAATAAAGGCTAGATGCTCACACAATACTATCATTTAATGTTTTGTTTGCTTTTGCCTAAGCATGATATATAGTTCCAACCATCATGGTTTACTGCTGTGAATGAGTCATACTCTAAGACATACCCACCTATCCATGGTTTAAAAATCCTAATGAATGAGAATGCTTAGACCGTTTGAAAGTACATTACCCTGTTCTATAAGGCAAGAAGAATAACAACTTTAAAGATTTTTTTACTATTAACAATGTAGTACTTGCATCACATCAACGGCAGTGAGTTGTTATAAGGAGATTGTCAAACTTGCTTACATAAGATGCTTACTTACATAATGTGTTAATGAAAAAAGTTTTATCAAACTGTAGCTCTGGTGATTTCACTCTATATTTCCTTTAGCTGTGATAGAGAAAGTTTGCATTTTCATTTATGCTCGATTATAAATAGTCTTATGCATAACTTTCTATAACAATAACCATCTTATTATTGAACTTACATAACCACTTTTGTAATTTATTCTATATGGTATCCAGCCATATGCCTTCCAATTATGCAGAACTTTAGTTTTTACTTTTGTTATTTTTCTCTTTCAGAGTGTTCTATTATACCATTGTTACTTCTGAGAGTTTAACTTTATCACAGTTGTACATGAGCACTAAGTACTAATAGCTTAGTTCATTCACTTTTTTTTTCCATTTATATTTCTCTGAATTGTGACAAATTTCACTGAACTGAAGCTCATTCAAAATCAGTGTAATTTGGTATAACATAAATAATTAGAACTAAGACATTGGAAATTACAAAACTCAAAGACCTGCAAATAGAGGTGGCAAAGGAAACCAAAGATAGCCCCAATGGTTATAGGCACCTTGGGTGCAATCCAAAAATATCCATAGCACTACTTGAACACCATTAGTATTGACAAAATCACTATTAGTCAATGGAATAGCTTACATCCTGGGACAATACCTTTAATATTATTGAACAAAAACACCTGCCTATTCTGAGTTCTTCAGAAGCCGTCAATAGGTGGCAAAAATGCCAAATGCAGTCTAAACATCTGGTTGACTATGGGACCAACCATAATTTATTAAATGTAGATGACTCCTGCTGATTCAGAGCAGTTTTAGAAATATTTTCTCTTCCTGCATCAACTGAAAGCCACAATCTATTTTTTCACATTCGCCTGCTACTACTCTTGTCTTCCTTTTTAACGTATTTGGGGTAATAAAATAGCAGTGTAAAATTTAAAAGAATCAGACAAATGTTTTAAGGGGAAATTAATGGCAGAAAAATCCCAGGACAAATTCAAAATTGTTTATTTCAAATGATGGGAGCTGTACAGTAATCAGAATGACCATTCTGGTTGGGAGAAATGAGAAGTCTTATTTAGGATTGAAGGCTATCTAAGGATGTTATAATCCTTTGGTCAACTCTATCTGAATGTAGTGTGTAAACTCAGTCATTCTAAGGTTAAATGTACAGAAATGAAAAAAAATTCATGCTACCTCCTTAATTCATTATTTAAAGTTTTATTTCTATCCTCATCCTCATCTAATAAATATTAAATATTCAAAAACTTCTGAGTAATCCAAATATGCAAGAAAATCTGTAAGCTGCACAGAATGGCCAGGAGTCAGGCAGCATATATATTTAATAAATTCATCACCACCATCATCATTTTAGCCATTGCCTATCCCCTGCAGGATGAAGGTCTCTTCTGCATGTTGTCAACTTGTATGGTCCTTTGCTTTCTTTTGCTAATTGGGCCCGCAATATGAATAAATTATTGTTGCTAAGATTAGATTTGGAGCTTTTCTGGCTGAAACTTTTAGACATTTCTAGCATAAAGAATTCAAGATATATTAGACAACATGACATCGGGTTTTTCAGGAGTATTCCTTAAGTTACAATAATTTATATTTTCAGTGGTGAAAAACAGTTAAACTAAGAAAATTCAGCACAATATTTGCAATAAATGAACAATATTCTAGAAAATATTAATACTGTGCATGTTTCTTAATATGAGTGTTATAGCTTTAAAAGATCTCAAACACATTTTCCTGCCTTAAAAGTACTGAGCATATTTGTTAAACTCACCATGTTTATTACATGGTGAAAAATTTCTAGTAAGGCCTTAGCAAAAACAATAAGAAAAGATCTGTAGGCCCAGGAGAATGTGACTGGTAATTAAAGCCTGTAAAAAAGTCAAAGAACACAAACATTTACATTATAAAACAGACTAAACAGATAAGCTAGAACTTGCTGACTGGAGATAGTTAGCATTTGGATTGCTGAGTTTACAAAAATGGTTTTTATGCAAACTGGATGGAATATCAGATGTTTAAAGCAACCATGCTATTAAAGCCTACTAATTGGAATATTAAGTTCTCCCTTTAAGACATTTGAGGCAAAGTAATTTTGTGAGATACTTCATTGTTATCAAATCAAGTAAATAATAATATTGCCAGAAAACATTTATCGTTAATTCTAATTAAAAGCAAAACTAATTGAATATTTGATTTTGAAAGACCATTTCTACAAATAGATCAAGAATTTATTTTATATTGTGAAATGCTTTACAAAACTTTGGCAAAAAGCAAACTCTTATGGATCCAAGTTTTTCTTCCTTATATTATTCAAGTATTTCTGGTAATTCTCCATCGACTCAATTTTGGTAAAAGATTTGGTTATGACTCTATGAAGGAGTTACTGTTAGGAATAATGACAGGTGCAGTCAGAAACAATAATCAAAATGATTTGATGCTGAATCTTACAGGACAGCTGTTTGGAGTACAAAAATCCTGAAGAAATGGAATTGAACATTTCCTTGTTTCTCACTTTAGCCACTGCTTTAAAAAAAAAACCAGGAAGGCATTCCAGCCAAAATATAGTGATTATTTAAGAGCTGTGCTCAACTTTGAAGATAAAAGAGGAAGCATATTCTGGCCGCTGTCAGCCGGTAGGGAAGTGAAAAAATTGAAGCACAGCCAAAGGTGGCGGTGGGGCGGGGAGAGATCCTTGCCTTTTAAGAGCCTCTTGGAAGGGAAATATTTTGTGAAACATCTGACAACTACACCGCGGTCTTCTAACTAAGTCGCTTCTTCACGGCTCTACTTTTAATCGCCGCTAAGATTGCACTGGTGGTAAAAAGGGGAAACAAGCAGTTTTCGGAGACAGTGACTTGCATTTCTTAATGAAGAAAAATCAAGACGCTTCGGTCTAAGATAAGCGGGACTTGCTAAGCTCTAGGTGCAGAGCAAGAATTTACAGAGATCACGCGTGGGACCTGCCAGGAAAAAAGGCTACCCAGCATTCTGCCCTTAGCCACGCGGTTGGATCCGTCCTAGCAAGATTTGGGGCACAGTTTACACGTGTTGTAATTATTCAGACCCCATTCTATCCTGTGCACTAGCCCGCGATTCTCCAAGGGAAAGCTGCACAAACCGCCGTCGCGGAAAAGTGGGGGAAGGCTTTTTTAGACAACAGAAATCATTAATCCATCCAAGACATTTCAAAAGAAAAATAGCAACGGGGGAGGTGGGAGAAGATGCTTTCCGGCCAGCTAACAGGCTCGAGTAGCGCATGTTCTTTTCCAAGTGCATTCAGTATGAGTACAAGCACGGTGGCAGGAAAAGTTCACGCTCTAGAAAAGTGTGAGGGCACAAGTGGGAATCGGAGAAAAGGCGAACAAGGCGCAGGCCTTGATTGCGTGATGAGACAGGTTCCAAGTAAATGGGGAAAAAATGATTAAACCAAAAGGCAAGAAATCGGAGTCTTCCTTTGCTAAAAGAAAGGGGTGGAGAAATACACGCGAGTGAATGTTATTCCACTGATAAAATACCTATCAACAGGTGCGAGCCCATGAAATGATTAGCGGGAGGTTTTAAAATCAAACTATACAGGATCTGGGCGCGTTTCTCGCTGTTAGGCTCGCACTTCCGCTTTTCAGGAGGAGGCCGAGAAATCATAACCCCCAGAGCAACTCTCTGAAGAATACCGAACGACTACAAAGTCGTTATTTTGGAAGAAAGCTACGGCGCTTTTCTGACACTTTTTTTTTCTTTTGAGAAGCCCCTCCGCCGGATTTGTCCAGGCACGTTGGATGTATTAACAGCCTTAACTCATCTGACAAGATTCTGTTTATCGCATTGATGGGTCACTGATTAGACACGTGTATTAGTAGCTGCTGGCTAGGAGATCGGTGGGAGTTTATGCGAGGTCCACGTAGACTTGCAGGTATCAGAATTAAAACGCTATGGGTAACTCTTTGAATTGTTACTCAGTACAGAACTCTCCTTTTCGTTCTTGCACCTAGAAGCTCGTTTGTCAATATACAGACGAGTATTTATTTCTGAATCCTAGAATGTGCCTTCTGGGTCGCCTCAATTTTAAGTTTATATCACGCCCCACTCGTCGAATAAAAAAAAAAAAAGCAAAGTCCCTGAAATTATTAATTACTTTAGGGAAGTGCGGTTTCTACTACAAGAAGTCTTGGTTTTTAGTTTTAACCAAATTGCAAATACTAGACACTCCCCAGCTTTGGGATACAATTCTCAGATATTTTTACAGATGGGCAATTGGAAAGGGTGGCCGTTAATTGTTTTGTTTGTTCGTTACAAATTCAAGATGCAGAAAAACATGCTCTAGACCTGTCCCTTCGGTGGAATTGGATCCTAACATCAATCAAAAGCCTATAATTTTCGCAGTTCAAGCATTAATTCTTTTATTAGTGTCATTATGTATATTTTGCTTTCTCCGAGTTGATGTAGCTAAAGTCGTAGGCTGAGTTGTTAATGAAGGGCAACCATGGAGACAGAGTACTTTTAAAGTGAACTTTTCTCTTTTACTCTGATTTTTTGAACATGGAGGCCAACGTTTTGATATATGAAATAAAAGGAGTTAATACTCACTGCTTACCATAGTTCAAAAAAATTGTTAACATATTTAGGAAACTCATTTCATTTAGCTTTTGAAAATTACTTTGTAACAAACTTCTAAATTTCCAATGACGACTCAGACATTTGAATTCAATAGTCTTTAAACTGATCACAGGAAATCTGATCTGCTTTTAGATCCCACAAGTCTGCCTGGAATTCAGATACACGAAGAGCATGTGGCAACTCTGTTGCAGTTACCTACTCCACTTGCAGGTATGTCATAGATATTAAAACGAAGAGCTTAAATATGACATCAGTTTATAGATCCCAGTTCTTCTGTTTAACAGTCTTAGGAGTTGAAGATACTGGTAGTAATTCATTTTGATGTCACTGTCAGCTGGAGACAGGGTAGGGAAACATTTTGACTTGGCATGAAATCTTTTGATCTGATCCACCTTCCCTTGAAATATTTTCCAAGATAATTATGTATGTCATAATCTGCTTTCCAAGAACCTCTTGGCATGAAATCTTTTGATCTCTCTTGTTGGTCTGGTGGCTGATCCCTGAAGGTACTGATATAGGAAGAAACCCCACTGCATCCACTGATTGCTCTTAATATTGTCTGCTTTGGATACAATAGTTATAGTCTCAACATCAGGTTGTTTGGGTTGAATGCATCAAGGTTAGGTAAAAAGGATACTGTAATCTCCATTGGCCAATTGCCATGGTCTCTTCAAGGCCTGCTGATTATTGCAATGCTTGTCCTTAATAAAAAGCTACATGGTCTTTCCTAGCATCCCTCCTGGCATTTATGTACTTAGGCAAAAGTGCATCTTCATAAGGCTACACAGATGGTGTTGACTATGAAGAGCTAAAGCTCAGAGTACATGCTGCCACCTTACATAGTTAAAAAGAAAAAAAAAGTTTTACAATGCACTGGATCAGTCTAATATAAATTTCAAAACAGTAAAAAAAATAGACTTAATGCCAATTATAATGGCACTATATGAAATTGCAATACAAGCCTGTTCATGGAAGTGACCCTGTTGTGTTGGCAGCATACTCTCAATATAGTTTGGACCTCATATATCTTAAGGTACATTGAAAACTGGGGATTATTCTGAAAAAAAATGCATAGGGTTGGGCTGTAAAATTGCAAAGTTTGTTCCCGATAGGTGGAAGTAGAATTTATTTCACAAAATATTCTTGGAATTGTTTTTTCAGGGTGAGAATGCTTGCACATTTTTTTAAGTAAATCTCATCAATTTCCAGAGCACTTTTCTACATACATGAAAGGGAACTGATTCCTTGGAAATAAGACCTATTGAAAGAAATCAGAAGAGTTGACAAATTCTTTTTGCTGCCATTTCTTACCCTCTCAAAACCTAGCCCAAGTCACAAATGCTTGGCATAGAGTACAAATGATTGGACGTCAGTGGTGAAACTCAGAACAGCAACTTGCACTTTTAGCTTGCAAAACTAATGACAGCTGTAGGAGTAAGTGCCATTGTTATCAGTAGATCATACTTGCGATTAAGTACACATAAATGGCATGGCTGCAATCCTAAAGTTATTGAGGATTTATTTGGAATCCTCCCTCAGTATTATATCTTCCCGAATGAATTGGGAGATTGGCTGTCCGCTGCAAAAGGTGACAGAAAAATCGCGTCCCCCCCCTTCTTTACAATGATCCCGCAATTATACTTCTGTAGTGATCTCTCCCCCTCCCCAATTCCTTGTCCCCCATCTTCCTACCTTGAAAGCGATCGGCAGAGTCTTGTTGCACCTCCAATGGGTCGGCAGGACAGAGCAAAGGAAGTTGGGGCTGTCGGTGCGGACCAGTTCTCCCGGATGATCGGCTAAGACATCCACCATGCTGCGATCTGCGTTTCTCAGCTTCCCCACCAGGGCGCTGCTGCCGTTCTCTTGGCCGACCAGCGGCAGCGCGTCGCTCATCTTGCCCGGGCTCAGAGTGGTGGAGGGCGGCGTGAAGCGGCGGCTGGTGCTGGTATCTACGGGGATACGCATCACAACAAGCCTTTTGAGTGAAAAAGGTCCTCAGAGGGCTTCGGATAAAGCGACACGAGCGCAACTCTTCAGCCGGCGGTTCTCGGGAGACCAACATAAAAAGAAAGAGGCTTAGGGTCCCGGTGTAGAAGGGGCAAACGAAGCGAAGCCACTCCAGGAGCGAATTTGGACTAGTTGGACAGAGCAGGGGAACGCCGGGGCTTCTGGTCCTGCCAGAATTAACCCAAGCATCCAGTTTTAGGTTGCTCTTCTCTGGAAATCTATGTGTGTTCTTCAAAAATTAAAAACGGCCTTATAGATTTGGACAAGTTTATCTGCTCTCCACCCCCTTGGGGAATTACCAGTGTTATTAAAATCAAAGGTCCTTCCGAAATCCCACACACTGAGAAACGTTTTGAGCAGAGGAAATGTTTGAAACAAAACCACCCCCACCACGCATACACCCAGAAAAAAGGAGAGGGAAGGGCTTAGACTTTTCAGTAGTTAATTTCCCTATTATTTTCCGAAGTTCATAGTCTTCCCCTCCCGCTGCTCCTAAAGGCTGCCTAGAATTCAGATCAAAGCATCAGTCTCTTGTCACAAACATGGATGGGGGAGAAAAGCGGTTAAAAAGAAACTGGGGAAATAGGCTGCAGAGGACGTGAGCTGAGGTTTTCAAAGGTCAACCGGCTATCACAGCATTATATAGTGTACTTCATCAAATATTTACAGCTGATTCTATAGAGAATTTAAACACAACGGAACTCCATTAATGTTCTCCAGCAGCCTCCTTTTCTCCCCAGCCAGAGCAGCCTTGAACCCCAGTGTGAGTAGTTTGCCTCGCGTTGTTCTTAAGCCTCGCTGTCCCGGTTTCGCAATGCTTTGACTAAATTACTTAGAGCGGCTGCTTGAATTCAAAAGTCTCTTGTACAAGTCCTGAGATGTCAGTGTGCCAACAATCTGAAGCGCGCCCGGAGGGGAGGGAGGAAGAAAAAAAAAAACCCTTTTGGTTGGGTTGTGGGTTCTTTCTGTGGTTAATGTTCGCAGCAATTTTAGAAGACACGAGTCTGAAGTCACCCAACACTCTGTGGCCGCTGCGTGAGTCACTGCCAACTGTGGAGGAAAATATCTGAAGTAATATTCCTCCAATTCACCCACAGGGGCCGGCTTCTCAGCTATGGTTTAACCACAAGCAGGTGGAGCTCTGTTTTCGGGACCGCCGTTGGTTTTCCCCCTCATTTCTCAGTCCTCCCTTCGCGCGCCCTCCTTTAACTTCGCAAATGGAACGTTAACTCGAGGCTGAGCGGTACAGGTCTGTTTCTTCTCTCAAACAGGACTAGCAACACGCGCGGTGGCCAGACGAAACAAGACGCCGTTCCACTGTAAAGAGCAAAACAAGACAATCCCCCCCCCCCCCCGAAGTACGAATCGGCCAAACACCGGAGCTTCCTCCTGGCAGAATTCGCGTTCCCAAAGCAGAAAAAGTGTCCACGTGTTCACCAGACGCCAACGGCAAGCTTTCCCGAGGTCTGCTCCCCGTACAGGCCAGTCTCTCCAGCTGTGTGTGACCTTCTGCGAGGCGCTGTTTGTTTGCTCATGCTGATCTGAAGAAAGCCTGGCTCCCCCCCTCCTCCCCCTCCTTCTCCCTCGCGCCTTCTGGCCCTATGAATGGAGATGACTGGAAATGAATTTGCTGTTACAGTAAGAGAGTCCAGAGGAATGTCATTCCCTCAGCTCTTTTGCATAGGGGAGGACGCCACCCAATCAGAGCGCTTTCCGGTATTAATCAGGGCGCGGCTCCAAGCCGCGGGGCTCCTGGAATTGGCTTGTGCGCCGCCGCGAAAGCTACTGTAAAAGCCCCAAACAGGCCCCGCGTCTCAATGGGACGCCGCGGTCAACGGGAGGCTTAGCCCAAAACCGTGTGTGGTGGCGGCTGTGCTTGTGTCGGGGCTGTGGTGAAAGGCAGAGGTGGGGTGGGAGAAGGGCGCGCGCATTCCTCCTCCCCCTGAGCACGGCTCCTCCAGGGATCAATAAAAGGTCGCGAAAGGAGCACTTAAGGAGCTTCAAGTCATTTGAACGGTTTGACTAACAAGCGCGCACCGCCCGGGGCAGATCCCCTCAAGAGTCGACGGTCCTGCAGAATCTCCTGAGGCTCTCTGAGTGGAGCTACAGGCCAGTTCCACCCGCCACTGAGCTGCTTCGTTCCCCATAATTACCAGAGCCAAGAGAGAAGGAAGTGTGCCCGGCTGCCAGCAAATGTACAGCTGTTGTATTTATGCCATAGATATATGCGTTAAGAAAGCTTGCAAGCCCTACTCTCCGCGGGTGAGAGCTTCAGGCGGCGAAAAAGTGAAAAGGAGAAAGGCGGCTCCAGGAAGAGGGTGATGTCTATCTTCCCAAGCCATTTTATTTTGGCTTCGCCTATATAAAAACCAAGGAAATTAATGCGTGACACTGGGCAGCGTGAAAGTAGAGTTCAGGATGTTTGTGGAAGAGAGATTCACCTGCTGTATTTCTTCCTGCTACGCAGCTCCTACAAGTAATAGCAAGCCTTTTAAGAAGCACACTCCTCCTATGTACCATAAGAGCAAAAAATGTACATGCATTTGTGCTCATTTCAGGATCTATTGAAGGTAAAATTCCTATTTTGCATCTTTTTTAAAAGCAAAGCCTCGCATCTCTGGAGATTAAAGGCTCATCCTCAAATTTTCCTGACTATACTACGTGTCCTGCTACTTTTTCTAGAATGTCATGTCTTGGTGACATGTCTCTCATCCCCATCGCACAGCTGAAGCATCTTAAGGTTACACAGAGCTGATCCAATTGTAAAGCTAGTGCTTTCCTCTTCACCTGACATATTTCTTTCACAGATATAACGTAGCATATTTCATCAACACTCTTACTGCTGATGAGCTCATACTGAGACCTACAGAGTTTCTGTTGGCCAGTTTAGACTGCAGTGGGCTGGAGATCTCTGATCACTGAAATCTGCTCCCAATTACTATTCTAGCTTGGGATGTAGGAGATACTAGGGAAGTGGGAAGTCTACTAGGGAAGTCTTAGAGACATCTGCCCATTTAATGCTTGATTGGTACTTTCCAGTGCCTTTTTCAGATCTTACATGGACCTTTTTTTGATAAACAAGAGTGTATTCCTCTTTTGAAGAAAGTGCTAGGTCTTTATTAAAAGAAGCAAAGAAAATAATGCTTTCTTGAAGAATCCTTGTCCCATGTGCTACATTGGCTGATTCTAATAAAAAAGAGCTGAGTTTTACCAGCTGTGTTGTTGATTCTGTCACCATTGATACAAATTTCCTGCTGTTCCTGCAACAAAGGATTTAATATGTTTCTGCTTTTTTAAAAAAAACGCACCATTTTTACTAGTTTGCTTGGAAAGGAAAAGATTTATGACCATTCTGTTTTGGATCCTTTGTTGCCTTTGGGGCAGGTCTGGATTTGCAGCCCACACTGCCATTCCCTTGGTCATTATGGATTGACCCTTCACATTTCATCCCATGCCCTCCAAATTCTGTCATTCTGGTGATTTTGGAGCATGGCTTCAGTGTTTTAGAAGAGCATTAAAGCCATGCTCAGAAGTAGCTCCATAGTGCATCTTCTTTGCATCTATGACCAGTGGCTAGGCCTTCTCTTATACTCACCCAAACCCAGGGTAAGGCAGAATGATGGGTGGTTGTTTTCCTGCTTCAGATAATATATGGTACATGGAAAAATAAACTCATGAAAATTTACGGGTCACTTCCCTTGATTTGCCTGGGAGTAGAGCATGGCAATCCAGGCAGCAAATTTCGCTCCAACATACTTTTCTGCATTCTCAAGGATGATGGACCATACTTTAACGCTATTTGTTCAAATGCTAGGTCACTAACTCCATTCTGTGTTTCTTTGCAGGCATATAAAGTAACTTGCAAAATTTGACCAGAGTCTTTAATCACTGAGACATGTTGTGGCTCAGTTATAAAGATAATGTTATTTTCTTCAGAAAGTTAGTTCTTCAGAAGTCAGGCCTCATTCCAAAAGCTTTTGGCCCACGACAGAAAGTCATATGCTTTCCAGGGCTTCTCCCTTTTCAGAACATTGAGAACCAAAGTACACAATAAGAGCTTCTGAGTTGAGCTTAGTTTTAGGAAAAGAAATAGCTGATTTTCCTAGATCATCTCTCTCTTCTGTACCTTAAAGTACAGAAGCCCATCGCACTATCCAGTTTCCAGCTGTGAATGAAAGATTCATGACAACAATATACACAGCAACCTGTGGAGCTGAGAAATGCAAGAAATTTCCAAAAATAGCCCAGAATATGAATCCAGGTTTCCCAATAAGCAGGACTGCATTCCTTCAAAATTTGCCTTATTTGTTCTGTAGCCGAGCAGTTGCACATTGTTTGATTCTATAGGTTTACAAGTTTACATTTATTTAAGATTTTTGTTTCTCTGACAGTTCTTCTTGACATAGATAATAATTAGAGTAGGGACTTCCAGATGGGAAGAATTACAGACATAAAATTCATTAAATCGTCTTTTTGGTTCATCCACCTGAGTGTCCTAGTTTTTTAGAAGCAGGTTGTTTTATTTCTATATTGTAATATACTAGGGGACATTTTAAAACATTATAAAATTTGGATTTTCATTGTCTATGTCCTGATATCATACATCAGGGAAGGTTTATAGCAAATTGAACACAGGATCAAAAATATATTTTTACCATTCTTTTTAAAAGCACACCCAGGTAGATCTATATTCTACCAATATTCTGATTTCCTCACTGATCATTCACTAATTCACTATCATTCTTCAATTTAACCTCCATTTCACAAGAATATGGTTCTCACAACATATTAAAGAGAAAAATCTTCCACAATAAAAGTGTACATGGTTTCATTTTCCTGCTACTCTCCGCATGCTGTGGACATCTGAGACTCTTAACATCATGTGAATTCAAAATGTATGCTGTCTTGGGTGAATCTACTTTGATATTGGTTACATAATCTAGGTTAAGGGGATTCAAGAAGCTGTCTATTTTGACTTCATATAAAATGATCCTTCAAAACCTGGTATGTAGGAGCTAAACATGGCATGTATATGCTATCATTTATTTAACATTTTATCTCAGCGTATTATATGAAAATGTGCCAGGTTGTTGCAAGGATGCCAATACAAAACTCACAGGCATACATATAGGACAAAACTCTCTAAATGAAAAGTAAGAAAATAATGATTTTCCAAATAATTGCACAAATGATGTGTGGATATTATATGCACAAAATATCATTGAATCAATTGTGGAATCCTAAATTAGAAGGATCTGGAATTACAGTGTGTTAACTCTTTAAAGTATTATTAGAATTATTAATGCTGTAAATATATACAATATCACTCTACTCTTTTTGTTTATAGGACTAATGAAGAGAAGTGTATTATAAGGCCTATGTATCAGTGGTGGGATTCAAACATTTTTACTATTGGTTCTGTGGGTGTGGCTTGGTGGGTGTGGCTTGGTGGGCGTGGCATGGGAAGGATTCTGTAAAATCTCCATGCCCACCCTACTCCAGGAGAAGGATACTGTAAAATCTCTATTCTCTCCCCACCTCAGAGGAAGGTTACTGCAAAATTCCCATTTCCTCCCAATCAGCTGGTACTCAGGAGGCAGAGAATAGATGGGGGCATGGCCAGTTAGAGATGGTATTTACCGGTTCTCCGAACTACTCAAAGTTTCTGCTACCGGTTCTCCAGAACTGGTCAGAACCTGCTGAATACCACCTCTGCTTTATATCTTAATATAGTTGTTCAAAACAAATAGCAATAGCACTTAGATACTGTTTCATAGTGCTTTACAGCCCTCTCTAAGCAGTTTCCAAAGTCAGCATATTGCCCCCAACAATCTTGGTCCTCATTTTACTGACCTGTCCCATCCTTAATAAGGATGGAAGGCTGAGTCAACCTTGAGCTGGGTGAGAATTGAACTAATTGAGCAGAATTAGCCTGAAGTATTGCATTCTAACCACTGCACCACCATGATGTCTCAACTAAAGGTATACATATGCACATAGCTACTAATCTCTTTTGTAAATACTGGTTGAGGGCATTTTTTCATTAAAATAAGAGATACTAAGGGCAAATTACAAAAGTAGACAGCTTAGCACTTACTTTTTTTGCAAAAAGCAAGAATTGTAGTCTACTACACCCTTCATCAATCAATATTATGCTGTAGAATCTGCTGCTGTATAAATGGGCACACTTATTGTGGATGGTCAGAGTTGTAGGTCACATGTGGAAGGTATTGAGTTGGTAAAAGCAGCACAATTACTTTTGCTCCTCTTATGTCTTTTATAGCAAATCCTGTTAGATTTGGCATACTATCCAAATGATTCATGGTATATCCACATAAGTAATCACTAACCAGTAATGTGACCTTCAATGGGGGCAGCATTTACATAAAACAGAAACTATTTTATTTCATAAATGAATGAAGTCATCCAATGAATAACAGCATAATAATCATTTTTACAGACGATTAACAAGGAAAAGGAACAAGGGAAATACAGTTCTGCAAAATTTGATGGAGTGGGAGGGGGGGGAATGTTCTGTTGAAACCGATTTCTTGCCACTTTATATTACATCAGTCTACAAAGTACTGCAACATTTATTATTATTAATTATTAATTTAAATTTATTGGCTGCTCAACTCTATTGGCTGATGCCTACTAAAGCTTACGTATACTATAACACACTGTATATTTTAATCTGATCCCGTGGCTCTATTTATGCTGCAACAAACTAACTTTTTTTTGGAAACCACCACTAATTTGGACACTCAGAATGTCATCCCTCCTTTCTCATTTGACTACCTTTCTGAAGCAAGGCAAGACAGTGCCTAGTGTGCCAGGTCCAGGGAAGAATGAGTCTTCAAAATGAAGTAAAAACTTGTTGAAGGCAATTTCAGCCCATTGCAAAAGGTATACAATTTATATAGAATACAACCCCATACCTCTTTTAGAGGATTGTTATACTGACATTTCATGCTCTGTTTATAATAATAATAATAATAATAAATTTGAATTTATTAGCCGCTCCCTTTCCAGGCAGGACTCGGGGCGGCGTACAATGGGCATATAGAACATAGAAACATGTATAAAAACACATAAACATACAAAAATACAGAGACACACATGCACGTGTATATCTTGTATATCATACAAGATAATGATATAATGGCAATGAGAAATTATAAGACTTTTTCTCTTCATTTTATGGAAGGCAGGACTGAAGACCTAAACAGACCCTTTGGGATGGGTAGGTGAAGGGAAGCTTGCAAGCTCTTCTTCCTTTAAATTCCTTGGGGGGGTCATGGAGGAAAGGCGTGGATGGAAGACGGGAAACTGTTTCCCAAGAGAATAAAGAAGGAACGTTAGTTTAGCAAACTCCGTTGCATAAATCTGCAACATGGAAGAAACCACAGAAGTCTGGTGTGGGGGCAGGGAGGAGGGAGATGGTCTGGTGCAATCTCAAAAGAGGAAGCTCCTTTAAAAAAAAAAGCTTGTTATTTCTTGGTTTCTGTAGCTGCCCACAGTTGGATTGAGCAATGGGTCCGGAAACCTCAAGCCAAAGGCGGCTTTGAATGCCTCGGAGAGCCTCTTGTTCTGTAGGCACCCGGAGTGGACGCCAGAGGGGGCTCGAAGCCTTTGACCTTCCCTGGCGGAGACAAAGCGGGATGGGCCTTAAAGACAATTTCGGGGTGGTCGGGCAGAAGGGTAAGGAGGAGAAGACAATCCCACCTCTTTGGGGTCCCCTCGAGATCCTCGCCTGCATCTGCGTGGATTTAATGGTATAAAGAGGCGATAATCTCAGCAGAGACAGACTGGCCCTGATTTTACTCTGGGATTTCCAGGGCGCGCTCTCTAGCAAAAGCAACTCTCCCGCCTCCGCATAAACTCTTTACCTCCACCTCTGCAGCAGTTAAAACAAGCAGAGCACAAAAATGCTCGGCTGATTCACCCGGCAGGACACCCTGGCAGGACAAACTAATCCGAGCGATTAACGGCGGGATCTAATCTTGAGAGACTCAACTTTTCATTCTCCCTCTCTGTGTGTTGACAAACGTTGCAAAGAAGGAAAGAGCTTTAAAGGAACGACGCCTGAAAAAGCTGTCATCAGATGGAATCAGGCCGTCAGCCGTAGGGCGGGACCAAGTCTCAAGCGGGATGAAGCAGACTTTCCCCCTGAACAGAAGGGGAAAAGAAGAGCATAGCCCGAGGCTCCGGAGCTCTCCTGAAAACAAGCGTGGGACTGAAAGTGCGCACGGCAGTCGAGCGGTGCCTGTGGCGTTCGAATGGAGGCGCTGGAGGGTAACGGTTTTCCTTTCGACGACCATAGAAGCCGAGTCGCTGATGACTTTAACTCATGGCCGCACCGCTCCTCTTGCTCCGCCAACTGATTTAAGCCATTAAGCACTTCAAAGAAATTGTCAGTGTCCTCCCGAGAATGGCAGGGATTGGTGCAAAGGCCGATGCCACCCTGCTCTATGGGGCATTCAAAAGAAGCCTCCTCATATCTCTAATGCGCGTAAAGGCCAGAGGGCAAGACCTGGCGGGTCCCGAGAGCGCTCAGTCCTGGCTTCTCAAGAGCTGGGATCGCAGAGAATCAGGCGGCCCAAAGCCGTGATGCTCCTGGTTCTGCTTTGTCAACTTTTAAAGCCACAAACCATGTTTACCAAACCACAATGGCTGAGATCCCCTATCGTGCTAAACCATGAATCCCAATTTACAAACCACAGTGGTTCACACCGCAAGCTAAAGCAGAACCAGTCAATCCCCAATGTGTTTTTTATTTTGTTTTGTTTTGTTTCTCACATAATACACTTTTCTCCAGTTGTTACACTCCGGAGGTGTTTGGCTACAACTACCATCCTCCTCCCATTTGACAGAGGTTGTGTAGTCCAACGCATTTGAAGAAGACCTTGGTTTATTCTATGTACAGGCCTTGGAAAAGTTACTTTCATTTCAGTCCCAAGCCAACTCTTTACTTAGACGCAAGCCCTTCTTCATGGTCCTTTAAGGAAGTGAAAGAGATTATCCCCCTTAAATTGGGACGGGGGAGGAAGAGTGAGGAGAGGGGCTTGCTGAAAGATCCCTAGGAAGTTCATGAATGCCACCCTCGGACAATAATGATGATGCATAACATTGCTTATCTTCGTAAAATTCGATTTTAGATTCGGACATGGTTCCCTTTGAAGTATATTTTCTGGCCATTTAGGGCTTTTAGGCTGGTCGTTCTTCGGGGGTCTGACAAAGAGAGAAGAGCCGAGAGTCACTAACGCAACGGGCCACGTCTGAAGGAGCAGGAAGCTGACCAGCCCCTGAAAGCAGCACGGGCTCAGAAGCTGCGCTTGGTTCTCTGTGCCCAGGGATGGGCATGTGGTTTCTGGGGTGTGTGTGTGTGCGCGTGTGTCTAAGTTGTCTAAAATTAAAGAGGCCGGTTGGAACTCAAATGAACCCACCGGGAAATTCAACAGCTTAACAATTTAGGCCATCAAGCCGTCGGAACGCAATGGGGCTTTCCCGCGAGGGCTCTGTGAATCCCGAAATGCCTGAAATTGGCAGCCTTCAAAATCACTTTCGCTTTCTCACTGAGCCGTTCATTGTTGCAGTGTGTTTTTCACTGTCATTCACTTCCAATTGATCAAGGAGTTTCTGCATCCAAGTTAACACCCATCACTTATGCCTGTGTGTTGGCAAATGCCAACACATGTCCTGTATGGAAGCATCCCACTAAATTGGGGGAGGGGGTGCGTGCGGGGTAGAGACGGAAAGGAAATAGCGAAGGGGGCAAATTTCTCCCCAATGCCCGAAGTAATTCGAGAGCGACTATCTCAGGTTTTGGAGCGTTTCGGTTTTAACCTTGACGTAGGCTTTAGAAGGAAAAAAAGAAAAGATGCCGATAGGTTTGGGGGTGGCAGAGCTCAGACAACTGCTCCTTTATGGTCTCGGGTTCCAGGGGTGCTTATATTCCCGCTTCCAATTGAATTGTTCCCCGGGTCTTCAGTGCGGCAACGCCACTTTTTAGCAAAGCACCTCTATGTTTTTCTCTTTCGGTTTTTAGGGAGGAGCGCCTCGGTCTTTCGCGCCTCGACGTTATTCGGCTTTCCCCTCAGCCTCGATGGCACGCGAGGCCAACCATTTACGTAGAAGGGAGCCCAGCTCGGGAAGGACTTTTTCACTAAGCATTTAACCTAAACGGCAACCCTCAATCCCTTGAAATCCATATAAAATGAAGTGGGTAATTTAGGAAGCCAAACAAATCATTCCTCTGTTCAAATGCTAAGGCCAACGGTTAGTCAACGTTGCTCAAAGTGTTTTTTTTTTTAAATTTTTACTTTTTCCCTTCTTGGGTTCCAATAAGCCAGATCAAATCCCACCCTCCTCGGCAAACGCCCATCGAATCACCGAATTTAGCTTTTACGACGGCTGCCCGTGAAATGGGAGCCAACGCTTTGGGGCCGACGCTGTCGAAAGGGGCGCGATGAAATGGAAGGGGGCGCGATCCGGAGGCTGTTTGCTCAGGCGCAATTCCAGAGGATTTCAGGAGGCGCCTACAAACCTCCCGGCGCTTTAGGCTGAAGTGGCTTCAAGCTGAAGTAGCGCGACGCGGCCAGAAATCACTTCGCAAAGCGGCGCTTTGGGACCCTAGAAAGGCCACATGGTGAGGCGGCGCAGATTGTACACGAAATCTACAGGCCGCGACTTCGTCCAGTAAAATATTGCAACGTATATGTCAGAAGTAGTAAAGCAGAGGTCCCCAAAACTTGGCAACTTTAAGACTTGTGGACTTCAACTCTTAGAATTCTCCAGCCAGCAGAGCTTTCTGGGAGTTGAAGTCCCAAGTTGCCAAGTTTGGGGACGTCTGTATTAAAAGGACCACAAGATCTTTGTGCTGACTAACCCTGCCCTGAAAAGGGGGTTAAACTAGATGATCCCACATGCCCTTTTCCGATTCTGCGTCGCCTCCTCTGTCTTTCCCTCTTTCCCTATCAGAGACCTGAGTGGATTGAAATTCATTTGATTGCCTAGACGGAGAAAATCCTAGTCTTTTCCAAAATTAAAATAAAATAAAGACAATATCACCTTAGGCAAAGAAAAAGTGACGTCAGAAACTCTTGGCTAATTCAACAGGCGAGCGCCTTCCCGGCACATCCACGAATAAGCGCCAAAAAAAGGAAAAAAGGAAAGAAAAAAAAAGGCGGGGGGCCCTCTGAAGTCGCGAAACTTGATTTATCCTTTGCTTCGCATTTGCACGATATTGACAGATGCCTTTAAGGGCAAAGACAACGGCTTCGAATTCCCCACTGAGCATGTTATTTGGGAGCATATAGAGACACGTGCCGATTTTTAAAGGATTGCAGTTGCGCGCACTTTGGAGCTTACAACAGGAGGCCGGTGGCCGGAGTCGCCTTGCAACTTCAGCAGCGAGCAAGACGTTGGACCGTCCGGGATTCGCAAGGGACATTGTCCCCGTTTACCAGCGCTCTATATTCAGAGACAGGGTGGCATTTGCGGCGACGCATGGAAACAAACCCGCGCAGAAAAAAAAATCTATAGCAATTCTATAGAGGACTTTAGATATTTATCTCATTGTTAATAATCCCACCTATCATTTCAAGCAGGAGCAACGGGAAGGACACCTCCGGCCTCCACCTGAACAGCCCCCGCCCGGGATAAAAATATAAGGGGTAAAAGGAGTGAAGGGTGAGAACACAGACATGCATAGGAAATGAATTAACAAAAAATTTATTCCAAACACACAACGGAATTGATACCCTTTCCAAAGCAAAAATAAGGCCAAGCCATGCAAACATTTTTAGTAGCAAAACTAACCAAAATTTCCCTGAATTGCCACTTTCATTTGTGAGTCCTCTAGCACGTTCCCTTTTTCTTTGGTTATTTTTTTTAAAGGCAAGATCAAATTACAGTTGTAATACAAGTGTATTAGGATGACTTTTCTTTCTTTCACTTCTTTCTTTCTTTCTTTCTTTCTTTCTTTCTTTCTTTCTTCTTTCTTTCTTTCTTTCTCAGTTAAAATCTCTTTGCTATTACAACATGCTTCTGTCACAGAAGATTACTGGGATGCAAAGCATCTAGCTTTTAGGTAATGTTGTTAAGCAAAACCTTAGGAAATCCGAGAAATCAACAAATGACTTTTAAACCAGGACATATTGTAAAGGGGTGGGGGGAGTTGAAACATGGATGTAACTGAAGCCTCTGTTATGGCATGCCAGCACTGTATGGTGTGTGCTACATTAGAGCTGAGTGATTGGATGCCATTAGAAGGCATGTGGTATTGAATAGATTTTTTGTTGTTGCTTATTTTGGTGGAAGCAATAAACCAATACATCCCGGTCATGGCTATGGAAACACTAACATCTGTGCATCTATCTGTCCCAACCTGCTCCATCCAGGTAAATCAGATTGCCGCTCTCATTTCCAGCCATTGTGGAAATTATGGGAACTTCAGTCCAGTCTGGATATCAGTCTGGGAATGCTAATGGATAATATCCATCCATACCTTTTTTTTTGTCAATCATGTTCACAAGGAGGAAGAAGACAATGTTTTCTGAATACCAAAGAAAAGTTCTTCCCCAAAATGGGCTAAGATTTCAATGAGAAATGCAATAAGAGTGAAGGTATTCCCCTCCAATAACTACTGATGATGAACTCACATGATTGCCCATTCCAACTGTGTCATATTCACTCTAAAATACAACTCAGAATGATGTCTGCGAAAGACAGAGGTTCCATGGCAGATAAAGTCAGCGTGTAGACTGAAAACTACACTCTTAAGAGATTACCATTTGGATCTCAGAATATGGACAGATTGTATATTCACATGCTGTAAAACACAATGCTTTCAAAAGAGGCTGTTCTCCCATGTAAATAGAAACTAGACGTGATATATACAGATTACATGTTATACGCATAATTTAACTAAGCAAACCAAACACCGTTTCAGAAGAGTGCAAGATTAAGTGTAAAAGAAAGGAATTATTTTAATAAAAATTAGCCAAAATAGTTAATAATATTCTCTCTTCCATCATATTCCTGTTTCAAATCATCCTTTAATTTTTTAAAAAAATAAATCGAGTTGTTGTAGATTACAGTTAGTCCTTGATTTACGACCAATATTGAGCCCAATGTTTCTGTTGTTAAGTGAGACATCTGTTACATGTGTTTTGCCCCATTTTATGATCTTTCTTGCCACAGTTGTTAAGTGAATCATTGCAGCTGTTAAGTTAGTCACATAGTTGTTAACTGAATCTGGCTTTCCCGTAGACTTTGCTTCTCAGAAGACCTTGGGACACTGGAACCGTCATAAATATGAACCAGTTGCCAAGCGTCCAAATTTTGATCACATAACCATGGGGATTCTGCAACGGTCTTAAGTGTGAAAAATGGTCATTAGTCGCTTTTTATCAGTTCGCTACTAAGCGAACTGCTATAAATTGAAAACTACTTGTATTTACTCATAGTATATGACCATTCCTTTACTCGTGACACATTCCTGACCAATGGAATTGAACGAGTAGTGAATGCTATTGCTCTAGTTGAAACAGAGTTCTATTTATACCGCCTAAAATGTCATATGGTTTTGAAAAAGAGTCATAGTGTTATTTCATGTTCAGAAAGTGAACCACAGGTGGTTTTGTGGTAGAGAGGTGATAGGCGTTTTCTTCACCTGTGGACTGATCCAGATTACTAATTTTGTTGCAGAATGCTAACAGCCACCACACTCTGATTATGCGTCAGTTCTGTGTGGCTTTACACTAGCATGCACCTTGTTAAAAAGAAACAAATGCATCTTTTGAATTTCGGAGTTCTATATACGTAATATGATTCGTTACATTTTTTAAAAAAACCCAAACAATGCCGGGAAGAGTCATAAAGTTAAAATTTTGCAAAGGTGTTCAGACTGAGCAATGTTTTAGCTCTATGAGACCTAGAATCCCCCTGCAAGATGTTTACGACAACATCAGCTAAACTGCAGATTGGCTAAGAATTTCTGAAATACAATTTCCTGTTAACTATGAATCAACACCAATAATCACTTTTCACAGCGAGAGTGAAAGGTTAGAGTCGCAAGTGAGTCTTATTGTTTTATTTTCTGCTACTATCTACTTGCAGCTAAGAACGCAATCCCTCTGGAATTCTTGTTAGTTTTTTAAAATAGCCATTCACCTCTGTTGGTCAGCTTCACCTCTTTGGCAACAGAACTGTTTCTACAGCAAGATGCAGAAGAGGAACAGAATGTGCAGTTTGTCAAGATGCTGATACTCGTTTTGTTTTAAAATCCTGAATTTTCAGTAGATCCTACAATTGTTTTTCTGAACTAAACCGGAACTGATTTTGTTTGATAAAGTTACGTATAAACGAATTGTACTGAATTAATACGATTGAATTACAGTTATGTAACATGAGATTCCTTAGGGAGTGATTTGACTAAACTTGATATACATTTAAAATCATCCATGAAAAATTAATGTATGCTAGGTATATTAAGGAGAGTCAGTTTTGTGTGAAGGCTAAAGCATTAGGTTAGAAACCAAGATATCTGGTTCTAGTCTTGATTATGGTACTAAGTTAGCTGGGTAATGTTAGGCCAGTCCCTCTTTCTGAGCCCTAGGAAGGAAGCAATGGCAGACCACTTCTGAAAAATCTTGTTAAGAAAACTGCAGGGACTAGTTCAAGCAGTCACCAGAAGTCAAAAACGGACTCACATATGTGTATATGGGTGCACACCAACACAAATACACACTATGCTAAACACAATTGGATGAGCTAAATTACAATGGGGATTAATGCACTGTTAGAAGACCCAAAAGACAAAGTTATGGACAGATTAACATTGAGAAAATCTATCTATGTGATCACCAAGAGTCAACTCCAACTTAATGGCACATAATCAATCAATTAGTCAGTCAGTCAATCAATGTCAAACCAATGGTAGGTTTCAAAAATTTTCACCACTGATTTGGTGGGCATGGCTAGGTGGATGTGGCATGTGACTGAGTGGGCATGGCCAACTTTACGTTTGTCTCTCTCACACACACAGTCACATGAACCTTCCCCACTGGACTGGTGGTGAAAAGTTTTGGGACTTTTTGATGCTTTTTGGGGGGGTACCCAGCTGGCACTGCTCAGTGTGCCAGCCATCAGAGGCAAGAAGGGGTGCTCCTCCCATGGCCGTCGCAGAAGTTGGCCAGGTAAGCTGCTCCCCGCCTCCCCAGGCCAGGCCCGCAGCTTGTGCCAGACTGAGGCCTCAGCCCACTCCCATTGTCCATCTGGCCAGCAGGAGTGGCAGCGGCAGTGGCACCGGTCAGGCCGCCGGCTCTCAAAGCGGCAACTGAGAACACCTATTTCATCAAAGTGAATTCATAAGCTACTTAAAATTGATCCTTCTTTAACTGATTCCCCCTCACTCACTCCATCTCCTCCATGTGATTTGGTGCAGGGCATCAGAGCAACCCCTTTTCTGCCTCGATGCACATTCATAGGATACCTAAAACTGCTAAGGAGAAAAGTCCAGTCACCCGGAGATTCTACAGCACTTTGTCCTTAAAGGTTGATCCGTGCCTTTTGATCTTTCTTGGGCGCGGAGAAAAGCGACCCTGTGAAGGGATCAAGCCTTGCTGCTGAACTTGGAAGCCAAGAGGTTTCTTTTCCATCCAGCCCTTGGCCTCAGGGTGCTGAAAAGTCCTCTGGTCGCTGCCGCCATCTTTGCACATGTGCAGCTTTCTTCGCACCAGCTACAGGACTTTTTGGCACCCTGCGGCCAGTGGCTGGGTGGAAAAGAAGACTCCAATCCTTCGGCACTCAAAGAGGCGTCTGAAAGGCTTCCTTTCCACCCAGCAGCTTCCCAGCTCCAGTCAGCTTGTTGTCCAATGGATGCATTGGGTGGGCAAGTGAGCGGTGACTGGGGGACCAGTTTGAGGACGCGGCCAGCCTGCTATCCCTACTGGTACAGTGACCCAGGCCCAATTACTACTATCGGTTTGCCTGAACCGGTGCAAACCAGTAGGAACCCACCTCTGTGTTAAACACAAATGTGTTAGGGATGGAGGAGGAAGAACTATCTTCAGATAATATATGCATTGTGTAAAATTTAATTTCCAAACTTTATATGTTACAAGAACACTATAGTTAACTTTACAAAAGTTGTTTTAAACTCAGCATAGGAGAATTATTTCGTAGTTCAATATCTCATAAACTTCGTGTACAGTTCATTTATCCAAATGTTTGAATTTGCTATTGGGATCTTAAAGACCTTAAAGACTATAAATATGTACAATGCTGATTTAAATTCTCATTTAAATTTAAATTCTCCACAAGAGTTTTTAATATTCAGCACTGGTCATCTGAATTATAAATCAATTAAATCAGAAGGATATACTTTCATGTTAACTTGAAATGAATGGAACTAGCGTGGCTTGAATCCATATCTATCCGGTGAGCAGTGATGCAAATTCTGTTTTTAACCTGGTTTCACTTAAATGCATATCAACTCTTTCCTGACTTTGATGGAGCTGGAATTGCAATATTCACAACTAATCTTCTTCCCCCATCTGTCAAAACTACAATCTGTCTGCATGAGTGTGAAGGAAGAGATAGAATCTCCTATGAATGAGATATCACATCACCATTTCTAGAAGGAAGTGAAGTACTTTGAAGGAAGCTTAGATGAGCCTTTGTATCTTCTTATCATTTGGTACATTTGCTTCCCAAGATTCTCTGCATATACATGTATAAACATTATTTACCACACAACACATACCTACCAAATCTCCCAACAGACAAACTTAACACCAACAAAAAAGCATCACAGCATTATCACCTTTATTATTTGGAAACTAAGGAACACCTCTGCCTAAGCTTTAACTGAAGATCTTGCAAAGTGTTTCTTGAATAATCTATCACAAAAGGAACATTACTAAGAAGAGTGATATTAACTGTTTTAATTATAAAAGTGAAGTGTCTCTTTTGTTGGTTCAGTTAAAATGTTACAAAATAGCAAAATGGACTCGGTCAAGTGATTGCTCCCTGAGTGGGACAATTCAGAATATTGCCTTGAATGGTCCAAATATTTGCTAGCTTTGAATAAACCATCTTCAATCACATCATATTTTAATATAAAATATGCACTCTTTGGAGCAGTAAGCGCCATGCAAATTCATGAAAATACAGCACTTCAGGAAAGTTCAGGAAACTCAAGCATAAAATTCTTCTGATTGTCTGAATTCCATCTATCATTCTTTCTGCTGTTTAGTGAACTTCCTCAGAATTTGCACTACAATTCTGAAGAAGTAGAATGCTTCCTTAAAATAACTAAATGAGAACCATCTTGCAGTACAAACACTAGAGCATCTGATTTTAGATTCATTCTATAGACTTACACACATGAACATCAATCAGGAGAAAAAGAAATGGTTGTATGAATTTGATCTAGACATGTTGTCATTCATATGGAGAGTTCAAATCCACAAATGATTCACTATATTGGGATACACTTGCTGTCATTGGTAAACACCATTCATTACTAGCAAAATGTGGGTGTAAATGAAAACATTATAAATAAGTTCTTTTGATCCTATTGTCTTTTATCTGATCTATATGTTTAGCTAAGAGAGATAAATTACAAACAGTCCAAATTCATTTAGTTTATTAAGTTGCAGATATCATGCCATGAATATTGTTTATAATTTTAGCTGCATTTTAAACTTATTTGAATTCTATACTGAGCAACACAGAATAGTTACCAAATTGAAAACATAAACATTCAAACAGCCCTTATGTTTAAGATAAATATGAATGTAAATTAATTATGTACTTGGCATAGTTTTTTTTACATTCTGTAGTTCACTACAGAATGCAATAAATATCGGTAACAAAACAGTGCCCATACTTGTGCTTTGAAAATTTTGTAACTCCTTTTTTCCACTCTTTGCTATAGTCTGTCAGTGTACAATAAAGTCGCTTACATTTTAAGAGTTAGAGGGTTTTTTTTCTAGCTGAAATTCATTTTGTTTACATGGTTTAAAATGTGAATGAAAAGGATTTCAGAATGTAGTCTGAAAAACAAAAGTCAGAATCACAAAGAGAACATCAACAAAGCAAGAAAAATCACTCTTGGTCCTCAATGGTTTTATACATTAAGCAAATCATTCATTGCCATTTCAGTTTTGTCTGGCATGTGTCAAAGGGACCATTTGAGATCTAGAATTCTTATGTTTTGATCCACAAGAAATCTACAATATGTGATGAAAAAAGCTATATCAATATTCAAGATGAACTAGCCTCACTTTCAGAATAATTATTAGTATATATTGATTTTGAATATATTGAATATATAATTCTATGTATGTTTAAATAATTATTAATTTGCATGCAGTAACATTACATTATGTGTAGAAAACATTCTATAAGGGAACAGGTTCTTTTTTTAAAAAAAACAAATCTATCCTGTTACTTCAGTGACATCTAATACCACTCTGGTTTCAAAAGCAACAATCTGATTTTTAGCATACACATACATATGTATTAATATGTGATTGATGGATGATTTTAATAGGAAACATTTTAGAATGGCAGTGCCACATTCAGTCATAGAAAAACAAATCAAATTAGTACCGTAATTGGAATGGGATCAGTACATTTTTAAAAAAAACCTTCAGAATTACTGTTTAGAAGTTTATTTAAAAGCAAATAGAAATGAATGACTCCTGAATCTCTCTAAACATTCCAGTTACTAATAAATACGAACTATATTTTCTTTAGTAATTCTCTTAATGTTGAGCTGTCCCTAGATCAAACTATTCCCATTTCCTATACTAAATAACAGCACAGAGAGCTGTCAAACCCATCTCTTTGACTAAGAAAAGAAATAAGCCTTTACCCAATATGCCAGTCATAGCTCTGTTTCTCCTCATCAGGTACATGGCCCAGGATAAGGGCGATGACATGACCATCTGCCCTTGGTTCATGGTCAGATTCAATGGGAGAAAAATCAAGAGAGCATCCAGGAACAGCAAACGGCCAGGAAAAACTAAATAAAAGAGCATAGGGCTCCTTCTTTTCCTCTTCACTTTTGTTCTACCCAAGAGATTCTTATTTAACACAAGCAAATTGAAAAATGACAAGCACTCATGCTTACTGTGTTCTTTTCATTGACCAAACTCACAAGAGACTTCGCTTCTTCTTCTTTTTTGCCTCAGGCATTTAGACTAGCATTTTTTATTTAGTTACTTAAATGATTTTTTTTTCTTACCACCCAATTAAAGTGAAAGAGTTGATGGACTGTTCGCTTTGGCAGATGTAAAAAAAAAAAGGGGGGGGGGATACAGTGGGAGAGTTTACTTACTTTTATCTGAGAACTTTCTTTTAATAAGTAATATCTTACATTGACAGAGAGTAGGACTGCGTTTCTTTTAGTAATAGATTTGCAATTATTTAAACTATAATATGGATTATCATGACTGACTGCATATCTCAATTGCATATTTCAGTGAAACAGAAAATAATTAACAGCAAACATTTAAAACTAATTTAATGGCTTTGTTTGTTTTGAAAAAACTTGTGGGCTCTGATCCTTCATTAGTTCTGTGAATAAACTGAGAACCATGTACAATACTATATCTTAAAGTGTAACTTATACAAAGCAATTTTGAGGGATTATGAAAGTTCTGGTTTTACATACATGTACATATACATACACACATGTATAATTTGTTGAACTGTAAGTACTACTACGCTATAACAACATGCAGAAAGTAGATCATATATATGTTTCAAGGAATACAACTGTTCAGTCATTTGAGCATTAATATTAGCTATGCCCATTAAATGTTAAATTATCACCTATTACAGTAATAAATACCGTCTTTTATTAACAAAAATTAATAAAATTAATTAAATAATTGATATATTAATTATTTTTTTCTGAAAAAAATTGATCATGTCAGTGATTCAAAGGTAATAATATACGGTATCTAAGAATATTTGGGGGGGGGGCATAGCAAGGGCAATTACATTTTACCTCCAGAAACATTTTTTTAAAAAACAAATCCTATCAAATGTTATAGAAAAATGGGGACTGTTCCTCAGTTGTTACCTTATCTGATAAAGAAATGGTATTTTAACTTCCTGAAGTTTATATTTGCTTTTTAAAAAAAATCTCTTTCTTCTTATTTCTAATTAGTCTAATTCTTTAGACTAATTCTAAAGAAATACCATTCAGATTCCCGGGGAAGGTAAAGGGGAAGAAGCTGGCATGCATTGTATCACACGTTCTTCACTATCTTGAGAAATATTGCCTAATGCTCTGTTGCAATATTGTTAACTGTAACAAAAAGAGTTATCGAGGCTTAAGGCAAAAGCTTTTGCAACTACATAACAAGATGTTTCCTGGGGTTTTCAGACACTGTTTGAGTGAAGGTACTGTAATAGCCCATCTGGTAAAGGCTAGATAAAGTCTTCCTCAAGAGAACAGTCTAATCTTTTTGATGTCTCGGCAGGCCATATTCTTGAATTTGGAACTTGGAATTTAGATTTCTTATAAGACTTTATGCTTTTTCCTATCCACCATTATCCAATTTATATATTTTTTTCATAAAGGAAGCTGCTGGTGAACAATACAGCAATCCCACTGACAGAAGGATCTCTGAATACTTTGTCAGAGTGTTGCCAATGTTATCCATTTTAAATAATAGCTATAAATAGATATGAAATTTAGTGTATTTCTACTGATATTAATAGAGAATGAGCTAGAATTTAAACTATGAACAAACAAACTTTGCTGGCAGAAAATAGAAGAAAATACTTTCATTTATATTTGGTGCCTGATGAAGTTAGCTGCAATGATAAAAAAAATTGGGGCAGCATACCTGTTTGTTCGGAAAGTTAACACATTTACACGAACCCACAAAATTCGTAGCTACCTCTTTGTTTATACAATCTAATAGTTTTCAAACCCTGATACTTTAATTTCTTTTGTTAGGTAAATCTTCTGTTGAAGTCCCCTTTCTATTGTCCTTACCAATGACAGAAATAATCAAATAACTTTTGTTTTTTTTTCTTAGTTATACCGGTAATTAAAAAAAACCTTTTTGTTCTTCACATGTTGAATGAAATCCTTCCTGGTTGAACATGAAATATGTAGTAATAAATTGTGTCCAAACAAAATTAGCATTCTCAACATATACAATTTCATAACAAAACAACTTTTCTTTCATTCAAAAGCAGTATCTTTTATATATACTGGTGGCCTTCAACAGCTACAGGTGTGGCAGAAATCATAGCAATGTAAAAAAGAAAGTAAAGCATTTTTTCTACATGGTTAAAACCAAACTCCAACATTCAAAAACATGAATGTTTGAGTTTGGTTTTATTCAAAATTGGTTTTAATTGCACATACTTTCATTCATATATCATTAATTTTATTTTACACAGGAAAAACACAGAAGTATCCCAAAAGAAAATATTTAAAAACAGCAAAAGAAAAAAAATAACAGCACAAAAAAGAGAGAGGAAAAAAGTGAAACAATTGTTCAAAATCGATTAAAAATACTATGTGCTTAAATGGGCACATGGTTACCAGGGTTTGGTCCTATTTCAACGACAGCTAATACTAGTTTAGGCACTTTTACATTTTCTTTAAAGAAAATATTTTTTTAAAAAAATTATCATCCGCAAAATTTTTCACTGAATGTTTATTGGTCTTGGGGGACTCTATGATCGCAAAAGCAATTGACTGGAGATGTGTGGGATGGATAACTCATCAAGCAAATGCCACTGTGAAGCTACAGATAGTCCCCATTTAGTGACCACAATTGGGACTGGCAACTCAGTCATTAAGCAAAGCATTTGCAAAGTGGAACTGTGACTATGCTAATAATCTTACTTCAGTTTTTCTTTTCTCATTTACAGTGAAGTTGTAAATGCCAGGATAGGCAGCAAAGTCACTTTTTGCATCACTGTTATAGCACCAAACAGTTCCTGATTGAGGCAGTTGCTAAATGAGGACTACCTGGGTCTCTTCCTCCTAAATGCCAGAGAATTAAGACAGCAACAACACTTACCATTGCTCTGACAATGTAAAGCCTGTCTGTATTACTGGTCTATCAGAACAGCACTGGCAATGTTATAAATCACCAATCTCTGCATCAAAAGTCCCTGGTGTCAGTGCTGCCTGCCATTCATAGTTTTCATACAAAACGTGAGTAATCTGGGGCCAAAAATATTTTATGCCAAATATTGACAAACCTTTAGGAGAAATCTCATAATAATTTAAAAACAGGATTAAACTTAAATTTAAATTCTTAACGTTTTCCTCATTTCTTGAGGTTAGGATGATTTAGATCAGGGGTCTCCAACCTTGACAACTTTAAGACTTGTGGACTTCAACTCCCAGAGTTGAAGTCCACAAGTCTTAAAGTTGCCAAGGTTGGAGACCCATGATTTAGATGGTCCATAAATGTAAGGGTGGTAGATTAACTGCATAGAAATTTCAATGATCATTTGATTAGTATTGAGGATCCTATGGCATTAGGGGGATTGTTATGCCAGAGAACGGAGGCATGACTGAAAAGACTGGAGCAGAGAATTCCTGCAGGGAACGTTTCCTTCTTTCTCGTATCACAGTCTTACTCTCTCATTCTAATTGGAAAAGTGTGCAGGCCAAGCCCTGGGAAAAGAATACTTAATTCTTGACATAATGCATCCAACTGTTTACAGATTAAGATACCGTGATTTATGGTAACTAGAAAGTTCTGAGTGGAAAGAATTAGCAATGACAAGTTTGCTGACTATTTATGTACTTGACTTTTGACAGAGAAAGGTTTTCCCTCTAAACCTTGTGAGAGATTTGAATGCACGTCATGTCTTTGTCTCTCCCATGTCACATGCCTTCAGTTCCATACAGTCCTCTTTGCTTCTTTTCCTACCACTGTAGCCTGTCCAGTAATGTTGAATAGGCTCCAGGGCAGAACCAATATTTTGCACTCTCTTCCAGGGCAAAGTTTCAGTTAGGGAGAAAATTCAACCTTACCTTCTTTAATAATTCAGGCGGTTGTATTGTGTAGATACTCTTAACTGCTACTTAAAAGTAATTAATTGATTTTCTGACATATCAGTTAAAAATGTATTGCACTGACATGAAGTTGTGATTTGGCCACCAACTGAATGTTTCACACTCAGTTCAGGAGTTGAATATTAACAACTCTAAAAATATTCACCTCTCAAAGGAAGGGAATGTTAAAGAAGTTTGTTTGTTTGTTTGTTTATGTGCTCAATTTCTATAGCTGCCCCATTCAACCAAGTGATTCAAGATGGCTTACAATTCTAAAATCATAAAACAATTAAAACAATATAAAAACATTAAAATAACAAAAACATCCACAAAATAAATAGATACAAACAGCTTGATGATTAATCAACTAATAGTAAAGCCAAGTAACAGAGGCCTCAACACATTCTGATCCCCAGGCCCCAAAACAGTCAGGTTTTTAAAGCTTTGCGAGAAGTCAATAGGGTTAAAAACCATTCTACACTCTTAGGGATGAATATTATAAGGCAGGGACTACAGGAGAAAATTCCTATGTTCTAGTTCCCACCAGACCACACTCTTTGGCTGATGGGATCTGTAGGATGCTCTATCTGTTTGATAGGATTGGACGGGTAGAAACTCTTGGAAAATGATGTTCCTTCAGCTAACCTGGTACCAAGCTATGTAGGGCTTTAAAAGTGACAATCAGCAGTACCTTCAATTATATCTGGAAACATACCGGTAGCTAGTCAGCTCACACAGTGGTGGTGTTATATGAAATGTGTAACTGGCACGATTTATTACCACAGAGCTACAATATATTCAGCACCAGTTGAAGTTTCCAAATGGTACCTTCATGTAGAAGACATTACAATAATCTAAGTGGGAGGTTACAAGAGCATGGACCTCCCAATCCAGGAATGGGAGCAAACTGGTACTCTACTTGGAAGAGTGCAAAGGCTCTCCCAGTCACAGCTGCCACCTGCTGTTCAAACAGGAGCTGTGAGCTTTGAATCTAGGAGGACCCCCCCGCCACATTGCATATCTGATCTGTCTGGGATCATGCCATCCCATCCAAACTACAAAGGAAAGAACCTTGTCTCCAGAAGGTCCAAATACCCACAGCCATTCTCTTGGTTGGCTGTCCAGCTTGCTTGGAGTGATGGCCCCTGGAGGAGGGAGTGTACCACTTCCTCTTTAAGAACTGGTGGGACCAATCACTTTTTGAAGGAGGAATTAACCACCCAGACCCAGTCCCACATCACCTCCTGCACAGCTTTAATAAGACAGGAAGTACTTCTCCTTTCTGCTGCCCAACTTAAGAAACAATATCTTGCAATCAACGATCTGTGGAGTAAGGCCTCTGGGTGCCTCTCAAATATCTCAGATTATCACTGCTACCCCAACTCCTTTTCCTTGGATTTTGGCTCATGCCAGATCTGGAAACCAGAACAGCCTTTTCTTTGACAATTAAATCCTGGATCAAGGTGACTTTATTACTGATCTTGTGTTCATCAGCCACAGCTGACAGTCCAGGACCTTGGAAGCCTGACATCTGGGGCCTGGGGTTGAGAATGGAACATGCCACAGAAACAAGATACTTGTGGTTGGGTCCCTATGAACAGCACTTCTCCCATCTCCCATCATATTTTTCTTTACCTGTCATAACCATGAATTTACTGCCTGCTTCTATCTTTCCAGAGCCCTTCCACTCCCCTATCCATAGCAATCCATGCCTGAACCTGTGGCTCCCACTTCACACATATAGTTCAAATGAGGAGGCTCTGCTGCCCATGGTGCTTCTGTCTAGCAATCAGCACCAATGGACAATCAAGTATCCTCTTCAATTTCTGATTACATTTGCTCACTGCTCAGTCAGTCTTCTCTCATTGACTGCTGAGCACCTCACTGTTTAAACCAGCAATTCGTGGTACTGACCTGTGAAGGTAGGCTGCTCCACCTGTTGTTACCCAAAATTGTCTAACCTCATTGACTGCAACTGTTTTGATTAGACTACATTGCTATTTATTGTGTGGAAATATTTACATTTCCAATGTTCAGGACAATATTATTTTCTCAACAAACACAAGACATAAGCTACTATTGAGAGAGACTAATTTCTCTCTCTATCTTCTCTCTCTGGTGAATTCTCATTGGGTCTTGTTGTTATGGAACACCTAATGATAGTATGGAAAGCTATGAATATAAAAAAGGGAATATTGAGAACCAAGATCTTGTACAGAGTCTCTAATTCTATGAAGCTTAGAGTAGCAGACTACAAGAGTTACACAGAGGTAACATGGAACGTAAGTATTACACTGCATCTGTCTGGGATGGAGGTGCATATTTAAGGCTACCTTCCAGGATCTTTATAAGGTAGACCAATATTTGTGGAATATTTTATTCCTTGAACTATATTGTGCTTTGTTCATTGGCCACGTATCATCAAAGGCAGCATCTGATTGGTTCATTTGATTGTCACTGTCAGTTGAGGAAACTTTTATTTAAGGAGTGAATGGTTGCTGCACACTGATCAATTTGCTAGCACTCTTACCATTGCACTTCGGTCTGTGGATTCTTGTTCTTGCTCTTCACAATGAAACAATGAAGATAGGCTTTCAGTTATAGCTTATACAATTTGGAAAAAGAGGATTTCATGTTGAATTTTTAATTTTTCCAGGTAATACTGAGAATTACTTCTCAAAATCTGGAGAACATTTTGGGTAACATAAGGGTAGTAAATAAAAAACTGAGTTCATTAATTGCACTAAATTATGTTTTGTTTGCCTTAACATGTTCAGTTATCCAGTTCCTCTATTAATTATAGATTTTAAAGTACAAGTTATGGTTTATTATAATATATGACTGCACTTTATTAAATAAACAGCACTCATATTGTTGTTATTGCTGTTATTATTTTGTTTTATATCCTGGCATTTGTAAGCTTCCTTTATTGATTGAAGCAGCATAAAAGCATCTCTAATTGACTAATAAATAAAACTAACATGCATGGGACAGAGTTGACTCTGTCTAGGTGACTGTATTAGCTTATCGGAAATGATGATATATTGGTCATAACAAGATATGCTTGTAGCTAGCTATCATTATATGTTCTTAGCTATCTGAGAGATGCTTTGTCACTAAAATGCTTCTCTCATTCTCATACCTGGGAATAATTTAAAATCTTACAATTTACCCCATTGAAGACATAAATCTAATCCAGAATTCAGGTATCAGATATATTCTAAATATGACAACTGAATCCTAGCCAAACTAGGACTTTTTCCAGAGAAAGAGAAGTGGGGGATGAGAGAGAAAGAAAGCACCTAGTAATTTGCATGAGTTGCTGATAAATCAATCTAAGCAATTCCAAAGTCTACATGCTTAACATATTTGTCAGAAAATAAAACTTTATTAAACTCAGAGGTATTTCTGGCATAACTACTTATTTGGGGTTTTTCCTGCGCCTACCAGGAATTCTGTTCTTAATAACAATTGTAATAATTTATCTCTAGCTTTCTTGAACAGTATTAGAGGCAAATAGAGCCAGAAAGAAGTAGGATGAATATAAAATACGTAATAAATCAAGACTATTCACTTGTCCTCCTTTTAAGCTTGGGCTGCTACAAAGCGTTACATTCCAAGATATGTTATCTTGCCATATTTAAGCGTTAGCAGAAGTGGAACCGGATACTCCTGGCAACTTCAGTAACTGTATATTTTGTGAAGTATTTAGGTTAAAAATAGGAGGTGTCCTGAAAGAAGAAGAGCAGCAATGAATAATTCATGCCCTTTGCAAATGAGAGAAAAATCTCAAGATTTTGCTGAAGTCACTGATTGATTTTCTGACACAACTATTGAAAAGAGGCAGGAGACCCACTCTTGGAGTGCTGTATCAGATAGATGATCCATTGTTAAATGGGATTTTTCAGTTTAGTTACTAACACAGTTTCTGTTACATTGATTACAACTGGAAGCACTGCAGAAGCAAACATAAACCAATTTGACAGGCAGCTGTCAAGATCAAAAGTCATCTCATTGCGCTCTCTGTTTGCTTGTGTGTTTACAGGTATGCTCTGCAATAGCAATGTCACAAAAATGCATTCTTTCCTCTTTTGAAGAACACTTGGACTCCATTTAAGACAGAATGGAACTGAATAGAGCAATTGTTTGCTTCCTCTAGATCACGGGCGTCAAACTTACGGCATCACATTTCCATCACGTGACATATTGCAATGTTTTTCCCTTCGCGGAGCTGATGTGGGCGTGGCCTGTGCATTACGCATCCAGCCCGCGGACTGCCAGTTTGGCACCCCTTCGCTAGATCAAAACATATATACTGAGGATTATTCCTCCAGAAAATTTCATTCTCTGTTATATTGTTTTTTCCTCCATCTTGTCAATGACTTACTGCTTACAACACTAGTGCTGCAAGTAATCAGATCAGATTCTGACAAAATGCTTTTTGTGTAAGGCAAACATCAAAGAATTGTGAGATGGCTTTCAGCAAATGTGTATTCTAGTATTATTCATTGCAATCAATAAGCAACACAAACAATATCTTTTTCACAGAAAAAATAGGCGCAAGTGTCAAATGTTTCCAAGGACAAATTTAAACTTAAGTTACAAGTGAATTGTCAGAATTCATTGATAGAAAGCACCATTTAATTAAATTATTACTTTTTATCATGTTTCCTCTAAGATGTAATACATTTTAAAATTAAGCACCACTAAAATTTATGGCACTAAATCAGTCAAAACATCAAATATAAGTAGCAGCAGTAATTTATATCCCTAATTTTGAAGGCATATTTAAAAATTGTGGTCATATATTCCTATCCTAGCATCTCTGGGAACAATGTATTAATCATTATACATTATTACTAAAGCCTCACTTTGATGAGGAGGAGGAAGAAGAAGAAGAGGAGGAGGAGGAGAAGTCTTATAAAATGTCACTGGAATAATATGTTTTTACAAGCAAAGTTTGCCATACTCAAAGATACTTAGCTTAGGAAAAAACTGTATTATCACCAATTTATTTCCTTGTAAAAAGTATTTTAAAATCATTTTTTATTATTTTAAAAAATATTTTAATACATCTGCTATTACCGAAGTTGAATGAATGCACAAATATATCCTACTACTCCCATTTTAATGTTTTTTTTTAAAAAAAATTTTTTTTAAAGCAATCTTTTGGAGCACCAGAGCTGGTGCCTGGAATCTGCATGTGACGTGCATCATATGCTCAGTCCTGTCTATAGTCTGATCTTGAATTGTTCTTATATGAATTTTATTCTCAAATAACAGAGAAATTCAGTTCAACTAGGTAACAACGCACTGACAGGACTATGTGACAGAGTTGTTTCTGATGTTCAATTGATGCATGCATGCATGAGGAGGAAAGGAAGAAAGAATGTTTTATGTGAACCTATTCGCTATAGTTCAATAATTACTATTTCTGGCAAGTGGAACAATCTGCTCCCACTGCCTATTGAAGTGAAAAGGGTACACTGATTTGAATGAGATAGTTATGCATCCCTTGTCTGATTTCTATCTACTCCATTTCTATCTGCTCTGTTCTTTCTTTCTTATGTTCAACATGCATCTAAACACAGGAACAAGTGTTTCCAAACACAGAGAGTTGATTTTCAAACAACACATCCAATGAAGCTATTCTATGAAATGCTCTCAGTTACGGCTAACCTCTTAACTTCTGCTTTTCAATAAAACAAAGAACTCCAGTGTTTGTAGATTCATATAATAATCGCAAATAGCCATTACAAGTCCATATACACATATGTGGACCTTGTTGTTTGCAAAGAAACATATGTACTCCATACACCTATGCAAATCTCAAAATGTTATAATAGGTATCTATAGTGTCAAGACACTTAGGTAAATGTAAATCCAGCATTCCTGAGCTATGCTACAATTATTGAAAGAATTATCATCAAAGTCTAGTTGTCTAGTTTTCGCATGAAAATTAAGAAAACTACCTTATATGAAATATAAACTGATTTATATTGCTGGAATATATTTTGTAAATTATTACTGCATTTTAAAAGGGAAAAGGAACAACAGAAGTAGAACAAAACAACAACAAAAGTAGAACATATATGTACCTTGTGTTGTTTTGTATTTTTCATCAACACTTTAAATAACTGTTAGAAGTTATTTTAGGTAAAGATTTTTTGGGGTAGTACATTGGACAAAAAAATAAATATAAGTGTTTTCATCTTAGTTTTGGCTAAAGTCTCTTTTTATACATTTTGACACAAATATTTTAGCCTCTGTTTAGATACCACTCTTTCAACTAGCTATTTTCAGCCTGATTTTAGGTTGTTTATGGTTGTTTCCCAATTTTGGATTTTCGTTTACCTCTTAAATGCAGTTTTTCTTCATTATGATATTGCTTCCAGCCTCAAACCTCATTTTTAGAGTGCGGAATTAGTTTCTTGTCCTTTAATTGTGTGATTCTCTTTAACTGAGATCTGTGCAATTAAACAAGTAAAGTGGTATTTCTTCTAAAATGTTTAACATGTCTTTTTAGTCCAAAATAGGCAGGTGAGTTATTGGAGGGAGCCACTGCATGACATTTTTGATCTAATAGATTACAAGTTAATATTACCATATATTTCTGGAATGTCTCTTGACTTCCTTATCAACATCTGATGCTCATAAGGCTCAAATTTTGGTGTAAAGGCAGGGTTTCATAAGATCATATTCAAGATTCAAAGGTGAATCTGAAGCTGATTTGTTTTGAATTAGATATTTAAGATCAAGCATTAACAGCAACAAAGGACAAAGAGAAGCCATGTTTTTTTTTGAAAAAAGATTAGGATTACTGTCTAATGCACAATGTTTGTAGTGGTCACTTCTTGTTCTGGGCAGAGATTGGAGTAGATGGTCACCAAAATGTCTTTCAAATTTTACATTCCATGTGTTTCCAGGATCTAGTATTTTTCAGTTAATTATGTTGTATGCTCATAAAAAGTGGGACAAAGCTTGCTATTTTGATACAAATAAATCTTTAATTTTTACATATTCTTCTATACTATGACAATGAGGGTGATACATAGCAAAAACACTACAGTGATTGCTGTTCAGAGCAATGACAAAAAGAAATATTCAGGTCATCTTTAACTGAAATCTATGTCAGAATTACTAGAGTTTTGAAAGAAATTGGACTGTATCCAGAAATATGAAGCTCTTGTCCATTAGAATGGGAAACAGAATTATGACTGGCTGGTTACAGTATGGCTTAAGTTATGAAAGCTTATATTAATTCTACATTTGTTGCTTTATCTGTATATCCTATCTATGGAAAGATTTTGAATTACTTTAATGGAAGCCAGGCAGTGCTATTGAAATGCGGATATGCTTAAAAGGGTTTGCCTCTTTGATTTATGTAATTTTCAATCTTGGTTCATCTTCACTCAGAATTAATGTGTGTATGTGTACACACACACACACACACACACATGGAGAAGCTCTGCTTGTTTATTTATAAATATCTGATATTTACCTAGAATACTTTCTAAGAAGGAGTTCTCTCATTTCCTTAATATGTTCTCTATTAACGCTTATCTTTGCTAAATTTAAACTTTTCTGGAAGAGAAACCAAAAACATGGTTAACTGTTTAAAGAACAAAATATAAACCACATGAAGCAATGGAAATTCCTGGCACAAAATCTAACAGTAGTGCATGGTAGCAAACTTGTCTCCTGTGGCACAGATGTTCATAATTGTAAATGGAAATAGAATCTGGACTAATGCAGCAGTGCTTAAAGACAGATTTAATATCAGAATGATGTACTGGCCCCAAACCTTCTTGCTTTTCTGAAACAACTGTTTTAAGTACCAGAAACCTTAGAAAAATCATTTTAAAACAGAAAAGAATTATTTGTAGATTATTCTGTTGTAGAAAAGGTCCAGCAATTTCTGTGTAAAAAGGTTCATCTATCCCCAAACCTGGTCGTGTGTGTGTGTTTGTGTGTGTGTATTGTGTACCCTTGAAACAAGGGTTCCCTCATTTTGACACCATGTGACAAAATACAAACCCATTTGCAAATGGAGATTGCTGGGATAAGGGGGTGAGGGAATAATTGTCCTTGTTAAGACAATCAAGCTGAGTATGTTCAAATTGGGAGGTGGAGTTCTGAATATGAAGCACAGATGAACAATTAAGGAGATTCAAAAGAGGATGCTGGGGAAACAAGTCCTTTATGTGTCATAGTTTTTGATGCAACTGGGATTTGAATGCCAGGACTGTTTGTGAAGTGAGCATGAGTTCCTTCTTCACTTCCCAGGAAAGAGCAGGTCATACCAAAATGTGATAAGGCTTGAGGTGAGAGGAGAGGAATAAGTGGAATAAGGGGAAATTGTCTTGTATTTTCTTAAAAGACCTATGGTAGACTACGATAGCAAGAAACATTTAACTTCATCTAGATTTGGCACAACTTTCTTGAGCATATACTAGCTGTCAGGCCTGGAAGCCATCTTTTGCATTGGGCCTTCTGGCCTGCCACATTTAATGCTGTGGGAAATTGGGAGGGGGGATTATATGGCGTATGGGTGATATATAGTCAAAATAACATTCCTTTCTCAGAGAGTCAAGGACATCTTGCCCTGCACCTGGAAGGGCATGACTAGGAGGCATCTCCAGTTTGGACAGTGCATTGATTGGGCCATGTGATGGACATGTTGGTGCAGGGGAACAGACTTGGACTTTCTTTTGGATGAGGAAAACCTGGAAGCTTCCAGATTCGAGTTTTCTCAGATGTGCCAATATGACATCTCAAATAAAATGGAATTTTGAGGAACGTCAGGCCTCAGAGTCTTCTTCCGTTGGGGGTGTTATTTGGAACCCTGACACTAGCTTTATTTGCAGAATATGGTCTCTAGTAATCTAGTACTGCCAAGATAATTTGCAAAGAGAATAAATGGAAGGGACACGTAGCCATTCCATTCACCACCAGGAAATAAACTGAACTACACTACTACAGTCATTACAGCTTAACCATTATTATGGTTAAGGTAGCATCTATTTAGATACGCCAGACTGACTTGTACAAAAATAATCTACAATGATTTTCCAACTGCAGTACCCGTGAGGGAGTGAAGTTGGGAATAGTAGCTGCAGCCAGGCAGAAATGCCTCCCGCCCCATTTCCCCTCATACATGCATTCATTAACTCACAACTTTACTCACAAGCATCCAAGTCAGAGCCTCATCTGCCTGTGACAATTGAGCCACACCCTTGGGTTTTCAAGGACATGCTGACATCCAAAGGCAGCCTCATCCCACTTGGGCTCTTAGGTTACAAATGGTAAGACAGAGTGGCAGAAGTATAGGAAGAAAGGTGATAGCAACAACATACGGACGGGGAAGCAGAAGAGGCAGTGTCTGGAGACTGGCAGCTATTACAGTTTGACTTAGAATTTCGGTTGTAAGCCAAGGCATCATGTTGATGACTTGATTTTAAGACCTTTTTTATGATGGTCATAAAGCAAGTCACCACAGCTGTTAGGCAAATCACGTGATTAAGCAAGTCACATGGTTCTTCAGCAAATCCATTATCATGAATGGAAATTTTTCAAAGCCTCACAAATTGTGGTCACGTGACTGCAGAACCCTGCAACCGGTCATAAATATGAGCCAGTTGTCAAATGCAATTACGAGATTGTGTATGTGAGCTGTGTTAACTTCAAGACCAAGTCATAAAGAGCTTTTTTAATGGTGAGTAGCATATGCTGATGGAAGTCCTGCCTGAACCTTGGTGTTTTGCTGGCAGCTCGGTAACCTGAAAAGGCCCCACATTGCATTGAAACAGCAGCTCATCCAAGCTAATGCAGGAACGTTTGGAAAAAAAGGCAAAGCTTGTATGCTACAGGTTATCCTTGACTTACAACCATTCATTTAGTGACCATTCAAAGTTACAATGGGACTGAAAAAAGTGACTTATGACCATTTTTCACAGTTACAAGCTTTGTAGCATCCCCGTGATCACCTGATCAAAATTCGGGTGCTTGGCAACTGGTTCATACTTATGACTATTGCTGTGCCCCAGGGTCATGTGATCATCTTTTGCAACCTTTTGACAAGGAAAGTCAGTGGGGAAGCCAGATTCGCTTAACAACCATATTGCTAACTTAACAACTGTGGCAAGAAAGGTCATAAAATAGGACAACACTCACTTAACAAATGTCTCACTTAACATAAATTTTGGGCTCAATTGTGGTCATAAATTGAGGACTACCTGTACTTTATAGACTTTAAATCTTTGGTTTCAATTGTGTGCTAACCAACTGAATTGAGACCAAGTATAAAGGATTGAATATTAAAGATATGAACAAACCTGAAGTTGTTTATTATTGGGGAAATGCGCTGCAATAAATTATTGTCTATAGATTTGCTATTCTGTGGGCACTTGGTTCTTGAGGAAAAAAATAATCCTCACAGTACCACTCAAATAAGACAGACTATTGTCAGTCTAGAAAATAATAGATCAATACTGATGTAAGATCATCCAAATATATCAGTCTCTTGGATAGTAACACTTCAGCCATAGATCTTACACCACCCAATTTAAAAACAGCTCTTCACCAGTAATTACATGTCACTAGAAGAAATATCAAAGGAAGTCAATACTAGATTCTGCCCTCAATATCTGTATAGGAAATATTGATATCATTGTTAATACTTCCTAATAAAATCATCCACAATATGGAGCCATGGTTTCCAGCTGAGACTGTTGATGCCAGTCATCCTGTGATAAATATATCCTTATTCAAAATTGATTCTGATGAGAAGACAGATTTAACCTGTATGACTGTCATGTCCCCACCGGAGCCTGAATTTCCATCTGCTCCAGTTCCGGCTTGCCTTCTGCAGATTCAGGCTCCGACGAGGGCATGGCAGTGATACAGGTTAAATCTGTCTTCTCATCAGAATCAAATTTTGAATAAATGTTGACTTGGGAGGAAAATGGGGAGGAAAGGGGGCGGGATGACCAAGAGAGGCTAAGCAGTGAACATGAGAGACAGAGCTCAGGTGATGAGCAAGGACCGCCTCTTCCTGATCCTTGAGAGTGGAGAGAAGATGAGAACAGTGCAGACTGAGCTGCCCACTCAGGAGGAGAGCACCCTGCCCTCTTCACAAGGCACACCTGGGGACTGAGACTTAAGGAGATACTGTGGGGAGGGGCGTTTGATGGGAACCAATGCTGAATTCATGGAGTGTTGAGTGCCAACGTTTGAACTTTCCTGGATTCCTTGCATTCTTTCTGGATTTTTGGATTAATTGCCATGCTCCTCTGCTCCCTAGACTTCTTGACTGGCCCTGCTGGATTTTTGCTTGTCGTGGTGCTCACAGCATTGGGCTGGACTATTTACAGCCAGAGGTTGCTTGAGTTGTGTGTGTGTGTGTGTGTGTGTGTGTGTGTCAGCACTTTGCTCTGGGACTTGCCAGAAATGTGGGAGTGTTTGGGGAAATTTGGAGCAATAAAGGGACAATTTGAACTGCCAGCTGCCTGTGTTATCTCTGTGCCATGCCCCGGTCATCACAATCACCATGACCTAATGGGTGACCATGGGTGTTCCATCTGAATTTTGGGAGTTGCATCAGCTGAAGCTCCATGGTATAGGACACCATTATCTGCAGATGACCAGAAACACTTTTCCACAGATAACGAAATGTGAGGCCTTATTAATAAGGCTGAGCTTCATGGCTTGCCCTCTTGATACAACATATCCTCCCTGCTGCCCAACTTCACCCCTTCCCCAATGCTGGACCACAGCTAGGCTGATGTTGGACTCTACCTTCACAGGGAGCAAGAACCCTTTTGATTGGCCTGTCCCAATGTACCCGATGGATGCACTTGATTTTCAGAGGGTATTTTGAGTTTTATGAAGGTCTGATAGGCAATCCTCCTAAGTGTTTGGTTGATTATTACAGGGAACTCTGAAACGCCTCTGAAACTAACATTTCTTGAATAAAGGATGTTCAAAGAATGATGGGTTTCACATGTAGCTTATATCAGCTTAAATATTTCTTACATCATTTATGATCAGTGATAGTGATTTCATTCTGAATATAGGGGTAATAAAATACATTGCTGAGGCAAGTGAACCACATTCCATGTTTAATTGAATAGCAATGGTAATTTTCTCTTGTGGAAAGAAGATGCATTAAACTGCTAAATGGAGGGTGGGCTTTGGGCTGATTGTAATCATCTCCCACAATTCAGGTGAAACAATACATTTTCATTATGACCTAAATGTAAAGCACCTCATTTATTGGACTTCTGGATAAAAATTAGGTTTCAATCTGAGTATTGTTGTCAAATGCAAATCACATGTTCTCACTGATATGTAAAACATAATGCTGATTCAAAATCTAAACTGTTTGCCACACAAAGTCTTATCATATTTCACAAAGTTATTTCTTGCAATACCAACAAAATGAAAAGCTTTAAAATATAACAGCAGGTCATCTAAGTGTTTTATGTGGGTGTTCATGAATCATATTGCCAGTCACATGATGTTCTACAGTTTCCTGCGGAGAGAGAAATCCATCACAGGCAGCCAATCAATGTCACACTCAGCCTACATCACACTACCATTTTGCAATACTTGAAACAGAAACATCAAGCCTCATTTAAATTTATTAGATTGACACAAGTTTTTTTCTTTGATCCAATTACCCAATGACTAGACTTTTATCTTTCTATCTGAAATACAAATAGATGCTTTTGTTTAAAATTATTATCTGCATCTTGCAATGCATCTTGACAACTGAAATAGTAGAAAGCATGGAAAAAACCTTAATCCACTAACAAATACATTAAAGTAACAAATACAATTATTTTATTGATAGGTTTTATATGTAAATGGTCTGTAGATTTAAATTTATCTGTCAATTCTAGTTTAAACAAGGTACTGTAAAGTGCTTTGAGGAATATTCTAACATGAGGATTCTCAAAATGTAGCATATAACTCTTTCTTGGGGGATTGTGAACAGCTTAGGAGTCAGTCAAAAAACATGTTAAAATTAATTAGGCTCCTCCACATATCGTAGGAACATCATCAAGTTCACTGCCACCTTAAACCTTAAACATTTAACTAATCTTAAAAATCAGCTTAAATAATAACCCATGCCAGCAGAAAGACCCCATTCATCAAAGAATTCAACCAGGGGAGATCCCGGACAAAAGTCTTTTCTGCCATGGTTCCCATCCTCTACAACATTGAGCTGCTTGAGATGACTTCTGTACCTACCCCCTTGGCCTTTTGTAGGGCCTTAAAACCTGGCTCTGCCAATTGGCCTGGGTCCCCAATGGAGGCCAGTTCTGGAGAACCGGTAGTGGAAATTTTGAGTAGTTCAGAGAACCAGTAAATGCCACCTCTGATTGGCTACATCCCCATCTATTCTTTGCCTCCCGGGTCCCAGCTGATCAGGAGGGAATGGGGATTTTACAGTAACCTTCCCCTGGAGTGGGGTGGGAATGAAGATTTTACAGTATCCTTCCCCTGCCACGCCCACCAAGCCATGCCACATCCACCAAGCCGGGCCCACAGAACCGGTAGCAAACTGCTTTGCTCCTTTCCTTGCCATCTGTTAATTTTAATATTAAAATTTATTATATTAATATTTTAATGTTATATCTTGTTTTTTGCTTTGCTGTAAACAGACTAAATTGCCTCTAGGTGAGATGAGTGGCATATACATTTAATAAATAAATAAGCAAACAAATAATCAAATGTAACTGGAAGAGTCAAGGGAAGGCTACCTGCCTAGTATATTTATTTGTTAGATTTGTATCTCATTTCATTTAGGAGTTCAAAGCAACGTATAATACAATACAATACAATAGTAGAGTTGGAAGGGACCTTGGAGGTCTTCTAGTCCAACCCCCTGCCTAGGCAGGAAACCCTATACCGTTTCAGATAGATGGCTATCCAACATCTTCTTAAAGACTTCCAGTGTTGGGGCATTCACAACTTCTGGAGGCAAGCTGTTCCACTGATTAATTGTTCTAACTGTCAGGAAGTTTCTCCTCAGTTCTAAGTTGCTTCTCTCCTTGATTAGTTTCCATCCATTGCTTCTTGTTCTACCCTCAGGTGCCTTGGAGAATAGTTTGACTCCCTCTTCTTTGTGGCAACCCCTGAGATATTGGAACACTGCTATCATGTCTCCCCTAGTCCTTCTTTCTCTTAAGCTAGACATACCTAGTTCCTGCAACCGTTCTTCATATGTTTTAGTCTCCAGTCCCCTAATCATCTTTGTTGCTCTTCTCTGCACTCTTTCTAGAGTCTCCACATCTTTTTTACATCGTGGCGACCAGAACTGAATGCAGTATTCCAAGTGTGGCCTTACCAAGGCATTATAAAGTGGTATTAACACTTCACGTGATCTTGATTCTATCCCTCTGTTGATGCAGCCTAGAACTGTGTTGGCTTTTTTGGCAGCTGCTGCACACTGCTGGCTCATATTTAAATGGCTGTCCACTAGAACTCCAAGATCCCTCTTACAGTTACTACTATTGAGCACAGTACCACCTATACTGTACATGTGTATATAACACATGCTCCATTTTTTGATACTTTTATCAACAAGAAAATAGAACAGATGGGTAACAATGCACCTTCAACAACCACAATTTGCAGGCCAGGGAAGACCCAGCCAAGTAAGGTCTTTCCCCCAAAGTCTGCTCAGTCAACATCTCATAAAATATTTCACAACACACTGCATACAAAAATCAAATTCCAGGGACAATGAATGTACAATTTTATCTTTTTACCATTCTGATAGAAGTGCCATAATGTATTAGGCAATATAGGCATGGTCTAAAACAATACTGAAATACTGTAATTGTTCCAAAACACAGACTATTTTTCATTTTTCTAACCAAGATCTATAAGCAGATACTATTTAGGACAGAAAACTATCCTCCCACTTTCATAGGTATAATTATTATTGTGAGTTTGGTTGGGTCATTGACAAATCTAACTATCTTCTGTCTTTCTCAGTTACTGCAGCTCTTTTGGTCCCCAAATGGGATTTTTTTTCTAGTCCTGATTCTCAAGATTTTTCTGAGTTGAAAAGCGCCATAGACATAATGTATTCTTTGGGATATCAAGCTTTTAAAAAAATCACTGAGTTGCTATTATTTCCTTTTTCACCCCAAATACTATCTGAACTATTGGGATGATCCTTTAGATAGTAATCTTAAAGAAATAATTGACTTTACACTTAAATTCTGTTTTACTAGAACTATTCAGCTAATTGGACTTATGTATACTTTCATTTTTGGACTTCATAACAACAATAACAGAAGTACTATAAAATTAGTAAGCATTATTGTTTCCTTTCTCCAAGAAAGTTCCTTACAGAGGATGTGACAAATAGCTAGAGAGAAAGCAAATGAAAGCAAACTATTTCACAAGAAATTTCTATTCCATTTCAGGACTGTCTGTTAGTTAACCTTTTCCAGGAACTTAAAAAATGTTGTTAGGAAGTGAACTGTTTGTGACCTGCTGTTTCAGGATAGTGATATGAGGAATCTTGTTGTCAATGGACATTTTTATAGAGAAGAAAAAAATATAGCAGCCATTCAGGGTTACACAAATTAATATTATGTCATTATGAAGCACACAGGAATTTGAACCCTGTTCATAGCTTCAGCTTTTCCCCTGAAATATTGTCCTCTTTGAAGTATTTCTTTTAAATCTTCTGTTTAGAAAATGGATGTTTTGAATGTTTGAAAAGCAATTGTCACAGTGCACTGAAAGTGAGAGGAAAAAGTACAGACTACCTAGTCCAATTCTTTATGTGGACATTTAATCCTCTTTCACCAACTTCAAAGGCTGGTTCAGATATTCAGTTAGATTTTTTTATGTGAAATTTCCAGTTTATTTTTTTCTTCTTTTGTTTCTTTTTATTTAACCTAATTAAATACTTGGTTATTAAAGAGAATGTGTTTTCTTCCTTATGAAGCACGCTTCCAATTACATAGATGGACTAGTTTTGGACAGATGGTCTTTGTTCTTTTGTAGCTCTGGTCCACACAAGACAAAATAGAACAATCTCACAAGAGTATATTTTTGAAGTGCAAATTTAAATCAATTATCCTTTCTGTCAGAAACAAGAATTATAGAATCTGTTGAAGGAAACACCAAGCTATTGGCTCTCATTGGACATTCACTTGTACATAGAAATTAGTATGGGGGTGATTTCCACATATTATATTAAGAACTTATTTACCCTGTGGGGAGAGGGGGCGACTAATAAGTTCAATAAAATAAATAAATAAATAAATATTTACTGTATGTTGATTGCCCCTCTAAGTAGCTTTAAGAGAACTTTTATTAAGTATAAGTGAAGAGAAAATGCAGAAAATATTTGCACACATGCTTTACAGGTAGCTCCCAATAAAAATAACGTTAAATATATAACGTTAAATATATTAAAATAATGTTAGATATATTAAATATATGCATATATAATGTTATATATATGCATAGTCACTAATGGATGGCTTTAATACATTGATACGGTAACAAAATTTAATGTAAAAACTTGTTTTTCAGATTTTTAGTGATTTATGAAAACAACAATAACTTAAATGTGATTGTCTATGAAAATAGGTAGATGAAGTAGATCATCATTTTGATCCAAAGGCTGCTGAAGTTACCAGTTCAGACATGCATGCATGCTTACCGATCTACTCAAAAATAATTTTGATCAATAACATTATTCCTGTTTATTTCCTCATTCATTTCCCTTGCAGTGATCATTAGCAATGCCATACGGAGAAGCAGAAGAGAACATTCTGTAGGTTCACTCTCCCCCCCCCCAAAAAAAGAAATGCTTTGCTTTCCACTTGAGAAGCAAAGAAAAGAAGCACCGACCAATTCCTTCCTTTCAGGAATTATGTTGAAGTTTGCCAGCTGGGCTTCCAGAAGCAATACTGGTTTCATTAATCCATCTAATAGATCCTTTTTGGCAGTAAACAAACAAGTTTCATTTCACTTCTGGAATGGCTCATTAAATCTGTGGTAGGTCGTTGCCATGTGTTAGATGATATCTCTCTCTGCTTGTGTCTGTGTATATGATAAAAAGGTAGACAGATGCTTCATGCATACACTTACTGTATCTCTCATCCAAAATTTGAAGCTGTGGCATCATATGTAAGGGCACTTCAAAACTCTCTGCATATTATTCAAGCAAGTCCATAGAGCCCACAAAATCAGATCCTGCTAATGTCTAAGAGGAAAGAATGCCATGGTTAGCCCCTCTCCTTGCTGCATCTGACAGCAGTAATTTCCCCTTCCCCCAAAGTAGAAAAGTAGTAAGCTAAAAGCAGTGAAAGGGAGGGATTTAAAAGCTAAACAAGATGTGTACCATGTATACTTACTTTAAGGGAATAAATACACATGCAAATATGTTTGTTAAAATATTCAAGCTTGAGTATATCACAAGGGTGAATATTCATCCTATGCCATTGCCTCTTGAATTCATGTATCTCTCAAACTTGAATGTAACTGAAAACTGCACTGCTATGGCTGAGCCATAGAGAGATAGCCAAAGGAAAAACTGGAATGATTCACAAGTGGAATTCAGTTTTTATTATTTTCCTAAGGCTAGAAGCCTTTTTTCCTCATTCCCTAAACCAGTGGTTCTCAACCTTTCCAATTCCGCGACCCTTTAATACAGTTCCTCATGTTGTGGTGATCCCCAACCATAAAATTGGTGTCTCGGTTCCTAAGGCCATCGAAAATATGTGTTTTACGATGGTCTTAGGTGACCCCTGTGAAAGGGTCATTCAACCCCCAAAGGGGTCCCGACCCACAGGTTGAGAACCACTGCCCTAAACAGAGATGCGTGACTAGAAAAAAAGAAATGGAGAACTATACTATTTATTCTGTTTCTCATTGTTTTAAAATCTGGTTTGTTCTATTTACTAAGTCTTAATATATATTTATTTATACCTAATTTCACTCATGTATATCTGGCTATGCTTTAAAATCCTTGTGGAGGCCATAATCACTGACATGCATTAAATCAATTCAATTGGTATTCAGATCCTTCTCAGAAGTGTCTTCTCTGAATTTTTAGGGGATTTTCTCTTTGTAATAGTTTGAGTCTTTGAAAACCTATTTGTTTAAAGGTTTTTCAACTGGTAGAATATAGTACTCATGAAATGGCTTATTAAATCTGTATCATTCATTAATTCATTCATTCTAATCTTAAGAGTAATCTTAAATGTTAAACTTTTATTATAATGAATTGCATCTTTATATCTGCTTTTTTATTTATTGCTCCAGACTTCCATTCTAGCATTGTCTGCTGAGGTAAAGACTACAATCTTACTTTGTGACCGACACCTTTGTTCAAAGAAAAACTTGACAAAGTTGTCAAATGACTAACAAAATGGAAAAAGAAAACCCATATTCAAATCCATTATTTTATGGATCATTAGAAAAAAATATTCCCATTGTTTGACCTACGTGTACTGTATCCGAAGAGAATGTATGAAAAGCTGGATGATGTGTACAATGAAATTGTGTAAATCAGCCTTCAGTAATCTAATTCTCTTGTGATGGCTTAGATTCAATTCCCATAAACTCTAGGCAATATGGCTAACATATATGAAGGGCACCAAATTAGGAAGGCAGATATACAGAGTTAATATATGGAAACCTGGGACACAGGTATAATCTTATTATGCATTTAAACAACTAAATTTCAATCATATTGATTTTAATTGTTTGCCTTGACTACACTACTTTAATGAAATATCCTAAACATGCCACTCAATAAAGAAAGAAATTTCAAGAATAAATTATCTTTGCTGTTCATGGAATTGTCCTTAGGTTTTTGTACATATAGAATTTTGAATGGAGTTGGCAGATAAAATTTTAATCCTTTTTCCATAAGGTCTTCTATGCAAAGATTGAATTTATACAGAATAAAACTACATTATTATCCCATCTGCATTATATTATCAACTTTAATAAATTAAAAATCACAGGAATATATTCTATAGAATAAATTCTATTTCTATTAATTTAGAAACATCCATTGTTAGTGTGAATGCATTTCACACAAAATGGCTTTCTGAATTTTGATTGCATTATACTTTTCTAGTTTTAGAAATGGTCTCGGTGCATACGGAGCAATACCAAAATAAAGTTAGTGATCATAGATCTTGGTGTGTTATTCTTGAAAGAAGCCTTTTAGGAGACTGAATCCAATCCATGCTCAATTCAAGAATCCAAATCTTCTGTATATTAAACAAATACATCTAGTGAAGTGTAGCTAGAGCTTTTGTTAGATAGGTGGTCCCATTGTTGAATTGTTCTGAATATTAGGAAATACATCTTAACATTCAGCAAAAATCTATGTTTCACCTCCTGCATCTGAGGCTATGGAGAATAGATTGTGGCTTTTTCTTTATGACACCAGTTATTCCCATGAATCAAAACATCACTAAATTTTGGGTTGGATCTTATGATGAGAATTTATTTCATGGGGCTTTGTCAACCATTGGATATTAAATAAAATCTGAAGAAAAATCAGCCTTGATATAGGCTTGAAAGAAAATGTTATGATATACTGCATATTCAGGGACAGAGAAAAACATTCTGGAAGCCAGGGAAAGAAAAAGGTCAGTGGTGCTCCAGCGAAATCCCTTAAGGTTCGGAAGGCTTTCTGGATGCATTTTTAAGTGCAGATAGAAGTGCATTAATGACTATGTAAAGATGTGGTCAGATGTTGGCCACCAGATCCAAAGCTCAACTGCAGAATTATTGACAGTTATATTGCTTATTGCTGTAGCGGTTAGGAAATGAAATGCTTTTTTCTAATCAAGTAATTGCGTTAAGGAACTACTGGGAACATTTGGTTGTTTTTCTTTAATATCTGAGAAGTCAAGAGTATTTCAATTTTGCAAACTGTCAAAATCATTTTTGTTCACATATAGTTGGCACTGAAGAAACATATTTTTCTTCTGCTGCTTTCCCCCACTGCTAATGAAAACATACACAACATAAAAACACATTTCAGTGAAAAGTTACAGGGCATTTTTTTTGACATGTCAGCAGAATAGTATCTAAGTCAACCAAACTAAAATAATGTATTCTGGGATTAAAACTATGGTTGTAGGCAGTTTCTTCCACTTTTTGTGTAGTCAGGATTTTTATGTTCTATTCAATCTTTGCCATCAATTTGCTTCCCTCTCCTATTTATTAGATGTATGTGCTTATGTTACTTAATACATAAGTAATTTGGCAGCAAAATAATAATAATAATAATAATCCCTCATCCTCCTGTTCTCCACAACAACAACCCTGTAAGGTGGATTGGGCTAAGAGAAAGTGACTGACCCAAAGCCACTGCATAAGGAGAAAAAATAATGTACCTTTAGAGAGGTTACTTTCCTATTTTAAGTTCCTCGGTATCCAAGTGATGAAACTTTAATTTTAGTGCCTGTTAGGCCATTTTGCTCATATAATGCAGTGTGTTGTACACTTTCTCAATTGGTTGATGACTGAAAAATCTCCTGCTGACCACCACAGTCAACTTGAATTATGCCTAGTTTTATAATGAGCATCAGGTTGAATCTAAGATACTATGAGTGAATTTTACTATATTCAGTCAAAGTAAATACTGTTGTCAAAGAACTTATTTGTTATATGATGTAAAATAGACAGGGCCAAAATAAAGTAACATTGCTGATTAAATGGACTAAATAACTTTTACATTTTTAATGTGTCTATTTAGAATCTAGCTTTACATTATCTGTGCCAGGACTTTTAGTTAGGTTAACTTCAAGTACCATAATTCACTGGCAGTATGCATGCTGGCTGTTTTTTCTAGGAGTTATAGCATTTGTGCTCCAACTCATCTGAAAACTCACTAGATTGTAGAACTCTGATCGACAATGAATGGAAGCTACATTGGATTTCAGGTTTCAGTCTTTTTTAGGACTACAGTATCTGGGTACATAATCTTGGCATAATAATACTATATGTAAAGTAAAGAAAATTTACTGTCATATAATATTGTCCTGTTTGTTTATTTGTTTACTTCTAGATACTGCAAGGCTAGTCCAGCCACCCATTTTCTGTTAAAGCATATAAAATGATAAATGTCTATCTTTAAGTTCATATATTTGGATATGAGACTGGGTATCGTGATGAAATGGTGACAATATACTCCAAAACCGAAATATCAGAAGAATAGAGCTGGCTTGAGTCAAGCAAACTCACAATCAAATAAATAAATTATACAGTTTTATGGTTATAGTAAGTAAAAGCACGAACCTATATTTGATTTCTGAAAAAGAAATATATTTTGAATTTAAATAACTTACTAATTAAAGTTAATGCAGTTCTTAAAGTAATGGCATGTTTTATTCAGGCTTATACAAAAAGTAAAATTTCCTTAATTAGTCAGAAGAAAAGGCTCCTCTTGTATGAGTTATAGGGTTTCTTCTATCACATTTTTGAAGTATGCACAAGCACAATCCTAATATTAAATATGCTTTTATATTAGTATACACACAGGAGAGGCAGATCTGGCAATTTTTGCTCTTTTCCCCCCCAAATATTTTGTTAAACATTTTTTTTTCTAAAAAATAATTATTTGCCTTTTTAAATGTTCATAGTTTTTGCAAAACATGTTTACTGAAATAAATTTTAGCGCAGAAAAGAACATGTAACAATTGGTACATTTTTGGGGGGGGGGGGTAGAATACATTTAATAAATTTCTCATCTACACTGCATAATTGACAACCTATAATTTTCAAATAATAATTATATTTCAGTTTCTATATTAATTGAAAATGAAAGATAATAATTTAGAATTCACATTAAATTAAACCAATATCTGTTTACCTTAAGACATAATACATTTATGATTTGTCTTTGAGAGGAATGTAATTTATTTATTTATTTACATTTACTGACTGCCCAGTTCCAATGGACTGCAAACCATTAGCTATATTTTTAATTTTAAATGGCTAAATGTTACATGTGTGGAAGTTCCAATGTCAATTGGCTAAATTTGGCCTCAGCTCTGATTTATATGAAAGGATATTAAATATTTATTCATCCTTTACTACTGTATATGGGGTTAACTATGCATTGTTTCAAATTGCCTGGAAAATAGCCATCAGAGATAGAAAATAGATGTGGAGGGAACATTTTCCTAGTCATTTGTATCTTTTTTTTTGCAGTATTAATAGATTATTGTTGTTGGTTTTAGAGCTTCAAAAACACAACCAATATTCAAGAGTGCTGTTAACTAAGCAATAATAAATCACTTAAAATGGAATAAAACAGATTGTTCTTACAAGTCAGGAATCAGGAATCCCGATGCATTGCCTTGAATGTTGGTATACCACATCAAGAACTTTAATGATTAATTCTATTTCTACCATTGAGTTACTTCTTCCCAACAATAAGCTGCCTTGATGACCTTTTCTATGTTATTTAGAATACAACCACACCAGAAATGATGTGTCTCTTTCAGTGGCCACCCAGCATGATATACATCAGTACGACAGCCAAGATTTTAAAGAGCTTTTTTAGACTAAATAAATGAGAGATGGAGTATATGGTATTGTCAATCAGCCTGGGCATGCACTTCCATTTTCTAAGTTAACTCATGCTTTCTCTGAATATTAGAAAATTGTATTTTGGTTATACATTTGGATATAATAGCTCAAGGAAAGAATGCAAATTATAAACACTTAATTTTGCAACCATATTGTCCAAATGTTTTTTCAGCAAAATCCTAGCTCAAGGAAAAAATAAATCAGTCAATATTTTAGGACATTTGTTAATCACTTCATTTAAGTCATGGTTGATAATGAAAAACCTCATATAGTCATTTTTTTCCTTCTCCCGGCCTTTTTTTTTTTTTGCCTGGCACATGAAAAATACATGGATTGTTAAAAATCATTATCACGGTGAGCTTAACAGAACATTCTTCCGATTCGATATGTATAAAACTGTGCTCTGTTAAGAATCTGCCTTGTCTGAAAAGAAAATTCAGTTTTTCATTTATCTCATATGCCTTTTGAAGTTCTATCTTCTGTATTTATTTAATGGTTTACAGTTGAGCTTGTTTGATGAAAAAACAGCATATTTTTGGAATTATCAAAGAAAAGCCTAACCAAGCATTTCTTACTAAAATGTCCATATTACATTTGTAAATTTGACTTTGTTACATCAGACCCCGTACTTTATCATGATGATATGTGAATTAAATATCTTATATTTCCATTCATTTTCATCCACATACACACAAGGCAGGCCACATTTATTTTATGAATGGGGAAATTAGGTTGAAAACCTTCGACAAGAACAGTGACCAGCCTAGGATTTTGATGAAAAAAACATTTGGACAACATGGTTGCAAAATTAAGTGTTTATAATTTGTTTAATTGTAACTTGTTTTACCCCCAATACTTTCTTTATATGTTCACCACTTCAAATTATTGTTATTGCTCTGTAATAGTTTGTTTTGGTTGAAAATATTTACTAAGCTTTATGGCTAAATTAAAATTTAAATCCTGACTCTTGGTTTTAGTCTAACACTTTTTCACCACTACATTCTATTAGCCATCAATGAAGTCAAATGTTCTGGGTTAGGGATAGCACATTTCCATTTTCATCTTGAACAGATTAAATAAATAATGTCAATTTGCACAATTCACACTAACCACAATGCTATTTCCTTTGTGTAGAAAATGTTTTGCTTTTCTACTGTTTCAAGGATGGTTGTTTTGTGTCTGTGGGAATTATTAGGATTCAACCAATATTTAAATACAAGCTTATCCAATCTCTATTTCCACTCAGAAAAACAAAATAGAATATAATGATAAGAGAATGGAAGCCATCCAAAAGATTCATATGAAAGGAGAAAAGTAGGAATTTTAGAAAGAGACAGTGCTTTTAAAACAAGTTAAACTTTCAACTTTTAACTATGAACTTACTACTGCTCATCAAGATCATCCAAGCAGGAAAAGATAAAAAAGAAAAAGAAAAACATGAAACAAGGACATATAGGAAAAGGAAATGAAAAGAGCTTTATTAGTCAGTTTCTTCTCCTGCCTGACTCAATTATCAGATTTTGCATTTAAACTTAAGACAGGAGATCAAACAACAAGAACCACTTTGTACTTTTGCCAGGAGACCATATGATATCTTTCAGTGACTCTCCTGAATGCCAGGATTCAGAATAAGGAGCCATGCTTCTAACGTAGTATGTTTTACATTACATATGGTGTAATTTGTTAACTGAAGAGAAGGGGGAAGGGAAGAAAAGGAGGAAGGGAAAGGGAGGGAAAACTCATCAGTGGCAATTTTCATGGAAGAGAGCCAGGATTTATGCTGCAATTATCAATTAAGGCAAATTGAGAAAAGGAAAGAAATAAAGAAATATTTGTCACAACTTTCCAGATATAAATAAAGGCAATTCAAAGGGTTAGTATTAATCTACTATGTTCTGCCTATTATGACTTTTTTGTCTGAGTTCTCAGTTGAACAAAAATCATAAATAAAAAACATGAATAACTGAATGACAGCTAACAATATCAGACTGTACAGCTTGTATTTCATTGATTTTGCTACATAATATTTAGTAAAATTTGGCAAATAAATTATAATTTAGTTATAATTATAATTTGAGATGTTGGAGGATTGTTTTCATTTCAGTATGAACCTGTGGTTTTATAATGAGTTATTTTTGCATCATACTGTAATGTTTTTTTTAATTAATATATGAATTGTAGAGTATGGAAGTAGAAACATGTAATAAATAAATGCAAATATTTTGATGTCATCATAATCATTTCAACTTCTGAACAGGTTACAAGCATCAAAGTACAAAACATTATATCAAAAGTATCATAGTTACAAAATCAACCAAAGCCATAAATATATATCATGTAATAATTTCAATAGTACCACTTTATAGTCACAAAATGTAGCATCATATAACATCACAACATATAATCATACATCCCAAATACCTCTAGCTGCTCACATTTCTGTTCCTAAATCCCCACTGGAAAACCAGAATTTTCAGTGGTCAGATTTTCTGGATGTCAAGAGAAAGGGCGCCCAACTGGAAAGCCTGAAGCATACAGGAAAGAAAATGCTTGCCCCTCAGCCCCTTCTCTATACAATACAATACAATACAATAGTAGAGCTGGAAGGGACCTTGGAGGTCTTCTAGTCCAACCCCCTGCCTAGGCAGGAAACCTTATACCGTTTCAGATAGATGGCTATCCAACATCTTCTTAAAGACTTCCAGTGTTGGGGCATTCACAACTTCTGGAGGCAAGCTGGTCCACTGATTAATTGTTCTGTCAGGAAATTTCTCCTCAGTTCTAAGTTGCTTCTCTCCTTGATTAGTTTCCACCCATTGCTTCTTGTTCTACCCTCAGGTGCCTTGGAGAATAGTTTGACTCCCTCTTCTTTGTGGCAACCCCTGAGATATTGGAACAATGCTATCATGTCTCCCCTAGTCCTTCTTTCTCTTAAGCTAAACATACCCAGTTCCTGCAACCGTTCTTCATATGTTTTAGTCTCCAGTCCCCTAAGGCATTATAAAGTGGTATTAACACTTCACGTGATCTTGATTCTATCCCTCTGTTGATGCAGCCTAGTTACTACTACTGAGCAAGGTACCATCTACTGTACCTGTGCATTCCATTTTTGTTGCCTAAATGTAGAACCTTACTCTAGAGCAGTGTTTCTCAAACTTGGCGACTTTAAGTCCTGTGGACTTCAACTCCCAGAATTCCCCAGCCAGCTATGCTGGCTGGGGGATTCTGGGAGTTGAAGTCCACAGGACTTAAAGTCGCCAAGTTTGAGAAACACTGCTCTAGATTATCAGGCTGGAGCCTCATTCTGCAAGCACATACATATTAAAATACATTCATATATGTACTTAAAAGGACTCCCCCCCTGTTTAAACTTTTAATTTGTTACAAACAGACTGATAGGTTTGTAAAGAGACATATGACGTTCTAGATTTGATTTTGCCTAATGATAATTACTATATAATACTGGGATTTAGCTTTTCTAATTTTTAGCTTTATTGTTGGAGATACATTCTGACTTCCATTTCTTTATATAATTCAAGCAAACAAGTTCAAAAATTGTTACAGTAATTAGAAACTATATCAGAACTATAGCAGAAACTTTTTTAGTCAAGATTTGATTGTATTACCAATGGTAAAGAAGGCAATGCATATTTGGATGTTTTGACTAAAAGTACAATTTTAATTTTTATACACACACACGTATGTATGTGTATTTGAGATGATGGAGGAATATATATATAAAATAAATTCACATGGATCATTTTCACTTTGGAATTATCCCAGTGTGAAAAATTCACTTAATTTTCTAGGGGAATATTGTAATTCATGGGTTAATATAGACATCAATAACTTGCAAAATAAATTTACATTATCTCAAACAGTGGAATGGCAGTATATTAAAACTTGATTTTAAATTTAGTCCTGACACACTAGCAGTATTCAAAACTTCTGAATTACTGTCAAACTGAAATGTTTTCTGGACAATTCCAAATCTACAATATTTTGTTTGAAATGGAAAATTAAAAAGTACTGTTAAGGCTGTCATTAGCTATCGCTAGTGACTTTGGAATGAAAAGTTGGAATACATTGTGTAAAAAAATAAATGATTAAGCATTATTAAGCCTTTTTGTTATGATCTTAAGATTAATTCACCAATATTTTTTCATGCTTATTGAACATTTCAGACAATTATTTAAAAGGTTGTCTGTCAGCTTCATTATCCCATAAATGTAAAATGATTGAAAGCATCATATTATATTAATATATTTAGGAATATTAAACCAAAACAGAATGATAATGGGACAACCCCATATAATATGGGATTGTCGCTCTATCATTCTGTTTTGGTTTAATATTCCTAAATGTATTAATTTAGAGTATTATTAAATTCAATACATATTGTTTTACATTTCAGGGGCAGCTACCTCAGTTCTTTTTCTTATACTTCTGAATCCAAGGAAAATGTATTATATAATAAAACTCGATCCAAACAAAAAACAATCCAACCCTTTAAAGGCTCATATCATGGGTGGAATTCAGAATAGGCTGCAGTGTTGGTTTTCAGTCCAAGGCACAGCACAATCTCACTTGTCTGTCTGTATCATTCTCAACAGCTTTGGCAATGACTTGGTTTTGGTAAAATGCTTTCAGCTTCTCTACAGCTACTTTCCCCCCCAGTTAAGTGAAGTCAGAGCTGGGTTGCTACCGGTTTGGCCTGGTTTGGTTGAGCCGGTAGTGGAATTCAGTCCTGGGTCGCAGAACTGGCAGCGACCCAGGCCTGCCATGCCCCCGAACCGGTTCCCTTGCTGCTACTTGGCCGCCACCATTTTTATTTTAGTGACTGCGCATGCACAGTTCACTGTAAATTGTTCTGCGCATGCGCATAGCACAATTTACATTGAATAGTGTGTGCGTGTGTGTGTCCGTGTTGTGAACCAACAGTAACACTGGCAGCAACCCACCCCTGAGTGAAGTGTAGAGGCAGTAATCTATTCATCAGTTATCGATCATTTTGGTGAACGGCCTCAGGCTAAGGAAACAGTATTTTAAAATTGAAGTACAGTGTTAAAATTGGCCAATGCTTTTGAGCCATAAGATGATAAAAATGATAGCCCTACTGTCTCATGGATGTTACAGTTATCAAGCTCCTAACTGTGAGTCACCAAGAAAATATAAAGAACATTTGTATATCTGTTCTGGAAAGCATAACTGCTAAATGATCAAGAAGGAGGCTGCTATCCAAAATAACATTTTGTTTCAGTCAGATGTTCTCATCTAAGCCAACTCACAGTGTTCCAACGGGAATATTTTCCCCTCGACTGGCAGAAATCTAGGCTCCCCTATAGCAAGGATTTCCCTTCTAGCAAACAAACAACAAAAGGGGCAAGTAAAGATATAGGATGAGATTATTTCATGCCAGAGTACAGACAAATGAATAAGAACTCTCTTTGTTTTACATTCTAATAAAAGTTTAGACTGAAAGTCAAACTAAAAAAATGGAAAATTTGGTTTTATCAGCACAATAGACCTACTTATTTCACAATGTACATGGTCTCTCTTTTAACTTCGTTCATCTAGTCTGTTTTTTTCTTTTCTTTTCCTGCTCCTTTTTTTCTATTCCGTTTCCTTCTCTCATTCATTTAGTTACACTATTTTTGTAAAGGAAGCCAATGCTTGAGTTGCCATGGTAGCTATGATCTATGTATATCAAAGCAGCTATTATATAATGTTCTTCTCTTATCAATTGTATAATCGTATAATAGTGCCTTACAAATTGTACTCTTCAAAACAGAAGAGACAATAATTTCGACCATGTCTTAGGCCCAGGGCATAGCATCTGTTTTAGGGTAGGATAGATCTATTAAAGATAGATGTGGGGAGAGAAGCACAGTGCACCAGGAGAAGACTCTATGGCAAGGGGAGGGTTTTCCAGTTGTCTCCACAATTGATAGGGCTTTCGGTTATGGCAGGTAGAGGAAAAAGTATGCCGCGCTAGGAGGAGACTCTATGGTGAGGGAACTGAACTTCCGGTCAGCTCCAGAATTGAACAGGGGGGCTTCCGGTTAGGACCTTTGTGGCTCCCGGTGTTTTCTTTTCTGTGGGAAACAGGTCCAAATGGCTCTTTGAGTGTTTAAGTTTGCTGACCCCTGGTCTGAGTCAAAGCAGATTTAAGTCTTTTGGAGTATATGTTGAGTACACACAGCAAATAATATATTGACTTCAAAGCCTGAGATACGAATAAAACTCATTTACTTTCTTACAAAAGTCATTTTCAAAGCAGAAAAATGGCAAAACAGCCAAATACTCATAAAGGCAATAGCACCAAAAAGACCACAATCTATATCATCTCTACCCTGCATCTAGTTTTGCCTTTGAACTATAGCTGTGAAGAACTAGCACATTTGACCAGATCTTCTCCAATGTCTCCAGTGTCCTCCCTCCAACATATGGCTGTGAAAAGTCCAGGTCAGACACAGCCAGATCTTTTTTCAGTGAATCACTCCCTATTTTTTTTATAAAAACAATAGATTTCAGTTTAGTCTACTTTAGAATAAAAAATGTGAGCCTTTGTGGGAACACGAGTGTTTAACAAATTACCAAGGAAGAGCTAGACATGACATGAAAAGTATATTGTGCTGACCAGGGGAGGATGGAGGGGGGATATAGAGATTCGGCCTCTCTGAAGTGTGTAGCTAATGAAGTCAGCATGCATTCTGGTTATTAGTTCCAAAGACAGCTGCTGTTTCCTGACACCCTGCCTCAAAGAAGCATGTAGAAGAAAAGAGAGAGGAAAAATCCAATCCTTGGTAAATCAGCTGAGGAAAGTTCAGAGAGTAGAACCTTTGGTTTAGGGCCAAAAGCTACTTTCATGGAAGCAGTGAGTTTACTTCTGTGAATAAAAAGGAAATTTGTGCACCAATGGGATCACAGTATTTAGAATCTAAACTGCTTTCAATGATAGGACCCCTGGAGATCTTTACTGGCATCTGGTATTTATCTTGTAGACATCAATTCCATTGTTCGTGGTCCCCAACATATCAATAATACAGAAGACACATAGCTTATATTGCAGAAATATTTGTGAAATATGAATATATTTATGCCTAATTTGGGAAGTGTGAATATACCAGTAGTATCAATCTGCAATTTAAAAAATGTCCGCTCCTGTTATAATATTTTTCAGCTATGCAGCAATTTCCCCCCCTTGGGGAAGTGTTTGTGTTTTATGAGGCAAAAATGAAGAATCTGTGACCTTCACCATACAGTAAGTTAAAGTACTGGGAATTATGGTTGGTTCAGGAATATGAGAAGCAGAATGGCAATGACAAAACACTTGTCAGAGTTTTGCAATTTGGTTAGCATCTCAAAAAGGGGAAAAATACTTCTTTCCAGAGAAACATGCACAAAAATGAATTACATTCTGGAAAATCCAATTTTAAAAAGTTTACTCATAAAATGAGTGCATACAAAATTGACGATATTAGAAGAAATGAGCACTAAAATGCATATTACTATTCGTTTGGATTATGTTCCTTTTTCCTTAAATTTAGAAACAAATCCTAAAACAAACCATAATGAATTGTTCTTTAGGAAAATTAATAATAGAGCAATTTGCAGAGTTTTCTACCCCTATTTATAGCCAGGTAATGAATGGTCTGTGTATGAAGTCCCATGTTCCTATTCATTCAGGAATAACTTGCTTTATGCAGATTGAGAAAGAGGAGTGGATCAGAATCATTACAATCTAAGCAGACCTCCCATTTCCTGTAATAGCCATTATGTTAGAATTTTCTCATAGGAAGAAACAGAGAAAACAGAGGTAATGAAAGTCCAGTGGGAATAGGTTGTGCCCTCAATAAATAAGCAAACATTTTTTACATATGCTCTTTTTCTATAGTTTTTTGGAAGAAACCCATTGAGATTTACCGGTATTTAAGGCTGAGATTTCATTTACTCATGGAATAAAGAAGGATTGCACTAAGTAGTACTAAGAGAGGCAAAGCTTATTCTCTTTGCTTATTGTGTTTGTGACTTCCTGCCCATCAGCTCTCTTCATATTGGCCTGGAATCATTTAGGGAAATAAAGGATGAGGTAAGACACCAGAGGAATTTACACAGTTTTTGGTGGATAAAATAAAACTAGTTGGCTATGAATTGGGCAAAGAACAGAATCGTGACTGAGGTATCTTGTATTTCAATCTGAGCTTCTTTTGAGTATGTGAAATAAGCTGGTGAACACAATTACACCACCTGGAGACTAGATTCATATACTTCTTTGCTCTTTGAGCCCGTGTGTATGTGTGTGTGTGTGTGTGTGTGTGTGTGTGTGTGTATACTTGGAACCATGTTGGGATGTTCCCTGCCTTGAAGGATGTAGATGTGCGCTCTCTTGAAGAAGCTATTTTCATATAGTTACCTCTAATGGTTTCCACTCTGTCTCCAACTTTTTTGTATAGATAAGGTAGCACTGTAGAGGATGCCAGTTGGTATAGGACCAGTGTATTTAGCAGACTGTACCATTTACTTGGGTGATTTTATAAAATTATTACTTAGTATATCTTTTCTTTCTCTTGTATATCCAGGCCTGGGGAATTTAATCAGAATTTAAAATGGCCATTCTGAAATGAAGGGATCTCCCATATCTGATTCAGCAGAAAGTTGGAAGGGGGGAGAAGGATCATGGAAAATTGTCTTATAAAAACATACAACTCAGTCTTCATATCCTGTTGGCCCAACGGAGCCTGGATATGCAATATATCAATGCCAAATTTCAAATATGCTCGTAAGTTAATATATCACTTTCAGAGATGCTTTTATTTAAAGACAGCTGTTTTGAAATGTTGGGTGAGGGAATAGCAGTCTGGTGTTTTAGAACTGTCTATGAAAAAAAAAGTTTTTCTATTAATCTTAAAAACAGGAGCAATACAATCCATGTCTACACAATTTGAGCATCCAAACAGTGTATCATAGTTTAACAGCTGGTACTGTATTCCCCAATAGAAGCAATTGAGGATGCATATTATATATTTGTTCAAACAAAACAAAATACAAATACATTTGGTATGTGGATTTAAATTTGTACATCCTTGCTCCTTGCCCAGTGTCCTTATCACTAAATTGCACTGCAGGCATAACATTGAAGGCGAGTTATTAGCCATAAGGGCTGATATCAGGTAGAATAAGACAACTACCTCAGCTGGGAGTGCTTTTAGTTTTTGGTCCTAAAACCTTTGGCTGACAGAGTTGCACCCAGTCTGATTTGAATTCTTTATACTTATCTGACTGTTCTTGGCACAATAGATGAATCCACATTGTTAACACTGAAGCAAATTACAAATATCAACTTATTTAGCATTACATGTAAAGAATAGGTTTCGATCCTGTCCTTTGCTTCAGGCACTAAACCTTTGCTACTGAGACCAAGTTCATTTGTCTCACCATAAAGATAATAATAGGATTGTTTTTTTAGAGTCACTCCACCGTACTGGCACATTCCATCATGGGTAAGGAGCCAGTGCCCTAAAGTTCCAAGTGCAATACATTATTTTAGTTACACATATGGCCAGTTGCTGTTCTAGCTTTTGAATAACAGCACACGTGACACAACCACAAACTCAGTAACTGGCATCTTCAACAGAAATAGCACATCAAAAACAAAACAAGAAGAATGTGACACAATCACATCAAAGGCCTAATCTGGTACAATTTTACAACAATCTCTACTTAAATGTTTCAGGAAGGGAAAGAGTTGAAAATACTGTTCTTCAATCTCTGTTATTATGCAGCAACTGCTATGTGAAACCAACCTAGAATTAAGGAGAAATTTCCTAACAGTGAGAACATTTAATCAGTGGAATGGCTTATCTTCAGAATTTGTGGGTGCTCCATCACCAGCGGTTTTTAAGAACAGACACTTTGTCCATAATGGTATAGGGTCTCATTCTTGGGCAGGGAGTTGAATTAGAAGACACCCCGCCCCAAGGTCCTCTGTTATTCTGTTTTCTAAAAAATACTCTGCTTCTGATTGGGCCATTCTATGTAGACAGTGAGATAGAATGGGCAGATAGGCAGATACATACATAAAGAATCGACTTACGTTTCTTCTAAAGCGATCTAAAATAGCGAGTTTCCTCAATTATACTTTAGTACATTTAGTTTAGATATATGCATCATTTGGGCTGAAACCAGGTTGTGAAGCAAGATGGGACAATTCAGAGCAGATTTTTGTTCATTCAAGATGGAAGAAAAGATTTGAATTTGTTCCAAACAGATTTTAGGTTGCTATAAATTCTGGCACTTTTTTTGAAATTCTGCTGCATAGAAGGGCACTATTGTATGAATTTATGATTTCATTAAATGTTACAATACTTTTTACATCCATAGATCCAGAACTAATGAAAGATTCCATGACAGCAATCCTACACAACACACCTGGTTTAGCCAAATACATTAAGATCGAAACACCCAAGATCATGGACCTCATTCTCTTCCTCACTACCTACTTTCCATTTGATGGGAAAATATACCAACAAATCAGAGAAACACCCATGGAATCACCACTCTTAGGATTTAAAGCAGAGACCATAATGCTGCAACTAGAAACCATAGCACTCCACAAATACAACCAAAAGTATGGCTCCAGTATGTAGCTGGAACTTCACCATAATAAAAAAGGGTACAACAAGACATGAAACAATCAATAACATCTTCAAAGAAATAAAATTCACAAGGGAAGAAGAAAACATACATACTATCCTTCCTGCATATCCCCATCAACAGAGAAACAAGAGCAAATTAGAAATGCAAATTTATAGAAAACAACCTATATACAAGAGCTTTATTATCAAAGTGACAACCTAACCTACCACAGGAGTAGCTGTGTTAGATGAGTACTAATACACTGCAGCAACCCAGAACACCACAAAAAAGGAAACAGATCATCTATACAACATTTTCCAACAAAATGGTTGCCCATGTAACTTTATCAAAAAGTGCCGGAGTACTTAACCACTATAGCACAACCAGCAATAAGCAATAAAAAGGATAACACTACTGTACATCAGAAATATTTCAGAAACAGTCAACAGATTATTGCAGCCACACTCATTACTATAACACACAAACCAATTAAAACGCTCCAAAATATCTTAAGTAAACTTAGAGACCGAATAGCCTAAGAAGAAAAACAGGACCCATCTACTACATACAGTATAAGATCTTTAACAGCCACTATATAGGATAGATCAGCAGAAGACTAGCAGAGTGCATCCATGAATATCAACTAGCAGTCAGAAGACTCAATGAAAACTCCTTACTTTTACAACACCTGGACAGACTCAAACATGTTTTCAACTGGGAAACTGAGTATCCTAGACCAAATTTAATCCAAAAATTCTAAGAGGTTCCTGAAAATGTGATATTTAAACCAATCAGCCATCAATAAACACATAGAAATAAACCATATTTACATATCATTTAAAAGAGATAATAATAAAAAGCTAAGAAGAAAGCAAGAACACCAGAATACATCCTCTCCAGCAGCCAACACTCAGGTAAACAGTGGTGAACACCAGGCACACAATCAAATAGAAAACAATACCCTACCAAGTATTGGTAGTTCCTACCAAGGAACTACCAAGGACAAAACCAATACCCCCACAGAAACTGGCAGGCAAGCTACTACATATAAATAGGGAACAAATCCCATAGTGATGATGTTATCTAGTTGTGTAATGAAACATCTGCAAGCATCCAAGTTTAGAGAGCAGCAAAAATTCTACAGTCCCACCTTGAACTACATATACTGTATTCTCTTCTATTGGAAATGTGTTAATGCATTTGAGTGATGAATAATATTTACAAAATAGTGGCTACTTAGTTTATTCTCTTTCCTCAATTCCTGGTAAGTCACAGTATTTAGAAAATTGTACAATCAGTTCTTATTGCATAACTGCCTTCCTTATACTGTCTTCAATCTAGATGTAAAGGCTACCAATATTATAAATTTCATTATATCCAAACCAATTGTTAAAGAAACAGGCTTTTAAAAAATAAGATTTTAAAGAGGTGAAACTTGAAAAAAATTGTTTGGAATTTTACATTCTTCTGGCTCATTTTCAAAATACATAACTTAATAGTCTTAAAACAACCATTTTTGAGAATTTCAATTGGAAGACTAGTCTTCAACATTGCATCACCATATATTGTGACATAAAATCGGCTGTGTAAAAACATGCCTCTGATTAGGTCCTTTATATGGACATGAAGATGACCCTTTATGGATAGAATAATAAATAAAAATAGCTTCTGTTTCTTTTAAAACCATCTAACATGGTGAATTTTGTCAATTTTCAAATTATTTTGCCATTAATTATATTGCAAAACGCAAAATGCTTATACTTTTAGATAGACATACTCATATATACATCTCCTCAAGAAAATTACCTTTCACCATCTTATTGAATAGGAACTCTAAAGCAAAGATACAAAGTTAATATGGAGAAATGCCAGAGAACAGACAAGACAATTATCTTTCATGTCCTTTAAAGATTTAGAGGATGTTTGATGTTAAACTATCATAAAATAAACTCTTGTTTTACATGCTAAAATTATTAAACTTGAAGTAAGAGACATCTTCTGTACCTGAAAAATGTCTAGATTTATACTGTACATACTGAGATGAGAAGAAAGATTTAATGTATTGTGTGGAGTAATTACACAAATGAATATGAGCTATTTCCTTCCTTACTGACACTGTTTTCTGATTTCATCTAGATTTTTTTTATGGTCCTTGGGAGATGTCCTTTATTTTTTGTTTATTTTTAGAGTATTAAGCCTAAAGATTATTTTAAGAGTCTAGACTACATTTTAACATAGCAAAGTGATCTGAGAGAGTTCCAGGGTCTGCAATAAAAGTATATTGACTAATGTAGTCCTGGATTGTCTAAAAGGTAACGGTAAAGGTTCCCCTTGCACATATGTGCTAGTTGTTCCTGACTGTACAGGGCGGTGCTCATCTCCGTTTCAAAGCCGAAGAGCCAGCACTGTCCAAAGACGTCTCCATGGTCATGTGGCTGGCATGACTAAATGCCGAAGGCACATGGAACGCTGTTACCTTCCCACCAAAGGTGGTTCCTATTTTTCTACTTGTATTTTTACATGCTTTCAAACTACTAGGTTGGCAGAAGCTGGGACAAGTAAAGGGAGCTCACTCCATTACGTGTCTCTAGGTATTCGAACTGCCCACTGCTGACCTTTCTGATCAACAAACTAAGTTTGTTAGCTACTGAGCCACCTTGGGTTGTCTAATTATGTCCCAAATTTTATATATATATAAAAACAAATGTCTGAATCTCAGAGCTGCCAGACAGTTGGTAGTGAAATCATCAGTATATAATGAGTCAGAATGAGGCAGAGAGTGAGATAATAAGAAACGATCATTAGTGAGAATCTTAGCTCATTGTTGCACTGCTCTGCCAACATGATTTTATACTTTCACATAACTCAGTTGTGATTTGCATTTTCATCATGTGAAAATATGAAGGGGAAAGAACTACTCATTCTCTGAACAAATTATTCATATCTCTCTTTTTAAGTTGTGAAGCAGTGACAATATATCATGTCGTTGATTTATGCATAAGGGCAAATACTTTGATTAAGAAGCAGTGGCTTTGCTGTAAATATAAGACTAGGCCTAATTAAAAAGATTTCCCCAGTAGCAATCTAAACCCATTATAGAACGGTCAAGAAAATGTGCCTCTTTCCTAAAGCTACCAAGATGTTACAGAAAACTCTTTTCTGCTCTACACTGGTCTTTGCAAACATATGTTGTGGCCCTAACTTTTCACATACTGAAAGATGGATGACAATATGGTGATTCTAGACAAGGTACTGTTTGTAACATTTCCATCTCTTGCACAATAATTTTATAAGGAACTAGTCAAGATCGGCTTCCAGTTGTCATTCTCCTATTCTTTTCTTTCTTTTTGCTTAACCAATAGTGAATTTGGTGTCCTTTTCAACAGATCAGCAGTGTATTTTTTTTTAATTCTTTCAGGAATTGGGAGGATCTTCCAGCCAGAGATGAAGCATGCTTGCCTGGCAAAATTCACCGGAAGCAGAACTGTCTCTCTTCTGTGCCTCTATTCTCTTGTGCACCAGGGGGCAGGATTTAGCCATCAGCAATCTTGGGGTCTCATCCCCCCCCCCACCACCATCACAGTCTCACATGCTTGAGTTACCATTTTAGTTTTAAGAAATGTCCCAGTAGTTTAGAGATTAACTTCTTGCCTATTTAGTTTGGAGTGTATACAGTGAAATTATCTGTGGCTTCACTGGCAGAGCTCATTGTTGTTACTGGGCCTGACTCTCAAATAATGGACAGAGGAGTCTAGTTCTCCTGTATTTTTTGGGACAAAAAGGAGCTCTCTCAAGGATAATCTGCATGTAACAGTCCACGAGATTGTCTCTGCATCTGTTAAGGTCATTTCTTTGCTGAAGCAAAGCTGAGTGTCTAACTAACTTTCCGAAAAGAACAAGCAAAGTCTTGATTATTCTAGGCAGTTATTATGCATATTTGCAGCCTAAAAGTTGTGCTTCTTTTATTTCAGCATGGGTTCATGCTTGTCAGGCACACTTGTAATATGATCACTTCTGAAAATGTAATCTCTCAGGGAACCTAATGAATTTTATAACAGTCTGTCTCAGTGTGTGTGGTTTATTCTTCTTTGATACAATCCTGTGCCAAAATAAGTAGACAGCTATTGCTAAGAATAATACAGCAAATTCTTGTCTTCCTCAGATGTCCCTTGTGTTGGGTCCTGAAGAAATCCAATACTGGTTTTAGTATGTTTACAATAGTCTACAACTGCTCTCTAACTCACTTACTCCCTAACAAGGATGATGCAAAGAATAGATGTGGATTGATACTTCTACTTCTGGTTCATCTCTTTTGAATCATTATTTCAGTTTTATACTAAGTCATAGATGTTTTAATATTTTTAAAATGTATAATTAGGCTGAAAACTTGTACATATTTTTAGTTATATCAATACATTTATATGTGTTGCGTTTTCATCCAAATGTAAGAACAGATTCCATTTTAGATTTTTTTTAAAAAAGGTAGGTAACAAAAATGCAAATTGCTTTAGTTGAAAATAAGCAATTCATGATTTATTTTTGAATTCACAATTCTTTAAACCTATGAAAGCATACTAAAAACAAGATTTACACACATACAGTTAGCAGTGGCAACACTTGGCTGACCTTATTTGACTATGGAAGCTAATCAGGGGCTAGCCCATTTAGTATTTGAATAATAACCAAATCTAAGAGTCAGTTTGATCAAGTGATTAAGGCATCAGGCTAGAAACCGGGAGACTGTTAGGGTTAGGGTTAGAATCCTGTCCTGCCTTAGGCATGAAAACAGCTGGGTGACTTTGAGCCAAACATTCCCTCTTAGCTCAACCCACCTCACGGGGTTGTTGTTGTAGGAAAAAGAGGAGGAGGAAGGATTATACGTATGTTTGCCACCCTATTTATAAAAATACCAAAGATGGGATATAAACTAACTAGCTAACTAACTAACTAACTAGAGCCATGTGGAGCAGTGGTCAGAATGCAGTACTTGAGGGCTAACTCACTGCTCACTCCAGGAGTTTGAGTGCCATTGGCTCAAGGTTGACTCAGCCTTCCAAGGTTATGTAATTTTGGCAATATAGTGTAAGTTCCCCTTTTTTGTAAATGTGTGGCACAACACTGTTTCATAATATGCTCCTCCTTGACCACTCCCCCCCATGGATGTTTCCAGCAGTGCTGGTTTCCCTTATTTATATAGGTTCTATTGGAAAGTGCAGTTGGTTTGTTGATGCCAATTTGAGTAGTTGCTCAATGAAATTTATCATCTCTTCAAGTATTTTCCATCAGGGGGTTTGGAGAATAATATGTCTCTAACTCTTCTTTTAGAATTTGATAAACATCTTGTTTTGGAACACAAGTGAAAGAAAGTAAGAATTATTTTCTGATTGGGCCTTAGTTAATTATTTTGCTGTTAGATTACTAAATAGACTATATTTTACTAAGGAGTGTATTATATTGTGTATAAAACAATAATAGGTTATTTATATTTATAATTTATGTGAGTTTCATTTATAAAGAAGGAAGGAAAGATGTCTGTCTTTGTGTAGGATTTTTATTGAAACTTAAAAAAAAAGAAACATTAAAGAATAATACAGTCTAGTATACAGTAAGCTGGTAAAAAAAAGGAGGAGAGCAAAGAAAAAGCAAAAATGCAAGAAAAGAAAAACATAGAAAAATAGAAAAGAAAGAAGATACAAAGAAGTATCTTCCAATTTTCTTCATAAGTACAATTATAGTCTCCATTCTCTAAAATTGCCTCAGAAGGCTTTAGTTACATGCATTCTTTCTCTAATCTATTCTGTATAATCATCAAAGCAATAAATTAGAAATTCATTTTTTTTGTTTTTACTAAATAATCGACAAGAGGTTTCCAGTAGATAATTTTTCCTAATCAAAGAATACCATAATCAAAGCATAGCCATCACAGCAAAATCTGTCAATTTCACCACCAATCTCCCATGATGGGTTTTCTAGCTGCAAGTGTCTTGTTGCTTGTAGCTGGATCTTTTGCTGAACTAAAATTTGAATTACCTTGTTTCAAATCTTATTGCTTTTAATTCTTGAATCTCAGATTCCAATTAAATTCACCCATCTTTGAACACTGAATTTGAAGATGTTGGTGAACTGTACAGGTTTAGTAAGGAGCATATGAGATGCAGTTTGGTGTAGTGGTTAAGACACCAGGCTAGAAATCAGGAGGCTGTGAATTCCAGTCCCACCTTAGGAACAAAATAAGCTGGGTGACCTTGGACTAGTCACTTTCTCTCATCCCTAGGAAAGAGGCAATAGCAAACAATTTCTGAAAAAGCTTACCAAGAAAACATTAGGGACTTCTCCAGGCAGTCTCCAAAATCAGTCACGATTAACCAGAAAGTGGGGGGGGGGGGGTTTGAGTGTATACTGTATGACACTGATATATTTTTAAAAATGTATACGTAAAGATTCTGCTCAATTTCAGACTACATAGCAAAATGGGAATTAAATACAAAATCACCATCATTCCTTTGCAAAAGGCAGCTTTACTTGGAAAAGCTTACACCCTGCCATGATATCTCTATACCATCAAACAACAACATCTACCTTTCCGAGGTTCTTGGGAAGAATTCAATAGGTGGATAAAAATGCCAAATCCAGTCTAAACATCTGGCTGACTCTGCGACCAACAACAACAACAACAACAATAAGCAAAGGATGATGGTTACAAGTACCTAGACATATTGGAAGCAGATAACATCTTGAATGGAAAAGTCAAAGAGTCAACGCATTAGGAAGGTCCGCAAAATATTAAAATCAAAGCTGAATGCTGGAAACATAATTAAAGCCATTAACACATGGCAATTCCAGTGATACGCTACTCAGCTGGAATCATCAACTGGACTCTGGCTGAACTAGAAAATGTGGACCATAAAACACGCAAACTTTTGAATATGTACCATGCTTTACATCCACGAAGTGACATCGACAGGTTGTACCTGCCAAGAAAAATGGTGGGCATGGGGCTATTGCAAATCCATCAAACTGTAAAAGAAGAAAAACGAAGTTTGAATGATTATGTGAACCAAAGTACAGAAAAATTGCTGCAGGCTGTGAAAACGGAGAACAGCATAAAAACAACAGAAACAAAGGCAGAATATAAGAAAAAACAGCTGGATGACAGATTAAATAGATGGAAAACCAAAGCTTTGCAAGGACAGCACTTGAAAAACATTGAAGGAAAATGTGATGACAACTTGACATGGACATGGCTTAAGATGGGAACTATCAAGAAAGAAACAGAAGGTTTAATACTGGCTGCTCAAGAACAAGCACTACAAACTAACGCCATGAAAGTGAAGATACAAAAATCCACTGACAACCCAAATTGTCAACTTTGTAATAACAAAGTTGAAACTGTTTCACATTTAATATGTGAATGCAGCATAATCGCACAAACTGATTACAAAGTTAGATATGACCGAATTGCTAACTTAATCACTGGTCATTATGTAAAAAATATGATTTACCTGCATCCAGAAAGTCATGGGAACATAAAGTGGAAAAAGTTATCGAAAATGAGAAGGTGAAGATCTTGTGGGACTTTCGAATACAAATGGATCTTCATTTGGAGCACAACACGCCAGTTATCATGGTTGTAGAGGGCCGAAGTGTACAGTTTATTGATATCGCTATTCCTGGAGATGCCAGAGTCGAAGAAAAAGAACTAGAAAAAATAATGAAATATTGCGACCTGGCCATCGAAACTACACGGCTATGGATGAAGCATGCAAAATGATACCCATTGTCATCAGGGCACTTGGCATCATGTCCAAGAATTTTAAAAGATACATCAACAAATTGCAGCTTCCTGCAATAACACCAGCGGAACTGCAAAAAACTGCGCTACTCAGAACATCTTATATTTTAAGAAGGTACTTGGTTGATACCTAGGACGCTGGCAGCAAACCGTAGCAACCATTAGCACCAGTCACTGGTATTTGTAATGCATTTTTGAATGTTCAGTTGGCTGAGTTTCATGTTTAATGAATAAAGTTAATAATAATAATAATAATAATAATAATAATAATAATAATAATAATAATAATAATAATAATAATAATAATAATAATAATAATAATAATAATAATAATTCAATGTATGACATTCCCATTACATAGTAACAGAGAATTTAGCAGTGAACTTTCCCTCACATCATTATGGAATTTGAAGTCTGGCATATCTGGAGGGTACTACATTGTGTTAAATTTGGCACACATAAAGTAAAAATAGATTATAGGCATCTATTATATTATTGTTCGATATATTGGGAACAAATAACTGGAAGCAAATTTCCATTAAGCATCTATGTAGCAATGTATGAATGTCTACTTTTTACCCATGAAGAGGTACAAGACTGTAAGTGCATTCCCCTCGTTATGAAAAAAAATATCCCCAAAACCTCCTGTAATGTGTGAAAGGCAGTCCCCAGAGAATTCTAAGTGATTCATGGCTTCTTGCTTGCATTCCTGTGGATACCTGAATACAATAGGAACTTAGCTCCTGGTACCTGGTATACTTTTTGTGGTGTATTCTGAAGCACTCTTGTTGATATCTTTCCTCTTTCTCTTCCCTTTGATAACGTGGGATTTTCACTGTGATGACAGCTCACTGTTACCACCCTTATGTGGCAGATAAACACAAAGGCTTGCAAAAATCCTCCCTCAGGAGATGATGTGTGTATTTTGGCAGCATTTTGCGCCAAACATTATTCAACTCTTTGGAAATCTTTCAGAAATTATTTATTCAAAAAAGTTTTAAACAGTCTTTTAAGAGCATCAGCTTGTCTGTAGTCCTGGAAATGCCATTAGGGGTCTGTGTGACTCAATTTATGACTCAAAACAACTGACCATTTTATCCTTCAAAGCACATTTTTATTTCTATCCTCCGGTGGAAGAAAAATCCCAGCAAACTAGCTTCTGTCCTTCAGAAGAATTATTAGGCCATCTCTGCTACATTTAAACACCCAATATGTATTTGCTTTCACATGTTACACCAGAATAATGTAATATGTTTTTTTTATTACTGACAAACACTTCCGAGTAGGATTGATTTGGGAGAGGAGGATATTTTGCATAATTGCTACCATACCACAAACAGCAAAATTAGGGGAAAAGGAGAGAAAACTGAATATGTTGAATGTGTTCATATGCATTCTGCTGGATCTTAGCATGGAAGAATTTAAAGATAGGATATTTACATGCAGGGATAGTATATTTATACATGTAAGGCCTATATAAATAATGTCTATTTGCTATTTATTTATTCAATTTATACCCTACTTTTCTATCCAAATGCTAAGGCAGCTAGTACTTCTAAAGCCACAAATGACAACATACTTTGAAAAAAAAAACACTTGATGTTAAAATGGGTTTAGGGATTAAATCTTTAAAGCCAGATGAAAGAGATTTTGCAAGAGAAATGAAAGTCAAGTCTACAAAATATATATGAATGGTTTTTTTTTTAAATGTTCATTTTTATTATGAATAGGAAAACATGTTTTAGAAGTATTTACAAATAGTTATGTTACATACCAATGCTGGAGCCAGAATTGCTTACAGGCTTGGTCCTTGGACCAAAGAGAGGTTCCCTTTGAATGGAGGAGAAGGAAGGCCAACATATTTGGAGATTTCCAATTCCATTCCACCTTTCATGTCTTATCTTTCATGTTACTCAATGAATCAACCAGACTTCTCTTTCAGAAGGTATAAGGGGAGAAAAAAAAGCAGGATCATGAAGTTCCTTCTCCACAGACTGAAAATCATGACACAAAAAATGAAGATTGCAGAATAAATGAATAAATAAAATAAAGTCAAACTCAGTTTGTAGCAACCTTGTCCAAGCAACTATCCGGGCAATGGTATACTGCAGGGGTGTCCAAACTTGGGAACTTTAAGACTTGTGGACTTCAACTCCCAGAATTTGGACACCCCTGGTATACTGTATGGAAATGGTTTGCCATAATCTGCTTTAGTCTCACTAGAGCCCTTGATTACTCTCAGCCATCTCTTATCCAAGTACTAACCAAGCCCGATCCCGTTGGTTTCTCTACTCAGATAATCAGTAGGTGCTGCTGCTGCTACCTACCAAGAAGCAACAAATAGAAATAAAGAAGCAAGTTCCCATCCTTTCTTCATTTGGCTTTGGAATACAATGTCTGTGAAGGTTTGGAGAATAAGGTTGTGGGCAATCCTGCACTGCTTGGCTAAGTTATTTGTCTCTTCTGCTCTTCCCTTCTGTTTCTTAGCCAGCTTCACAAATTCCAGTGGGTTGGCAGCGGGGTTAGGCTGGCCACCACAAAACTCAATTGGTCATTCCTCTGCTTTTGCCTTTTTGTCCATACAAGGAAGGTACGCTTTGCAGGATAGCCACTGGGTGGACTGGTTTATCAATATCTGCCTTTTCCTTTTAAGGATTGATGCCTTCTCACTAGTCCTGGGCCTTTTCTTTTCTTGCCTAGATGTATGCCTATAACGATTCCTTCAGTCCTCCTTCCCATATTGACTCTAAACAGGTTCTCCCCCCCCCTTTTTTTTTGGTACTATGATGTTATAAATAACCAAATCAATAGAGAACAGGTTGTTCTTTTTTCTTCTGTAGGACAATGGAAATGTAGCAAGCAAGAACTGATAATCCAGCTTCATAGAAACAAAATAGCAATGTTCTCATAGTGGCACTTAAAGATGTTTTAAAAACAGAAAAAAAGGGGGAGGAAGCTTTTCAAGGGGAGTGGGGAATTAAAGGGAACTTGCTTCACCCAATCTGGGCAGACACTGAAAGGATATCCCCTGGGAGACCCTTTGAAAATAAGCATGACTTTCTATGGTTGAGGATACTTCAGTATCTTCTTAAGCCCTTGTATCAATTGCAAGACTGGAAGGCTTAGCTCAGAAGATAGTTTTGAATTTAAGTTGAAAATCATACACAAGGGTGTATGATGCATTTGCAATGGTCTGGGAGTGGGTGGAGAACATTCATCATCCATTCCTGTACTCAGGAACTAGTGAATGGCCCTCACTGGTGATGGGCCAAAAAGAAAGAGCAGATCTGCCTTGTATCTGAAACCTGAGTGTGCCTTTTACATTTGACTGAATTATTAAAAACTAAGTAGCACTTCAATATCTAAGTATAAAACAGTTCATTTTAAGTTTTCTTGAGAACTCATCTTTTGAGAGGTTATGTGAGCTAATGGAAGATTCTGTCATGTACAAATCCTCATTTAATCCTGCATTTGTTTATACATATAAATGCCCATGCATTTATCAAATGAAAAAGGAAGAAACTCATAGAATTAGGGATTGGTATTTGTTTATTAATTCATTCTACTTTTTAACTTAAAAGTGAACCCTTCTCCTCTGTACAGTACACTCCTATGTAACTTGAAAATAAGATGCTTGCACAAAATAATTTCCTATCTGGAATCAGGCCAAAGAAAAGTTGTATGCCAAAACATTGTAACAATTAGTGTATAATCTCATGCATCCCAAATATCATTATATTTCTCTCTTTGAAGATGAAGGAAGAATTCAGACTAGATGGAGGTGGGGGAATAACAACAGAAATTCCCCACCAATGTCTAGGCCCAAATCTTACAAAAGCCAAGGAACCCTAGCACTGGAAAGTCTTAAAAAGAAATGATTTGTGCACATGGAGTGAATTAGGAGAGCCTGCCAACTCTAAATGCAGCCTTCTTATTTTCAACTTGAGTAAGTTGAGAATTTACACATATTCCTTCTCATTTCCAACAATAGAAAAAACAGTCAACTCAGCCAGAAAGGAGATGGAGAAGATACAAATATCTCTCTGTTCTCACTTCCTTCTTGCTAGTCTATCAGTGATAGGGCATTGCAAATGTTGAAGTGTTCCTAGACACTAAATGGGGAGGGGAGCGCAAAGAAGGTTTTTATATTTTCATTGCAAAGCGGTGCTTTGCATCCAAGACCGTTCATTGCGACATCACTAGTTCCACAGAATTAGAGAGAGCTGGGAGGAAGTAATGTGTCCTTACCTGTTAGAACTGCTAAATTATTTGATCAAGGCTGTGAGTACCATTTTCAGCTATTACCATTAGAACTGACACTTTCCCTGAAGGCCACACCACTTTGAGTGAAAAAGAAGTGGAAATAGTCTCACTGTAACTTCCCCAACTGCCAGTTAGATCACAAACTGTCTGTATGAAAGCCATACAATTCTTCCTGATTGTTTCTATGTTTTTTACCAGCTTTTCCAGCTGCTTCACCCCCTGCACACAAGCGTCGTCTGCTTGGAACAGGAAATATGGATGAAACAGAAGCAAAGGAACATTTAAATGAATTTTAAGAATATTTGCTAACCCAGCAGTCTACTTAGGCTATAGAGCAATCTCCACGGGGAGATGGTGGGAAGCCCCAGTGGCTGACTCATTTAAAACTAGACACAGGATAACACAATTGAGAACACACAGTAGGAAACTATCCTGCTTGGCAGAAACAGCTTGGATGACTACATGTAATTTTTATACTGAATTTCCAAAAGACTATGAAAATATGAGGAGATGAAAACACTAGACTTCCAGATTTTTGGAAAAAATAGTCACTGAGAATTCTGGCAAAAAGCCATTCAGAGAAAACATCCAGTTCTTTCCTCCTTTGCTTTATCTACAAACTAAGAAAAACATACATTTTGGGACTGCTTTGTCATCCAATCAGTTGCATCAATCTTTTCCAAATTACAGTCTCTGCTTTGATACAAACTTAATTTATGCAAGCTGCTCAAATTCACTGTATTTCTTTCCCATATGTAAAATCGGAATGGTGATATTTTATTTCCATTTTATTGGTATTTCTTTGACTTCCTCAGAATACATTTATTGTATGCCACATTGAAACATTACCAATTTCGAAGCCAGTCAATTACAATGCCTAAAAGTGTTAGATGATTAAACAGCATTCTAAGACTCTTGACAAATGCAAACTTTCCAGGGACATTCAGGAATATCTGTTTTCTTATTTTCCATTTCTATTGCCATTTTCAGGGTAAGGAAGTAGAAGTGGTTTCTCCAGTCAGGCTGCTTGTCTAAGTGAATCTCCATAAAGATTCTCCTGATCATTATGAAGCTGCCATCTTTATTGATGACCACCTGTACTGATGGGCAGGGTGGGCCATCATATCAGACTGCTTATAAACTCTATCCCATATGGAAGAACCTCGGTGATAGAACACCCATCAGGAGCACAAAGCTACCACCATCTGCAAGAGAGGGTCAACCTCATGATCTCCAGAAAACGTATCCACTTGGAAACCATACAATCTCTAGATATAACTGAAACTGAAGTCTGATTCAAGGCAGGTCAGATTCAAAGCACTGTGTCAGATCAGTAGGGCTCCCTAAATATTTGTGGCTTCAACAGTAAATAATTCTACAGTATTTACCTTCAGTGTGATGCAGTGGCTCGGATGATTGATTCAACAGGGAAATCTAGGTTGAAGTCCACCTTTAAGCATTGAGCCACTTGAGACAGGAGCTGTCTTTTTCAGTCTAGTCTATCTCACAAGGTTGATATTATAGTAATTTAATGTATGAATGACCTTGGGGAAAGAAGGGAAGAGATGCTGCTTAGGAAACACTCAGACAAGAGATGCTGGAACCCATAGTCTCTTAACAGTCAGAAAAAGAATTTAGGAAAGACCCATCCTAAAGGATCAAGCAGTTAAAAGTGAAGGCGGGAAGTTTGTGTCTTCAGATTTGCAAGATTATGTTAACGTAGCCTTAGATTATCTTCTCATAAGCTTCAACTCAACACTGAACTAATGTATATTTAAACCTGTTTTGTCTAAACGAGAAGCTTCCAAGTTTTTCATTATTCAGAGGCTGGAGATTTCTAACATTTTTAGTCACATAATTGGATAAACTAAGGTGATTTATCATTTAAATTACTGCAGTTTGGCTGATCAGTTCCTCAAGTAATTCCTTTATATATGAACCTATAGAATAGCAATTATAAGCATTCTTTAAGTAGATGGGAATTGTACTTCAGGAGATTTTGGCAGCCAAGAGATGCACTGTACAAAGTATAATGTGAATTGGCTTGGCAGAGCATAATATCAGCTCTAAAGTAATACAATCTGACGTTTAATATTTTGTTGATAGTATAATATTTTATACTTTAATTTTTGTATATTAAAGTAAGATATTTAGTTTAATGTAGTAATAATAGTATATTAAATGTATGTAGAGTACTTTGCCAAAACTTCTCAGGAACTTGGGAGTTCCAGCAGAAGGCCTAGTGGAACTGCATACAGCTTTTGCCCATTCATGAGTAAAACGGAGTGAGCTCCCTTTACTTGTCCCAGTTTCTGCCAACCTAGCAGTTCGAAAGCATGCAAAAATGCAAGTAGAAAAAATAGGAGCCACCATTGGTGGGAAGGTAAAAATGTTTCATGCGCCCTTGGCGTTTAGTCATGCTGGCCACATGACCATGGAAACGTCTTCAGACAGTGCTCGCTCTTTGGCTTTGAAACAAAGATGAGCACCATCGCCTAGAGTCAGGAATGACTAGCATGTGCAAGGGGAACATTTACCTTTACTAGGTAAAATGAAGCAAAATTGTACCTGAGTAACCAGGTATATATATCCCTCATATATTCACAGGACTTATTGGATGATTTCCTCTTTCTTAAAGCCTCATGACCTACTACGGTCTGCTACTTGAAACAGGTAACCTATTTACCAATTCCAAGAAGAAATTGGTTACTTCTCCGGAACTTGCATCAAAAGTACTGCTCAAGAATAGAAAGCAATAAACACGGCACCTTGGCTACTTTGTTTAACAAACACTAATGATATCATTAAGTTGCATTACACATGGCAAGGAAGTTTAGTCTGCTAAATCCTACTCTAGTGTGGACTTGACCACAGAGATTATTCCTTGATAATTGATGGTGTTGATCAGAGTAGGCATGGACAGCAAGATAAAATTTCAGTATGTAAGGACATCAAACATGAACATGAATAATAAAAAAAGACCATTGGTCAGTGAGTTTATAATTGAGGAGCAGATGTATAGCTTCTGCTAATAAAGCTACCATGTGGATTTTGGTAACAGGCAATTTTCAGTGACTTTAATGTTTTCCCTAAAGAATTTAAAGAGCATCAAATGGAAATGTGATACGAATATTTTTAAAGTATACCAAATTGCATGAATGAGATCTAATTTGGTTTCATGAATGTTCTTATTTTAAAACTAAATATATTAAAATGATAAAGTTCGGGAAGATATGAAATAATCTAGAACAAGGGTACATTTTACAATCAGCATTTCAGAGAAGAAATGTTAGAAGTGTTTATGATTATTATGACAACAATATCCGCTTTGTGCATTTTGTAGCTATAATGAAAAAGGTTCATCCAGATTTCAATAAACTAAATTTAAAAAACACCTCTTGAATTAAAATCTTATCCTAGATTTCTTTTGGAATTTGTTTCTGCATTAGTCCAGCGAAGAAACAAATTTCTATTGTCTTAACACAAGCATTCATAACAAAAATGAAATAGATCACAAGAATTTACTTAGACCCTTATACACTGTGAACCCAGTCCATTTTTTAAAAAAATGTAAACAGTGCAATTATTATGTGGACAATCAGAGAGAAAAAGAATCTACACCTATTTCAAGGGTTTCTTTTCCCAGAGCTAACTCTACAATTAGGTGGAAGAAGATAGTTACTTCATGCAACAGATATGCATGAAGAGAGTGACGGGGCCTTTCCTGCGTGATTTAAGCCAGACTGCTGCCTTCAGATTTTGTGGAGGATGATATCCCCTTGCAATCGCATAAGAAAGACTCGATTGCCAGAAAAATCAACTTTGGTATTCAGAATGGGAATCATGCCATCTTGTTCCTGAAGCAAAACACCATAGGCAGGCTTTGCTTTGATCCCCCACAACAGCTTTGTGGAACTTAATCTAGGGCTCTCACTGCTCTGGCTTTAACAGGAGATTTGACTGTGAAAGCCTCACAGAGAACAAGATTCCCAGTCCTACTGAACATGGGACTTCTGTGCACAGAGGAATCTAATATTATTAAAGGAGAAAAATGTTTGGACTAATCCCTGACTTACAACCATTCATTCACTGAGTTACACTGGCACTGAAAGAAGTTACTTATGACCGTTTTTCACACGTACAATAATTTCCGCATCCTCATGCTCACATGATCAAAATTCAGACACTTGGCAACTGGCACGTATTTATGACAGTTGCAGTGTCACGAGGTCATGTGATCACCCTTTGCAACCTTCTGACAAGCAAAGTCAATGATTCATTAAACAACCATCTTACTAACTTAACAACTGCACTGATTCACTTAACAATTATGGCAAGAAAAGTCGTAAAATGGGGTAAAACTCACTTAACAACTGTCTTGCTTAGCAACATATATTTTAGGCTCAATTGTGGTCATAAGTAGAAGTAGTAAAAACTTGCTAGCTTCTGCAAAATACTATATCGCATAATTGTCATTATTATGTAAAAAAGAAAAGCATGAGCACAAATAAAATCCTAGGCATAATTTAACTAGTTTTTTCACTTACTGTTTTTATAAATATATATATATATATATATATGGAACCAAAATTTGTTCTCAGTATGTTAACAAACTAGCAAGTCCATTAAAAGTAATATTAGCTTGAAGTACATATAACTAGTCACAAAAGAGGTCCAAACCAATTATTTCTGAAACAGAATGGATGTTTGCTAGCAGCTGGCTTGTAATATGAGAAATATTACAGCCTTGCTTTTATATGTTCTACCAGTTAAAGAGCAGGTTATTGGATGTCCTCTGGCAGGTGCTGATGGATTAAGGTGGTCACTGATAAAGTCCAAAATTTAAATTAGAGGTTTTTGTGTGCATAGCTAGAATGAAAATGATCTGTAGGCTTAATTCCTCTGATTTAATAGGAGGTTTAAAAGTATTGGTTTATTTCCCACTTAGCATATTTGCAAAACAGTAGTTTGTAAGCCAGTAGTCTCTTAGGAATATTTTAGATGAACAACAAACAGTGTATAGACATTCAAATATATTTGTTTTTTCAGTACCCATAAGATTTGATAAATATATAGATTAGTATACTACTAAGTATATTTCAGAAATTGATCCAAGTGTTTTCATTTGAAAGTATAGTCGGGGGTTTTAACATTTTAAAAGATTGTCATAGAATTGAATTATTTTTCTTGCAGTTTTACAGAAAGTAATTTTTAGACAGAAAACTGGTTATCAGGTTATAGGTGCCAAAAACAAATCTATTCATATTCAGAAATAAATACTACTAAATTCTACACTTACAGGTAATTTTAGCCTAAACCTTCTCACAGTCTAAGTAACTGAACTTATCCCCAAGAAATGGGGAAATTCAGATGAATTAATTCAATTCAAATTTCTAAACCGAGTCTCTAAAAGAGTGTAAACCACCATCAAAGTGGACAATTATGAATTAATTCAGATATTTGAAAATATTTTGTCTATGCATATGTCTGTCTCTCTAATCTGTTCCAGTATCTGAATCAGATTTGATTAAGTTTCCCCATTAGTCAGGAACAAATTGAATTGAGAATTCTAGTCAGGTCAGTTTTATCCACATGCCCCTCATATCATCTTGGCATTTTCTCTATTGTAAGGCAAGAGTTCTTCTCTTAAATGGAAACTCAACACTACAGCACCCACTACACTACCAATAGAAATGTCTCAGGATTGCAAAACTATTTAAGTAAGGGTGATTTCAGCTCACCTTTGAAGGATACCTATGTCATGGCATGATATGAAATTATGATGCCCAGGCAAGAAAAGTTGGATAAATTCCAATAAAAATAACCAAAGTGCCAAGTCTAGTTTTCACATAATGATTTACAAAGTATATTATCTTTGAGATTCCATGCCAACACCACATAAAATCCACCATGGCGTAGTGCAAATAAGTGAAGCCAATCTAGTAAGCTATGCTATCTTAAGGGTTGGAGAGCCAGGAAAAAACCTATAATGATATATGTTCTGATCCTTGCACACCTGTTGTCATGGTGTTAGCTTGACACACTTAGCAATTAACCAAGCTATGAGATATGCAAACATTTTCAGTCTACTTTTGTAGCTGCTGCTTATCTTTTTTCAAAATATACTTCAAAGAAACCCATACATGCATTCCTCCCTACTTCCTATCTGTTGAAGAAGAAAGCTTTTACTTTACCTGTAAGCACATTTGGGCATGACTGCTCAGAAAACAATTTTCCAACATTGAAATTCTGGTAACTACTGAGAATGTTCACATTCAGACTCTATTTGAACTGATAAGAAAACCTGCTGTCACATACATTTGAAAAATATCCCCATTCAGATTGTTGATAAGGATGTATTGTATTAGTCATAATTGTGGATCCGTTTAATCATGTCAACCTTTACCACGAGGAAAGAAATGTGCCCATATTCTTCTTGTAGCCATTCTCTCTTTTAGGTACCCAGTATGCATCCATAGATCCAAAATTTATAATTGAATATATTTTACTATGATTTGTTTTCAATTATTGAGATGTTTATCTAATTTGCTCTTCAAGGACAAAATTTAGTGAAAATGATAGAAATTTGGAAAGGTAGGCATTGGTCATGCTAGTTGGGTTGATAGGATCTACAATTTGGAAATACAATACAATACAATAATACAATACAATAGTAGAGTTGGAAGGGACCTTGGAGGTCTTCTAGTCCAACCCCCTGCCTAGGCAGGAAACCCTATACCGTTTCAGACAAATAGCTATCCAACATCTTCTTAAAGACTTCCAGTGTTGGGGCATTCACAACTTCTGGAGGCAAGCTGTTCCACTGATTAATTGTTCTCACTGTCAGGAAATTTCTCCTCAGTTCTAAGTTGCTTCTCTCCTTGATTAGTTTCCACCCATTGCTTCTTGTTCTACCCTCAGGTGCTTTGGAGAATAGTTTGACTCCCTCTTCTTTGTGGCAACCTCTGAGATATTGGAATAATGCTATCATGTCTCCCCTAGTCCTTCTTTCTCTTAAGGTAAACATACCCAGTTCCTGCAACCGTTCTTCATGTGTTTTAGTCTCCAGTCCCCTAATCATCTTTGTTGCTCTTCTCTGCACTCTTTCTAGAGTCTCCACATCTTTTTTACATCGTGGCGACCAGAACTGAATGCAGTATTCCAAGTGTGGCCTTACCAAGGCATTATAAAGTGGTATTAACACTTCACGTGATCTTGATTCTATCCCTCTGTTGATGCAGCCTAGAACTGTGTTGGCTTTTTTGGCAGCTGCTGCACACTGCTGGCTCATATTTAAATGGTTGTCCACTAGGACTCCAAGATCCCTTTCACAGTTACTACTACTGAGTAAGGTATCACCTATACTGTACCTGTGCATTCCGTTTTTGTTGCCTAAATGTAGAACCTTACTCTTTTCACCATTGAATTTCATTTTATTAGATAGTGCCCAATGTTCAAGTTTGTCAAGATCCTTCTGTATCTTAAGCCTATCTTCTGGAGTGTTGGCTATTCCTGCCAGCTTGGTATCATCTGCAAATTTGATGAGTTCCCCATTTATTCCCTCATCCAAATCATTGATGAAGATGTTGAAGAGTACTGGGCCTAAAACAGAGCCTTGGGGTACTCCACTGCATACTTCCCTCCATGTAGATGCAGTTCCATTGAGAACTACACGTTGAGTGCGGTTGGTCAGCCAGTTACCAATCCATCTGGTGGTGATGCTGTCTAACCCACATTCTTCTACTTTATCTAGTAGTAGGTTATGGTCTACCTTATCAAAAGCCTTACTGAAGTCCAAGTAAACTATATCAACGGCATTCCTCTGGTCCACTAATTTTGTCACATTATCAAAGAATGCAATAAGATTAGTCTGGCATGATCTGTTTTTGACAAATCCATGTTGGCTTTTGGCTATTACTTTGTTTGCTTCTAGGTGTTCGCAAATTCGTTGCTTGATTATTTTTTCCAGAATCTTTCCTGGTATTGAGGTTAGGCTGATAGGTCTGTAGTTTCCTGGATCTAATTTTTTCCCTTTTTTGAAGATGGGAACCACATCAGCTCTTTTCCAGTCCTCTGGTAGTTCCCCGGTGTTCCAGGATCTCTGAAAGATATAATTCAGTGGTTCTGAGATCTCGTCTGCTAGTTCCTTCAGAACTCTGGGGTGTAATCCATCCGGTCCTGGTGATTTGAACTCGTCTAGGGTAGACAGGTGCTCACTTACCATTTTCTTCCCTATTTCAATTTGTGTTCCTAATTTTGTGGTGCTGCTTTTGATAGGTTGGACTGTTTTATCCCTTTGTATAAAGACAGATGCAAAACATGAGTTAAATAGTTCTGCTTTCTCCCTGTTGCTTGTCACCTTCTTGCCACTTTCTCCTAGCAATGGACCAATTGTTTCCTTAACTTTTTTCTTGTTTTTAACATGTTGGAAGAAGCTTTTTTTGTTAATTTTTACTTTTGTGGCAAGCCTTTCTTCATTGTGAGCCTTAGCTTTCCTCACTTCATCTTTACAGGCTCGGGCTATTTGCTGATATTCTGCCTTAGTTATGTCCCCCTCCTTCCACTTTTTATACTTACTTTTTTTGTCTTTCAGTTTGTCAGATAGTTGTTTATGCAGCCATGCTGGTTTCTTTTGGGAGCTGTTGTTTTTCTTCTTCATTGGTATTGTGTTAGACTGGGCTTTTCTAATCTCATTTTTCAAAATTTCCCAAGCTTCTTGAGTTGTTTTCCCCTTGAGGATTCTCATCCATGGAATTTTTCCCAAGCTCTCTCTAAGTTTATTGAAATTAGCTTTCTTAAAGTTCAAGACTCTAGTTTGACTTTGTTCTACTACTTGTGTTTGGATAATGTTGAATTCCAATATTGCATGGTCACTTGCCCCCAGGGTTCCTATGGCTTCAACACCTTCTATCATTTCCTCTCTGTTAGTGAGAATTAAGTCCAGTATGGCTGATCCCCTTGTTTCCTTCTCTACTTTTTGGAAAACAAAGTTGTCTGCTAGGTTTGTTAGGAACCTGTTGGATCTTCCACTTGGTGCAGAGTTTGTTTCCCAGTTGATGTCAGGGTAGTTAAAATCTCCCATTACTATTGTGGTGTGCTTCCTACATACCTTAGTTAGCTGACTAGCAAAAAGTTCATCTTCTTCCTCTGCTTGGTTGGGTGGCCTGTAGTATAGACCTATGGCAATGTCATTTCCCCCACAACCTTTAATAATCAAGGGACTCAAGAAAAATTGTTCTAGAGCATGCCACCTCACAAAAAGGACATCACTTAATCTGTATTATCTAAATTGCTTTCAGCAGCCAAAAAAACAAAACAAAACACCAAACTGTGATACCAACCAGTGTCAGACATCAAGGAACTTATTCAGTTTGAAAGTAACTGTTGGAAACTTTTGTTAAACACCCCCTCTCATTTTTAGAAGTTGCACGGCATATACAGTGTTTTTTTCCTGCTGAAAAGCATTGTAAAACTGGCAGTAATTTATTCCATTTTAGAGTAGCATTCTAATTAATAAGCAAAGTAATGCTCAAGTAAATATCTCTGCAGGGGGAAAAGACTAATTTCCCCCTTCTATTAAAATAAGCTGTAAGAATGTGTGTTCTTGGATAAAGAACTCAAATAGAAATGTCACAAATCTGATGGCAGCCAATAACTAATGAGTCATGAAATAAATATTTTTGGAGAATAAAAATAAGAAAAACATAATGTTGATCAGTCTGATAGAACTATGACCCATTTTATTTATAAAATCACCAAACACACAAATCAGCTGGATTTTTATTTCATAGCCAAAAAGTGTCTACAAATTTCTAAAGGCTGGTATCATTTGTACTATTTAACCAAATGGACTCTCACTCATACTAGATTTTTATGAATATAAATCTAACCCTATTTTGAAAGCTTTGTCCAAAACCAGTTCAGCTTCCTAATCACAGGAATGAAAGAGGAGTGCAGAGTGCTATAAGAGGAATCTCTCCAGTTGCTTGCTCGTTTTTTTCCTGGTGCTTTTTCCATTGTTGAGATGGCCAGTATCATTAGAATAGCTCAGATGGTGAAGCAAGTGAGAAACAAAAAGAGGACTAGAAGATTATGAAGAATAAACAATGGTTAGAAATGCACAAGGCTTAGTTAATGCTTGGCCTGAAAAGGAATTCCAGCCATAGGGCAGCCAGCATGAGTTTTCTAGCGACTGGAGGGACAAGGTAAAAGTCAATTTAGAAACCTTCCCAGGGCTCCTTGCCAATTGCTCTTTTCTTTATCCTTAGTTACCACTTCCCTTCCCTTCACTGCAATCTCTCTCTCAGTTTGGAGAAAAAGCAAAAGAAGATACAATCCTTCATTCCAAGGTTGACAATCTATGTGGATACTGACAGAAGAGAGTCTCCTGAGAATAGAAAGATGGTGATGCCCAGTCATTCCCTTACTCAAGGCAATTTTTTTCTTCAGTCTCATTCAATTCCCTGCTCTGGAGTTTGCATATTTCTGATTTCTGCAAATTATCAAATGCCCAATAGGAAGAAACTCCCTGCCACCAGATCACACAGAAAAAAGTGAAATGAGAATGAACAAATGAATCCAGGCATACAATTGCCACTGTCGGAGCAATTACAGAGCAACTATGTTTCTGTTTCTCTACCTGAAGGTATCGCTCCCTTTTCAGCACAGATGAAGGGAGAATTAGAAGAAACCAAGATCTCAAAAAATTATTTGTTGAGGGTTTTATTTTAATTCAGCCAGTTTCAAAATGTATAGCCGGAGCATCTCTATTTTTTGCAGTACAAGTACTAGCAATGCATATCCAATGTCTCTTCTTCTCCTTATTTTTTTCCACAACAAAAACTTTATGAGGTTGTTGGGCTAAGGCAGGACTAGAACTCACTATCTCCTGGTGAAGTCACCCAGTCATGTTTTATGCCTAAAGTGGGACTAGCAGGCCAGTACATTTTAGAGAAACACAGGTCTGGGATCTTTCAATAGAGCACTAAAGCTGCATATCTAAGTAATCTGCAGAAGACCTAACAAGCTATTTGGAAGTGATGGACCAGCAAAGGCCATCTCTCCAGAAATAGCACTAGATAGTAGTTCCTTGTAACTGGAAGGGAAAGGAAATCTCTTAGTAGCCTAAGGTAGTGAATAGAAAATGGGAATATTCCAGTCCAATTGAAATGGCACATCTAGAAACAGTCTAGATTATATCCAAAGCAACAATTGTGTTGGGAGAAGGAAAACAAAATGTTTTAAATTGGTACGCTATTGATTTTTAAGCTACCTCAAGAAGGCAGCAGCACAGTTACGAGAATATGAAATATCACTAGTACATATCTGAGTCAAAATTAGGGGATGTGAGGTAAGGATATGTAAAATGTTAAGATACATTAATAACACTGATAGCCTTTCTGTTGTCTCCTTGTACTGTAGCTCACTGGCCCAAGTAGGACAATTCTTAAAAGTCACTTCAAGAAAAGATCATAAAACAACCTGCTTTTTTTCTTATTCCTTCATTTCGGATATTCCTGGTTAAGTTACAGCTAGTCCTCAGGCTACAACCATTCATTCAATGAACACTCAAAGTTATGATGACATTGAAAGAATGGTACTTATGACAAGCTCTCATATTTCAGGCCATTGCAACATCTCTGCAGTCTTGCAATTGTCATCCAAGTGCTCAGTGCTCAGCTTGCAATTATGTCATCATAAGTTGCAGTCACATGAGCCTGTTTTCTAATGTTCCCTGCTTCCTATAAGCAAAGTCAATGGGAAAGCCAGGAGGAAGTCAGAAGTCACAGTCATGTGAGATCCTTGCTTAACAATGGCAACAGGGACTGTCAGGATTGCTGTCGCTAAGCAGCATGGTCCCAGTTGCCATAACCTGAGTACTACCTATATGTAATATAAAGTTTGTTTGTTTATTTGTTTGTTTATTGGATTTATATGCCGCCCTTCTCCCAAAGGACTCAGGCCAGCGTACAACATTAAAAAAAAACACATATTACAAAAGTTAAAAAGAAATTAGATAGAATATCCAAAAACAAACCCAAATAATATGAACAATAACATTTTAAAAATTGGATTAAAATTAACAATTAAAGGAACTCTGATTATGTCTGCCAGCAAAGAAACAAGCCAGAACAACTTTCTGATATACGTTTTTTATGATTCTATATTTCATTATCTTCCTCACTATGCCTATAATTGAATTTTGGGGCTGATATAGATTCTGTTGCATCATTAAGAGATTGGGTCTTCTACAGCCAAACAGTGTCTTCTCAACCTCGCCTTTCCAAAATGAGAAGAAAAAGTAAGTTAGTTCCATATTGTGTTGTTTAAATCTTGTGTCTCCTGGCATACCACAGAAAGAACAAACCTCTTCTCACATTATATGTCCCATTTAAGAGGCACATATATGTAGAATGACTTAATTTTGCAGTTACAAATCTTTGCGTCAAAATGTGTCAAGTACCAAATTTGGTTGTTTTGAAGCAGTCAAGTACCAAAGTACTACTGTAATACTATGTAATGCAACATGCAGATGGGATCACATATAGGGGAAAAACCATATTGTCATTTGTATGGTTTTGCCTTAGCCTACTGTCAGATTGTGGCTATAGGGATTTATACCATGGTTTATAGCTTCCTGTATTGCATAGAAAAAGCAATTATAATTTACAGTATTCTAAATATACTTAAAAAAAAAAGAACAGTAAAACCAGTTATTAAAAGCAGAATCAGCAAAGTCATTTATTAAAACAGCAGTAAAAAATATCCTAAAAATTATGAGCAAATAAAAAACATCTTTGCTGAAAAGATAAATTTGGCCCCAATCACTCCTACCTGGAAAGGTGTTCCAAAGAGAGAATATTTTGGATGGTGGAGCCTGTTCCATGGTCATTATAAGCTCTCTTGAGTTACAACACTGAGATACCTTTTTCCTTCTGTTGTGCTGCAGTCAGGATTGGAAACTGAAACCATATGGGTGAACCAGTGATGTAAATCCTTCTGATTTGATCCTGGCCAAAGAGGTGTAGGTAATATTAGGATCTTCCTGTCCATGTGATTTGAGCTTCCCATGCAGTGAAACTAAAGGAAGGATGCTTATGCATATGGAAAAGATAGTTGTGCATGAAATGGAAAGCTGGATAAATATAACTTTTTATAGATACAAGTAATTTTTAAAATTTGAAAGGTTTACTAGAGGAATCAAATTATTCTTCATACTGAGATGAAAGAAACCAAATTAATGCAAAACCTGTCTATGTTTTGCAGAACAGCCATTCAAAGTACACATTAATTTTCTTATGTAATCATATCAACTGCTATAGTTCATTATGGCATCCCCTCCCAATCCCAACAGAAAACAGAGCCTCTAAAAAGGAAGAACAATTCTGTTTCTATAATAACAACACTGGCAGGTTTCAGAAGGTAAAGGCAACAAGAAGATAAGAATCTAAAAGACATAATAGCATTATTGATCAATATACATTTTATTTTAGAAGAATGGAAAGCAAAACTAGGTCTGAAGAAGTGGATTTGCAAAATGCTGGTCTTTTTGAAATGGCATGTGAAGAGTAACTGATGGATGAGTCAAAATGTGGGCTTATGAACATGATGGATGAGAGCATAACTGAAAAAAGCATTGCAGAACTTAGCAGCATGAAATAGCACGCTAAAAACATGAAACAGGAAAGAACCAGTGACAATGAAGCACATTTTCATCAGTATTTGTAGGGACGGAACTTCTGCAAAAGCTGTCGAGGCCTGTTATCAGCTCAGCTCAGAAGGCTGCGGTTTTCTCACTCTTACAAGCTTGTTCTAACTGACACTTGTTTTTCACTGAACAGGATGCTTGACTCTAAGGTGTCTGCTTCCCTAAAACTTCTCCCCCTCCCCCAAGAAAAAGGCAGTGCAGCTCCACCTCATATGCAACTCTCAATTGCAAAAAAAAAATGTTTCATGCTAAACAGCAAACAAATTTAAAATGCAATGAAAGAGCCCATTCACTTATTTACTAAGAGTAGAGAGGGGAAAAAATGTTTGCGGTGCTCTTTTAATAAAGAATGGACCAAAAAAAAAAAAAAACCCATTGTCCTAAATTTGAGAAGCATAATTGTGTCTCTTTGGGTTTTCTGCACAGAAACAAACATCCCCAGTCATGCAGCCATCCTGAACTGACTCAGTGTAGAATTTTATTTGGAAGAATCTGGGTTTGGACTGTCAGAATGGGATCCAGTTTAGATATTCAGAGTCACGACACTCTCAAGTACAGCAATCTATTCTCCAATGTACAAACAAACATGTATGTACGAGTAAAAGGGCTCTTCTTTAAACCTCCAAGTACTGAGAACAAAATGTGAACCCAGACATCAAGAATCAAGCTTGTAAAGCATTCTGTTTCTTGTCTTATTAATCTGACTCTGGTAATTTTCTTGACAAAACAGCAAAGGCTGGTTTTTGCATGTCCAACAAACTGCAAAGCAAGTTACTAATTAAAAAAAAAAAAGACTAGACTAAAACCCATGAAAGCGGCACTCTTGCACTTAATACATGGTAATCTTACCCTAAGTAAATCAATTATGCAATTAATACATCTTTCAAATAGTTAAAGCCAAGCTGATTCCGTTTTCATTCAATGTGTAGAAGGTGACCATAGTTGGTATACATAAAACAGTGCACATCTCTTACTATGCACACAATTGCCAGAAATTAAGTTGACACATTTTTAAATGAAAAACTTGTCAGAGAGGCAAACAAGGGTCTCCATGAGATTGTGAGTGGAATAGGAGGAAGATATGCTTTTGCTGCATGTTTATGAACATACTCATTTTCACTCCAAAAACAGATGGTGACTTTCATTTGAAGAAGTGCGGTTTTAGACTAATATATTATCAAATATACAGTGCAGTAGCAATAAGAAAAATATGAGATAATGATTTTTAAAAAATACTATGACAGGCAGAGGATATGACAAAAATCCCCTAATAGCCCAGTTCTATCCAGTAATCAAGAATCTTCTTAATTTCAAATCAATCCTATTCGTTATTTTTCTATCTTGTTATATGTAGTACATGCTATCTGGAAATGTAGAGATTTTCTAAATTATGTAGCTCTAAAGAAAAGCTATATTTGAATATGTCAAGATTTGAATTCTAATCACTGTCAAATCAGTAAGAAACCATGTTCAGAAGCAGTGAGGGGGAAATCATGCATTTATATTGTACTCTCATAAGGCACAATAAAAGGCATAATATGAATTCTGTATAAAGGGCAAGAAAGGTATGCCATGTGTGCCACCTTGAGCTCTTGAATGAAAGGTAGGAAATAATTCTAATAAATGAACAATCCTTTAAATGTATTTGCCTCTAACCACAACTCTACCAACACTGAACATTCCCAAACCATGCGTAAATCTCCAGAACACTGTAACAATTATCAGTAGTCAACATAGCATACACCAAAAATAAGAATAGTTACCAGATGATGAGATTAATTCTTTTTTTTACAACAGAAAGAGGAAAACCCCAGTATCAGCTGTTCTCTGGTTTTAAAATTGTATACTTTGCACACAAACCATTTGAAGCATGAATCTGTTGCATTTCCTAATTCCACCAGTATAAATGGCTGATGAATTTGTTTGTTTGCTCTCTGAAGCTGAAACAGCAAGGTGAAAGTGTCTGAAGATAAGAAAAGTACTGACTATCATCTTTTAAACTGATCTCAGACTAGGGTTGCTCCTGGAAATACGGGTTCAGAAGCTGTTGGACACAGATGAGAAAATCCCTATGACAGAAGGTGATTTTGTTGGCAAGAAGGAAACAGAGGGATTCAGTGAAAGAAAGAATAAAGACAAATATAATAAGGGTGTTATAAAAAGACTTCAAGTCAGCAGGCTGCCAGGAACATGATCAGCAGTTTATACAAGGGAATTTGAATTTAATAGCATGTGCCAAAAAGGGGCGGGAGGAAACCAACACTAGATTAAGAGGAAAAGGGTGGTAAATTTTATTAACAAAGGCAATTAGGTAATGTAGAGTGTTTATGTTCCTCTTTTCAACCTCATACAGGTGTGTGAAGTAAAACAGCCATAAGCTTTGTGCCTTTTAGAAGAATAAACAAAAAAGCCTTTGAAATCAACATTTTTTTCCTAGCCTGCTCAGTATCATGTCCTCCCTTAGGGACCATTCAGAGACCACAGAAATAGGGATAGTATTATTGATATATATAAGATGGTACTAGTTAAAGTGGCCTGTTAAGTGGTTGCTCAATCATAAGTAGTCACAAAACGTCAAATTAGACAGATGTAGACAATTTTTAGCAAAATCTTTAAAGTGGATTTTCTCTTTTTAAAGTCAAGCAATAAAACAAAAACAGTCAGGTAATTCTCCCACCTTCTTCAGAAGGTGGGAGAAGCAATCCTTTAACTGCAACCAAAATATGACCACAGAACACAGGAAGCTACCAGTTCCCATTTACTGTATGTATGCGAGAGGTAGGGAATGCTGCCTTTCAGATACATTTATTGATTTGTGTATTTTATTTATGTGACTTGTATGATCACCCATTATATCTACACAAGCTCTGACCAGCTTTTGGACTTTAGCTTCCATGGCCCTTGTCATTGGCCTTACTACTTTGCTACCAGCCTCTGATGGAAGTTGTAATTCAACAGAGAACATCAGATTGTTCTGCCTTTATCAACTCTGGCTGGCAGAAACTGCTCCAAATCTCCAAAAATCATTTCCATGTCTCAACCAACCAGAGCTTGAAATGCAGATTCTTTGCATGCAGAGCATAAGCTATATCATGTATAAGATTTCTTCACTGAAAGAAGAAATGGAAATAGGATCCACCATTTAATAACTCTATGATTGCAATACTTTGAACTGCAAAACATTGAGTAACATTTGATTCTAATATAATTATTGTCTCCAAGATTAATGGAGAGATAGGTATAAATTTATGTTTCAGACAGGCATGTTATTTCATGCAATGGATGGATCACTGCGTACTTTATCCAAAATTTTCCTCTGGTTTGCCTCCATACAAATTTCTGTCCAACTTCTCTTCTTGCTGTGTTCATACATTAAACCTAGTCATATTATGGTTTAGTTCAGTTTGGTTTTCTATGTTGTTTGAACCATTATGATTTATTTGATTTTTGTCCTGCCTTATTACTTTATAAATAACTCGAGGCAGCGAACATGCCTAATACTCCTTTTTCCTCTAAAAAAGGAAGAATAGCCATAATAACTCTGTGAGTTGGGTTGGGTTGGGCTGAAAGAGAGTGACTGGCCCAAAATCACCCGGCTGGATTTCATGCCTAAAATGGGAGTAGAATGTGAGTAAATGTATGAAATAAATATGAAATAAATGGGAAACACTGGAAAAAATGCAATGTTGTGATTTTCACTTTGCTGCCATCTAGTCATTATCCAGATTTTTTTTCTAATTGAGAACAAGTAGTCCTTATGCAGAATGTTTGTCATTGATGTTATATATAGTATATCTTTACTTTCCAACAAAGTAAAGTTAGGCTAAGATGCGTGACTCTAAGAATTTGTTAAATAAACAAAGATACAAAAATGTTTCTGTGTAGAGTTCCATCATCATAGTCATTTATGTCCTTTACAAGGATGCTGTATCTCAGGGAAGGAGGAAACCCAGCTTCTTTCAAACACCAACTTCTATTATCCCCAGCTAAGGGATGGTTGGAGCTTTAGTACAAAAAACCTGGACTGCATCAGCCTGCCTACTTCTGTTGTAAAGCATTTACTCACCATCCTTTCCCTTCCTAATCATCATTTAGGCTTAGTAGCCAGTGAGTGGCCCTCATTTGCCTCTATGAGGGTAGTTAATGCTTTGTGCACTCTTTGAGTATGCATTGTGTATCGTTACAAAGAGTTCTTTCAGACAGACTGGTACCTTCACGTTTCTTAAATATCCACTCTGAGCAACACTCACTATCCAAGTGTGTAACTGAGGAGACAATTACACTGTAAATAAAGTTTTGAACAGTTAGATCCATCACTATACAGTATTTTATTGAAAGGAAAGTACTGTTAATGGAACATGTCACAATGCCAGCCCTGTTTGCATGAATAGATGTAAATAATAAATGGATCTAAAGCGTGATCGAGACATATGATGATCATGTTTTAGAACATGCAATATATTTATCCTTATGGATAAAAGTTGCCTTTTCTGCATCTTGTGGCATTTATACTTACAGCTTTAAAATATGCTGCAATAAGTGGGTAAATCTCTTTTTTAAAAATGTAAAGAATATTGAAAGGCTCATGTGGCTATATATTTTTACTTTCTGTTATCATCAAAAGACCAAAAGGAAAAGTGGCTCATGTTTTACAAGACAACTAAAATTATGAAAGTATTAGCTAAAGCTATTGATCTTTGTCATATAGGCATTTTAGGACCAACATATCTATACTTAAAGTTATCAAGAAAGTGTTAAAACTTGAGGGGAAAATTCAAAGACAAATCAATATTATTCTTTGCTTTGAGACCAGTGGGATTTTAAAAAATCTGTCTCTCTAGTTTGTATGAAACAAATAGTTATGTTTCAGATAAATTCCCTTTCATGATGTATAATAGTCACTATAAGCAGAACAAAGGATACATTCTCAGTATATTCAGTATCTGCAGGTGTTTTTCTGCCTTAGCAGACTTTCTGTATCATGCAAATATTTTTTTAAAACTTAATTTTCTTTGTAGAATATTGATCAGTTCCCATGAGTAAAAAGATCTAGTTGCTTTTTTAAAAACTGCCTGGGGATAGGATGCAGGGAGAATTCAATTGGACAAATTTGTATTTGCACATCACATTTTAATGTCATGTTCAATTCCAACTATAAATCCCTTAACAGAGCAGGTCAGAAATACCTGAAAGTGTCGTGCTAATTATTTCAAGCAAAGTAGAATGAAAAAAGGTAGACATTTGTAGTAGATGGCCATTCCAAGACAGCCTAATGACATGAACGACAGGAGTGTAAATAGGCAGCTTAGGATCTTCATATAATCCAGTTGGATGTGTTCCATGGCCTGCAACACTCTGTCCTACTTTCCATGTATGGATTCTATGTATGTAATGATGACAAATAGCTTAGTCAATTTTTGAAGATATAAGTAACCGTATTTTTCGGAGTATAAGACGCACTGGAGTATAAGACGCACCAAAGTTTTGAAGAGGCAAATTTTTTAAAAAGCATGCACTCTGCAAACCGCCCAAAAACGGCCCGTTTTTTGCAAAAATGGGCCCATTTCCCCCCCAAAGGCATGAATAGCCTTTAGGGGCTTGCAGAGTGTTCCTGGGGGGTGACCCCCCCAAATGAACAAAAACGGTATTTTGTCAAAAAAAATGCATACATAGCCTTTAGGAGGCTTATAGAATACTCCTGAGGGCTGGGCGGGGGCAAAATTGAGCAAAAAACGGTTCATTTTTCACTCATTTCTGCCTTCCCCAGCCCCCAGGAGCTCTCTGAAAGCCTTCTACAGGCTGTGCATGGCCATTTTGGTGAAGGGGGCAGGGTTTCGAGAGGCAAAAAATGCTGTATTCAGTGTATAAGACGCACCCAGATTTTCAGCCTCTTTTTTGAGGGAAAAAGATGCATCTTATACTCTGAAAAATGCGGTATATACTGTGTCAGGCAAAACGAGAAACATTTGTTTTGTTTTTGTAATGGGGGAAAATGCAAAACTATAAAAAAATGTCCCATTTAAAAGTGGTCCAGCCTACTTCAGAGTACAGTTTCAATATGCTCTTCAATATCTAATGCAATATCTAATGCATTAAACCCACCATCCTGGGCCCAACGTTTGGGAAACCAGCCTCTGCCTGTCACAAGCCAGGACAAAGGGTGGATGATGGAGGAGTTACACCTCCTTAAAAAACCTTGGTCCAGCTGGCCCGTCTGGCAGCACCTCTTAAGGATCCCTTTCCAGGGTTACAGGAGAAGACGGTCAACGATTTTGAAGGTGGAAGAGGGCTTTACGCCCCAACGGCAGATAAAGCAGCAGAATCATCTTCTAGGAGAAGGGAAACTGATTATAAACCTCCACTGCCTTGTGGCTATATCTACTATTGGAAAAGGCTTCAAGAGTCAACCTCAAGGCAAAATCAGGAGCCGGAGTCCCGGAAGCAATTTGTGACTGTGTACAACCACGTTCTGGTAACTCCTGCGACACAGCTGAAACCAACTGTATCGGCTCTGCCATTCCATTGGACTATTTCAGCAATGTGGAGAGTGGGGATCTGCTGCTTGGGTAACAATCTATCCTCCATATTAATCTACCCAGGCCACATGCTCTGGAGAGAGTTTTACCTCTTTCCAGAGCACAATACCATAATCTTTTGAGACTGATGGATGCCAATGCAATGCAAGAAATCTAATGCAACACTCAATTTGTGTATATTTGCTATACAAGCACAGATGCAGATAAGCTGTAAAGAAAAATAATGGTTCTGGGGGATCACAGGTCCTGAGGATAGTAAAAGTCAGATAAAATTGAAGAAAAGTAGGGGGCAGAGTATCCAATGTATCTGGATTCGTACCTAAGATTGGAAATGACATAAATTGCCTACTGTATGTAAATTATTATCTAAATCAATTTTGCAGGCCGTTTGGTTAATGGGGCCTATTATTGAATCTATATAAAAATCTAAATCTTATTGAATTATATAAAAATCTAATCTTATTGAATTATATAAAAATCTAATTTTTATTGAATCTGTATAAAAATCTAAATCGAGCCTACATTCAGCTCCCCTGGCGCTATAATCAGGATTGTACGATTTAGATCTAAATGAGTCCGAGGACACCAGTTTGGTTATATCTACCTTAAGTAATAGAAAATGACCTGTACTTAAAAACAATAAAATGAAAGAGCCATATATCATCTCGGCAAATGCAGAATTTTCCTAAATGTGATTTTATCTCTTAAGGGGGGGAAAAAACCTTAATTTTATTTTTAGAATATTAACAGTAGCGGATCAAGGACTAGCAACATTTTTTGGCCTCTGGGGACCAGCCTAAGTGAATATTTCATTTCCCTTTATGGGCTATAAGAAGACCAGCATTTCAGCAGATCTAACCAAGTTTTATAGGTCTTGTGGAAATCTTATAAATTGTATGTAAGACTGTCAACATCTTGTGAGATTTTCATATTTCATAACATTTCTATGCAAACTCTCAAAATAATTCATTTTACCATTATGTGATTTTTAGCAAGTAAAATTATGGTTTTATTTTGGAGATTGATGCCCTCAGAGGCATTAAGGCTTAAGAAAGAAGAAGATTTTGTGCTTGAATGATCAAATGAACTCATTGTTTTATTTTTGGTTTTTCATCCAGTTTCAGTAACTCTTTTCCTGGATTTGTCTGCTTTAACCAACCACTCTTTCAAATATGCTAGGCCTTTCATGAGGTTCTCTTTCTGTAATATTCAGCTCCTGTTTTCCTGAAAAGGTCTGTCAGATGTTTAACATCATAAAAGAGGAATAATATGGCTTGTAACAAATTGTTTGTTAAATAATCAACAATCTAGTATTTCCAAAAAAAAAAAAAAGCAAAAGAAATAGTGACATTTTTGTCTGAGAGCTTTGATAAAGCACTTACTCTCTTACAGGATTCCAGAATGGTCTGAGATGTACCATTTAGTTTCTAGGATTCATTCTGTTGTTTCTAACATGAGTTCAACAGCATTTCTGAATTTTCAGATTTTATATCATTTAGGAGCAGACATTTACAAAGGCCAAGTCAAACGAACATTTCAGACAAGAATAAAATTATACATGCCAAGACATTTGCAAAGCTGCATACGTAAAACTATACAATTAAAGTGTTCAACAATGCTAGTCATTGCAATACATCTAATAACTCTTCTAGAACTATCTGAACATCTGCCAGTTAAGAGCAGGAGAATAGTTTCTTCCTTGCAACTGGTATGGAAACAGGGAAAGAGTTACTAAGTCAACTCACCACATTGTATAGAGGGTAACACAAAAGGAGACAAAATATTGTTTTTTTTATTCCATCAGGAATGTTAAATCTACTTTCTAGCAGTGCAAATGGCAATGTGTTGTCTAACAGTCAAGAGTAAACCTGTAAAATGGGCAGGGAATATTTCAAGTAGAAGAATGGCCTCCCAATCAGATCTTCTCTGAACACTGGTGATGTTTTACTTTTCTTTATGAATCAGTGTCAAAGGCCCTGGCTTCCGTTTGGATCAGGCTCTGTCAGGATTCAGCATTTTGGCAGTTTGCTAATATTATTAGAAATCTGTGTGGATACAAGACAGCTATGAGATACAAAATTGTCTTGCAGGATTATTGACACTAAAGGGTTACAAATTTCAGTAAGCATGTCATGTATTCAACCTTATTCCACATCTCAAGAAAAGCAAGGCAGTTGGAGGCAATTTGATCTCAGAAGATACTAAAGACAAACATGGAATTGTGGGTCCCAGTCTGGGCATACTTGTTCACCAACACAGACTCCACATTCCAGAGTCTGATAATCTGGAATAGATCTATCACTATTCTAATACATTAAAGAAGATGCAGAAAGGATCCAGCTAACTTCCATCCCACAAGTTTTTGAGTGAAGTTAGCGAATATACGCTAAGCACTTCTATGAGAAAAACACAGGTTACATATAATGCAAGATATAATCTTGGCAAAGGAACAAACTGCAAGGAGGGACATTTGGCTTTTAATCACTAAACCGATTTAGGTGAAAAATACTTCAATCCCCCATCTAATTTATTGACCTAAGGCAGACCTTGAAATGATCCTTAGAACCAAGCTTTGGGAAATTTAGCCTCTTCTTCCATTGACTTATGTCTGTTATTGATGATTACATTAACTTAAACAGTAAAGAAGCACTCCTTAAAGAAGTATTGTTTATGAATTTAGTCAATAATAATCCAGCAATATTCAGGAATAATCTAGAGCATTGATCAAATTGGCAAAACACCAGGATTGCTATAGG